>NC_050069.1:98298719-98619695 GCF_009764565.3 Dermochelys coriacea
GTTGGGCAGCAGGACCATGGCATCTTCTCCCCTTCACTACTGATTGAGAGTAGGGAGAAGCAGCACTGGGCACACCCCCTTTTTGATCTCCTACTACACCCCAGTGTCCCTGTTAAGTATCTTAAACTGCCATAGTAGCTTAAAACATCTTCTGTATCTTAAGCCATTTGAAGGATTTAAAGCAGTTTAAGTTTTTTAAGATGGCTGAGGTCTGTAGGACAATTTAAGCTGCTTAGAGTAGCTCATGCTACTTTGGAGCCCTAAAGCTGCTTAAGGAATCTAAGACCCTCTAAACATTTAAAGCAATTTAATTCTTTTAGGATATTCTTAATCTCTGGCATATCATTTTATGTGTGCTTGTGGCATGAGTGTAATAACAGGATTCCAGGGGGGACATACTCCCACATCTTTAATGCAAAGAGGGATGCTATAGTTCAGCCCCAGTCACCAAGGGATCCACTCTCAGGTTCCTCCTCCTCTTCCTTTGGTGTGCCTTGTGATACTGTTGCTTAGAGTAGGAAAACTCTTCCCCTCAAGTCGTTCTCTTCTTCTGCCTTTTATTTGGGTGAGATTCCAAGCTGAAAAGGCACTTGGGTTCCTATGTCATCAGACTCCTAGTACTCTGGAGCCCAGACACCGCTCCGCATTCAGAAAACATCATCATGTTGTATTCTCCATTTGGTGGTTGGTTGTGGTTTTGGTGTGGGTTTTTTTTTGCCAGAGTGTAAATAATTTGAGAAAGAACACTTGCTGCCTGATTGGCAAGCTGTATTCCCACTCCCATTTATCTTGTTCAGCTATGCAGCATGCACTTTGAAACGCATCTCTGTCACAGGTGCCTATCTGACTCAAATTGTGAACTCTGTCTTGTCCTATGTGTGCAAATATTGGACATTGACTGTGTTCAAGACCGGAAGTGACCAAAGACAACCAATGTACTGCATTTCTGACGACTGCCCTGCCTGGGAAGGGTGTTTGACACCACATTGAAGGACTAACACTTAACCATGGCTGTAATCTGGAGCCAGTGATTTTGTGTCTCAACTATGGCCCACTGTCAGGGAACAATGGGTTTTCTACACTGGGGCCTGCAGAGGAGAAAGCAGCAAACATGATTGGTGGGTCTGTAGCTTTTTAATCTGAGCGTTGGTGGGGAGGCTGTTTAAGAGCAGAGTTCTGCTCTGTGCAGGAGGGCAATCATCACCACTCGTAACAAGGATGTACAGGAGAGTGAGGGTAGGAGTGATTGCCCAATCTGGAATGCTGACAAACCTAGCACTCACGGAAAGGGTGAGATTAGGCTAGAAGAAGGTACGTCTCAGGACTTCTGTTTCCAAAAACTTGTAACTTTCAAATGCTTTTAGAGTAAAGTTACTGTGGTTAAATTCCTTTGCAAAGCCTGTATTCCTCACTTTCCTGCCATGACATCCCCAGAGGAGTTACACTAGAAGTCCAGAGTGCCCATAGCTTAGGCAAGACTCTGGAGGAGCATGTGTAAGTGACTGGGGGCTTGGGAGGCCTCAGACCCTGATTTAAGGGCCTAGAGCACCTGGATCAGCACTCCACATTCCAAGGAAGGACATCAGATTTTGTATGAACCTCAGAGTGTGCCCTAGAGTCCAGAGCGGGAAGCAGTGACTTGACTCTACTCCAGCTCTACTGACTTAGAAGCATGTGGAACCCAGCAATTGGCTGGGTCCCTCATAACACACTGGTGAGCATACAATGTGGCACAGAGCCAGGCTGTAACACAACCATTTAAAAAGTTTAAAAAGACTTCTCCCAATTTTCTGCTCAATTAAGTTTTCATACCGCATTTAAAAACTTTCATCCAGACCAACCCCTAGCTGATTATATTATTTCCTTATTCACCACTTCCAGGGGGGAAACTCATTTATACCTGCAAAGAAAGTAAAGGCCTGATCATTCCCCTGGGAGAGGGGAAAACCCATGGGAAGGACCCTAAGAGTAGAATAGCTGTGATGGGTTTCTTCTAGGTCATTCAGTAATTGGCCAATGTGGATTGCTATAAGGATCTGTAGTAAGCCAGATGTGACACTGAGCCAGCAAGGTTAAGCAACTAGTAGGCTAAATGACCCAAATTCAACCTTCAAAGACATATTAGAAAAGTATATAAATGGTAATTAGGGCCATTCCTTTTAAATAGCTAACAAAGCCATGTTAGATAAACTAGAGCTATGAAATGCAAACCTGTATTGATAGAAAATTAGAGGTAAATACTAATTGTATTTGTGTGTTTTACCTATATCTTGTTAGATGTTAACCAGGTAACTAGATTGGTTTGTGGATGGTAATTCCCATTCATGTCTTAATTACATTATATTATACTTGCAGATGGTACAGTTAACTTTAAGATCAAAGATGTAAGATATTGCAGGAAATAATACTTATATTGTCTTCTGTTTAAATTCTGTGCATAATGAAATGCCTTGATAGTCTGAATGGATAATTGCCTTATCTTAATTAATACTACTAGTTTACCTGTGCATACATAGGAAAAATATTTTTTTACTTCAAAGCAATGCTGTGCTTTACCAAATCTTCATTAAAGGAATGCCCGCTGTGTTATGATGTCAAGAGGCTATAGTAGCCTGCCGGAGATCTATAAAAGAACTCTAGGACCTTATCCTGGTCATCTCAAGCCTGCTAGATCAGGGGACTTTTTGAGTCATCGTAAGACTGAGGTCTCCAGGTACCCTGGACTGACCATGCAATTCTGGAAGTTATGAAAGGATTTGAACAAATGTTTATTGGATTATAACCTATGGAATTGATTCTGAAAGATCTTTTTTGCAACTCAGTAGAAATGGTGAACTGCTATAAAACTGACCTAAGAACTGTATTCATATCTGCATGTATAATGATCTTTTACAAAAGAAAAACATACTGTGATTAATAAATTGGCTGTTATTAATTAGTTAATAAAAATTGGCTGTAAGTGTGTATTTGGGTAAGATCTGAAATATTCATTGACCTGATGATAATGTGTCTGAACCCTTGGGATTGGTAGAACTTTATATATGGTGAAGATTTTAAATAATCCTCAATTTATTTGACTTGGCTGTCTGGGTGGGAGCCCAGGGCTGGATTGCTTTAAGAGAATTGTATTTTTGGCTTTTGGGTAACCAGTATGGTATTGTAGAAGCTGTTTTGTTGCTGGCTTGGTGAATCTAATTATTAGAATAACCACCAGTTTGAGGGAATTGTCTGCCCCATTCTTTGCAGCTTGTCCTGACTGAGCAATCTCAGTATGGTCCCCTCCATTGACCATGGTCACACCAGGGTTATCGTTGTGGAGTCCCTGTGTATCTGGACCAGTGTGAAGCCCCCCCCCACACACACACATTCTTTGGTGCTGCAGTGCTGTTCCAATCAAGTCAAGTTTCCAAGGCTTCCTTAATTTGTGGCTGTCCCAGAGACGTCACCAACTACCACCACCTACAAGAGGGAAAGGCTATTGTTTGTTAACTTTAGTGACCCTCACTAATTAATGCTCTTGCCTTTTTTTGGATTTCCCATATGTCTGTCAGCTCCTTTTTCTTGTGTGGCTCCCTAGCTCCATAGATCACTCTCCCTGGGGATCTGGAAGGTGGGAAGGTGTTATACAGGCATCTTTTACATGGGTCAGGGATGATCCATTCATGGAAGATCCCACCTGCCCAAGGATCTAGACAGCACTCTCTGGCCTTACTTTCCAACTAGTTACAATGATGACAAAACTCATTCAGGCAATTCTTATCTGCAGTAACAGATTCTATTTGGAGGGATAGAAGGGGGAGAAAAAAATGAAAAATCTACTAAATATGTGTCAGGAAGGCAACATGAATAGCATTTCTGAAAAGTATTTGGAAGAAGTGAATGCTGAATGCCTTATCAGTGATGGCACAGGCAAAGGTTATCTGGATGTGCCATACATCAAACATTGATTCCACAGCAACTAATTTAAGTGAAAAAGTGTCTCTCAGCAAATGCTCTAGCACAACATCAAAGTTCTCTCTTTTAAAGTGGAAGGCTTTCAACTGCCCAAGCAAGTTGTCTTTATTTAATAGCATTTTCAGTCTTGTGTAACCAACTTCCAAACCTCAGGGAGCACAGCTGAATCCAGTGTGACTCTTTCATGAATGTCCAGCTGCATAAGTTAATTTTAAATAGTATATTAGTATAGCAATTAATATTTTATGTACACCATAGACCAGACTTCCCTGAAGTCAATGAGACTTATCCACTGACTTCAGTGGCTTTGACTATAGCCCTGCATCTGACTTTAGAGATGAATGTAGAAAACATACTGTGGTTGTTTTAAAAGTTAGTATTCAGCTATCTGAGATACCAAAACTTTCTTAATATGATATGGGTAAATGATAGCTTTCAAATGGGGGCCACTAAAGAAACACAATTCTGTCAAAAACAGAGGCTTAGTTCTGTCAAAATTTCCTAATTTATGAATATAAAGACTCACATGGAAATCAGGGGCCAACTGGAGCCTTGATGTAAAAAGAGCAAGAATTGTAAAATCCTTAAATATAAGGATGATAAGAACTTAAAAGTCATGATGATGGTGACAGATATAGGAAAACCTAAGGGAGAGAATATTTGATGCATTCTTTAATTCTTCTTACATCAGACATTTTAATCAACATTGAACTTTTTTATATATATTATCTAGATATTTTTAACCATTTAGGTTTTCCCTTCACAAGGCTCTCTGAATTTTGAACTTTTATCAGGGTTTGATTACACAGGAATCTAATTGTGACTGTTGCATAGGACAGTGTTTCTTTTGGCTCCCTGATTGGCTGAACTTAGCCCAGGTGGTCAGTAGAAATCATATTGACTACTTGAGAGGGAGTAGCTGTATCTGAATGCTACTGGGGAGCTTGGAGGAGTGGAGGGGAATAAAAACTTTGGCCTAATTTTCAGAGCTGCTAAACACCAGTAGCTCCTGTTGAATCTTGCTGGCATTATGGCTGATCAGCAGTTATCTTAATTTTTCCAGAATGTGATCACTTGGATTCCCCAACGTCACAACAAAACACCAGAATGCCCTCTTCTCAATACTTCATTGTAAATGTTGGGCTGAGTTTTAAAGAGACATATTATTTAACTAAGGTTCTGTCTTATTTAATTTCCCTTGTGTCAAGGCTCTGGCATGTGACTTTGGGAAACACTGTCCTCCTACTGTAACTCACAGCTTGCATGCCAACAAAAATAAAATATGCCAAATGCATTATTGTATTTCTGTATTTCTGTCATCACACCAGAGTTATGGAATCCATGCAATTTCCTATGTAATCCTAGAGGCTGAACCTTCAATTAGAACTGTTAGCATGGACCCTCTCATCTATTCAGAGTCCCATGATGCAGGGGACCTTGTCAGCAAATCTAATGTAGGACTGATGCCAGCTGTAATGGAGTGATAAACTGTATTATACTGTTCCGCCACTAAGTGGCACTGTGCATAAAATACCCTACTTACACTAAACTTGGCCATACCCGGCACAGAATTAAAGGAATTTTAAGATGCTGCTTACATCTGGTGTGTGTAAGCAAGCTCTGCAGCCAGTCCATATCTAGTACAGAAGAACATGACACTCTCATTGTGAAGAGAGTGTTCAGATCCTCATCTGTCTCCTTTATAAATGCCTTTGCTTAGAAGTTTGGGTAACCTTGTTTTCCTGCACTGTGAAGCAGTACCTCGCTTCATATAAAATACTGTATATCATTTCTTTTGTAAATAGTTGAAGACTCAGGCTTAAATGCCACAGAAGCATACCTACTATTGGACCAGTAAAATTCAACTTTAATTTTTCTGAGAAAATCATATAGGGGAAAAATGCAATTAGCACTTCTACATCTTAAAAATGCAGATATTAAATATTTTAACACTATTCTTATTGCTTCCATTCAGCTTGGAATTCCCATCATGTTCTGCTGCTCCTATCCCTTCTTCCCTGAAGACCAGTGTTGCTCATTTGCAGCGGGAGGGTGAATGGCTGCTTTCAAATGAGGGCACTGTAAGCTCCCACTTTACTTAATTGACTTGGAGGCAGAGGGACAGTAGAGACTGTCAGATGTTGGAAACTGAAATAGGGTCTTCAAAGATGCATGGGTTTCAGAAAAGTATGTGAGTGCTGGTCATGATGTAAAAGGGTGGGAAAGAAATCTGAAACACCCTACTATACACTTACTAGCCAAACCCACATCTATGGCTTTGCCAACAGTAACTACATCTGTCCATGTACAGTAGGGGCAGATTCGTCCCTTCAGTGGCATTATGGCTGTTGCAGGGACAGCCAGAGGCAGCTTGTACATCCTCAATAGCAGGGCTGCTGGAGTCTGGCTGTTCTAAGTTGGCCTCTTGTGCACTGTCTTGTATGAGCTACTGCAGAAGTGCAACATTCTTGGAGCATAAGAAGACTCCTCCCTCTCTGGCTTGGAATGCCCCTCTGGCAAAGCCTCGAGGAGAAGGGAAGGGGTCAGCTGCAGAACTGGTTCAGTCCCTCTGGCACAGGGCCCCCTCATTCCAGGAGTGTAGAAGGGTTTATGGCCTCTTTTCACCAGTGTAGCCAGTACAAAGGATATGTAGTACAGGGATAAATCTTCCCCATAATTCCTTCACAATGTTGAATGCATTATTGCTAGTAGGAAAAACATTAAGATCAGCAAAATAAATATATTTCAAAGTTAGGAATACTCAACCAACTTTAAGCTATCAACAAGGTCTAGAATAACTGCCTGATTCTTTTCTTTTTTTTTTGTTAAGAAAATATTAACCCATTTTAACCTGCTCGAAAGTTGAGCATGGAACTAGATACATACTGATTTTTTCACTAATCTAGGGCTACAGTAAAAAGTAAATGGAATCCACTTTACTGGGAGTCAAGAAAAAGAGTGTCACTTTCTCCTATACCAATTGTATTTCTGAGCATCAGGAGGCTGAGTCAGGTGTGCTCTTATAGAAAAGCCTGGCAGCCTTTCAAATATAGCAACATGAAGAATGCAAACTGGGGGCCCAATAGATAGTTACTCTCTCACAAGTAGTAACATCAATACAAGGTTTACAGAAATCCTACAAACAACGTAGTTGCAATTTCTGTAAAAAGCTTAGTCTTTTCATATTCATATAAGAGATTCACTTATGAAAATGTACCATCTAGAAAAAAATATTAATTTGAAAAATGGTCTTGCAGTGACTACATAACCACTATATGTTCATTCAGGGGAATGTTAATATATTTAATATGAAGAAGCTTTCTATAGTAGCTTGGATTATAAACTAGCTTTCTCTTAATAAAATTCAGTGGAAGAAGGAATATTTCATTTAGCTTTATTTGCCCCTATATTCTGATTTTAAGAAAAAATACACATCCCAGCAGGGACACTTAATTTTAAGTGGAATCTATGAAACTGACACGCTGCATAACCAAATCTATAAAACTGCAATCTGGCACTCAAATTGGTTCTATAGAAATTATAGTCAGGGGAGTTAAATAATTTGAAATTGTGATTGCTGGCTGATAAAAGCAAACTTAAATGGCGGAAAGGAGAACCCTATTGCTAGGGATTCAGTACTGTGATGAAACTGGACAGCCAGGAATCATAATGAGAGATGTAAGATTTTTACAGGAAGTTTAGTTGATATATCAGAAAGATCATGGAGAGGAAATTTGTTAGCATGTTGCAGTCCTACAACTCCAATGCAGCTACCATGGGTATAGGAGTAAAGAGGGATTCATTGTGTGAGGAAGGGAATGAGGTTGATGGTAAGCTGTCTGGAGTGGCTCATGAATGTGGGTGCCAACCTCAGGGCAAACTGCTACAAACCAGGGCACCAAACTAGTGGTGAGTTCTATACTTAGACATTACCAAATCAAAAGTGAGTTCCTCATGCACTAGAACAGCCTTAACATGGAGTCGCAGAGTCCCCTTGGGTACTCTCATCTATTGTGCCACCCAAGAAAGTCTGTTATGCCAAAAATCACAATAAGATTCAGGTTATTCCCAGTCTCAAAGGATAAGTCCCCTACCCCAGGTCAATTGTACCTCAGATCTCACACCAAAGATGACTCATGTAGCCAATCCTATAATAAACTATCTAATGATTTATTAGCTAGGAAAAAGAAATGAGTTATTTGCAAAGTTAAAGCAGCTAAATACATACACACGGACATGAGTTACGGTCTTAGGTTTAAAATAAATTAATACATGCTTCTGTAATATGCAAGCTCCATATGTCCTTTAGGGCTAACCCAAGCTAAATAGCTGGTGATCCCCTGTTCATGCTTAAAAGTCTTGCCCTCTTCCAGAAGTCCAGTAAGCATAGGGATAACAATTTCTTCTTGACAGGGATTTTTATTTCCCCCACCAAACTCAAGTTGATGGGATGAGTATTTGTGCACATCTCCTCTTCATGGTTGTGGGGGAACAAAGTCTTTTGTCAATATTCCACAGTGGCTTGTCTGGTGTCTATGGGCCTTCTTTTGTTGGAGAGGAGATGACACTCTTGTGATCAACTAACATTTCACACTTGGTAATGCTTCTCTCCTCTAAAATATGAGGGTTTATAGTTTGAGAGCAAACACTTAAATAGTTCCTTATAACATGGGGTACAGCTATTGTAAGTAAGATTAATACATGTAGCATCGACGAGCATTTCATAAAGTCTAAACACATTCTTATAATTCTAATATCTATTTTAACACCACAGTTGGCATAAGAGGCTGATGGGTCATCCATCACAGGGAGTGTAGATGGGGGTGATGGAGGAGGTGACAAGGCAGGTGGGCTCCTCAAACACAGAAAAATCAAATTTCTTGTTAAGGATACTAGGTGCTAAAATAAACTAGAATTACCATGAGAGGCATTCAAAGAACTGTTCTCATATTACCACATTACTCTTCTCCTAAATTAGAAACCCTTATTTTCTCTCTCAGCCTTTTATTTCAACCTTCTAATATTTTCCTACTCCAAATTTATATCAGAATAAATTAGAGCAGAAACTGGTTTTACATTATGGCACACAGATTGGTCTCATTCCAGTAGAGGAAGGTATTGTGTGGTTTCCTTAGCCAACATCTGTCTCCAACACCTCTGCCTTCTCCAGAGATTTAACTGATAAATCACTAGCTGACTACTTTAAACACATGATAAAAGTTATAGGTTTGTTACTATTATTATAACCCTTAGGAACTTGAGAAACCTTATTCTAGTGCCAGGCTCTATCTGCTATCTCTAAATTTCCAGCTCATAAATAAAAGTGAGCTTACAAAGATTTACAGTAAGGCTCACAAGGCAGAGCAAATTGGCAGAGGGGAGCTACAGTTATCTAGATTTATTTTTAGTCCAAAAATTTTACAGGCACTGAAACCCTGCCATTTCCTGACTTTCAAGTTTTATGCTTTTGCATAAAATTAAGGCATCAGACTTTATATATAGTTATGACCTGTATATATTTTTTCAAACTGAAATGTGTGTATATCTACTAGGGCTATCAAGCGATTAAAAAACTAATCGTGATTAATCGCATGATTAAACAATAATAGAATACCATTTATTTAAATATTTTTGGATGTTTATTACATTTTCAAATATATTGATTTAAATTACTATGCAGAATATAAAGTGTACCAGTGCTTGCTCACTTTATATTTTATAACAAATTTTAGCACTGTAAAAAAACCCAAAAGAAATAGTATTTTTCAATTCATCTAATACAAGTACTCTAGTGCACTCTCTTTATCATGAAAGTTGAGCTTACAAATGTAGAATTATGTACAAAAAAACCCCTGCATTCAAAAACAAAACAATGTAAAACTTTAGAGCCTACAAGTCCACTCAGTCCTACTTCTTGTTCAACCAATCGCTAAGACAAACAAGTTTGTTTACATTTACAGGAGATATTGCTGCCTGCTTCTTATTTACAACGTCACCTAAAAGTGAGAACAGGCGTTCGCATAGCACTGTTGTAGCCAGCAAGGTATTTATGTGCCAGATATGCTAAACATTTGTATGACCCTTCCATGCTTCAGCCAGCATTCCAGAGGACATGCTTCCATACCGATGATGGTCGTTAAAAAAATAATGTGTTAATTAAATTTGTGACTGAACTCCTTGGGGAGGATTGTATGTCTCCTGCTCTGTTTTACCCGCATTATGCCATATATTTCATGTTATAGCAGTCCTGGATGATGACACAGCACATGTTCGTTTTAAGAAAACTTTCACAGCAGATTTGACAAAATGCAAAGAAGGTACCAATGTGAGATTTCTAAAAAAAGCTACAGCACTCGACCCAAGGTTTAAGAATCTGAAGTGCTGTCCAAAACCTGAGAGGGACGAGGTGTGGAGCATGCTTTCGGAAGTCTTAAAAGAGCAACACTCCAATGCAGAAACTACAGAACCTGAACCACCAAAAAAGAAAATCAACTGGTGGCCACCAATTCTGCTGGTGGCATCTGACTCAGATGATGAAAATGAACATGCATCTGTCCACTCTGCTTTGTATCATTATCGATCAGAACCCATCATCAGCATGGACACATGTCCTCTGGAATGGTGATTGAAGCATGAAGGGACATATGGATTTTTAGCACATCTGGCATGTAAATATCTTGCAACGCTGGCTACAACAGTGCCATAAGAACGCCTGTTCTCACTTTCAGGTGACATTGTAAATAAAAACCGGGCAGCATTATCTCCTGCAAATTGTAACCAAACTTGTTTGTCTGAGTGATTGGCTGAAGTAGGACTAAGTGGACTTGTAGGATCTAAAGTTTTACATTGTTTTGTTTTTGAATGCAGTTATGTAACAAAAAAATCTACATTTGCAAGTTCAACTTTCATGATAAAGAGATTGCACTACAGTACTTGTAAGAGGTGAATTGAAAAATGCTATTTCTTTTATCATTTTACAGTGCAAATATTTGTAATAAAAATATAAAGTGAGCAAGCACTGTACACTTTGTATTTTGTGTTGTAATAGAAATCAATACATTTGAAAATGTAGAAAACATCCCAAAATATTTAATAAATTTCATTTGGTATTCTATTTTTTAACAGTGCGATTAATCATGATTCATTTTTTGAGTTTATCACGTGAGTTAACTGCAATTAATCAACAGCCCTAATATCTACTTTAGAAGCAAAAATATTTAAGCAATTTGAAAGGAGCGGAGTGGAGAGAAACAAGCATCTGTTTCCAGTTATAAGAGAGAGAGCTCCTGGTTTTTCATAATGATGGAAGGCATTTATTTTTAAAAATATTGGGACCATTCCATTATGATCACCTTCAGCTGCAGAAGTAAAAAGAAGTCTCCAATGACTGGCACAAGCAGAAAAGTGATTTGTTTAGGTTTCTCAGGTATGTCATTTGAGATGGAATTGCTTCCTGGAAGTGCAGATATAATACTGTGTATGTTACACTTCTTAACAGAAAGAAGTAGCCTTTGGTTAGGTTTCTTGTAATAAGCCCACGTTGAACAAGGAAAGGTGTAAGTATAAAGCAAGATTCCTTCATCAACTCATCTGTTTGGCACAATATGGAGCACTAATTGACCTGCAGCACTAGTTAGGCCAAAACACATGTTCTGACTATTACAGGACTAGGAAATGTAACTATAATTAATTATTTACTATTTCTGGTAGTGCAAGTTGCTTTCCAAACAGAGAAGGCCCATCACCATCACTGCCCCAAGGAGATCACACTTGAAAGCACTGGCATGCTAGCTCTCCTATGCCAAGTGATTTTACTCAAACCCATCACAAAATTACACACACTTTCTTGAAAAGCAGCACACAACAGAAACAACAAACATCTGCATCTTGTGACCTTTGCAAACTACTCTTTCAGACCTTTGAAATAACTAATACTTAACGTTTGTAAACTTGGAACAATTTTACATGCAATGCGGTTGTGAAGTAGATAAATATCATTATGCCCATTTTACAGGTAAGGAGATTTAGGTAAAGAGAGGCCAAGATTTTCAAAAGTGACTAGTGATTTTCAGGTTTCAGAGTGGTAGCTGTGTTAGTCTGTATTAGCAAAAACAACGAGGAGTCCTTGAGACACCTTAAAGACGAACAAATTTCTTTGGGCATAAGCTTTCATGGGCTAGAACCCACTTTATTGGATGCATGGAGTAGAAAATATAGGATCAGGTATAAATGCATGAAAGGATGGGAGTTGCTTTACCAAGTGTGAGGTCAGTCTAATGAGATAATTCACTTAACAGCAGGATACTAAGGGAGGAAAAATAACTTTTGAAGTGGTAATGAGAGTGGTCCATTTCAGACAATTGACAAGAAGGTATGAGTAACAGTCAGGGGAAACCTAATACTGGGAAACCTAATACTGGGAAAATTAGATTTAGGTTTTGTAATGACCCAACCACTCCCAGTCTTTATTCAGGCCTAATCTGATGGTGTCCAGTTTGCAAATTAATTACAGTTCTGCAGTTTCACGTTGGCCTCTGTTTTTGAAGTTTTGTTGAAGAATTGCCGCTTTTAGGTCTGTTATTGAGTGACCAGAGAGACTGAAGTGTTCTTCTACTGGTTTTTGAATGTTATGATTCCTGATGTCAGGTTTGTGTTCATTTATTCTTTTGCATAGAGACTGTCCAGTTTGGCCAATATACATGGCAGAGGAGCATTGCTGGTACATGATGGCATATATCACATTGGTAGATGTGCAGGTGAACGAGCCTCTGATGGTGTGGCTGATGAGGTTAGAGCCTATGATTGTGTCCCTTGAATAGATATGTGGACAGAGTTGGCACCGGGGTTTGTTGCAGGGTTTGGTTCCTGGGTTGGTGTTTTTGTTGTGTGGTGTATTTGCTTCAGGTTGAGGGACTGTCTCCCAAGGTCTGTGAGAGTGAGGGATCGTCCTTCAGGATGGGTTGTAGATCCTTGATGATGCTCTAGAGACATTTTAGTTGGGGGCTGTAGGTGACAGCTAGTGGCATTCTGTAACTTTCTTTGTTGAGCCTGTCTTGTAGTAGGTGACTTCTGGGTACCCTTCTGGCTCTGTCAATCTGTTTCTTCACTTCAGCAGGTGGGTATTGTAGTTTTAAGAATGCTTGATAGAGATCCTGTAGGTGTTTGTCTCTGACTGAGGGATCGGAGCAAATGCAGTTGTATCTTAGAGCTTGGCTGTAGACAACTGATCGTGTGATGTCGTCTGGATGAAAGCTGGAGGCATGTAGGCAAGTATAGCGGTCAGTAGGTTTCCAATATAGGTTGGTGTTTATGTGACCATCACTTATTAGCACTGTAGTGTCTAGGAAGTGGACCTCTTGTGTGGACTGGTCCAAGCTGAGGTTGATGGAGGGGTGGAAATCGTTGAAATCTTGGTGGATTTCTTCAAGAGCCTCCTTTCCATGGGTCCAGATAAAGATGTCAACAATGTAGCCCAAGTAGAGTAGGGGTGTAAGGGGACGAGAGCTGAGGAAGCGTTGTTCTAAGCCAGCCATAAAAAAGTTGCCATACTGTGGGGCCATGCGGGTACCCATGCGGGTACTCAAGTCCCTCTGGCTTGAAAGTATATATTGTCCCCAAATCTGAAATAATTGTGGGTGAGGACAAAGTCACAAAGTTCAGCCACCAGCTTTGCCGTGATGGTATCGGGGATGCTATTCCTGATGGCTTGTAGTCCATCTTTGTGTGGAATGTTCATGTAGAGAGCGTCTACGTCCATAGTGGCTACGATGGTGTTTTCTGGAAGATCACCAAAGGATTGTAGTTTCCTCAGGAAGTCAGTGGTGTCTCGGAAATAGCTGGGAGTGCTGGGAGTATTAAGCCTGAGGAGAGAGTCTACATAGCCAGATAATCCTGCTGTCAGGGTGCCAATGCCTGAAATGATGGGGGCATCCAGGATTCCCAGGTTTATGGATTTTGGATAGCAGAAAGAATACCCCTGGTCGGGCTCTAGGGGTGTGTCAGTGTAGATTTGTTCCTGTGCTTCTTTAGGGAGTTTCTTGAGCAGATGGTGTAGTTTCTTTTGGTAATCCTCATGGGGTAAGAGGATAATGGCCTGTAGAATGTTGTGTCAGAGAGTTTCTTGAGCCACCTTAAAGAGGCTGGATTTTCAGAAAGTTCTGAAAATCAGACCCCTTTAAGGAGTCTCAAGTTGTATACCAAAAATCACTAGTCGCTTTTGAAATTTCTGGCCTAAGTCAGTTCCCCAAGGCCCGAGAGGGAGTTGGTGTTAGAGCTGGATTTAGATTTTCAGAGTACTTGGCTTTCAATTCTGTGGTGAGACCAGCCTTCTCTTCCTCTGCTCACTCTGTAGGAAACTCTTCTGAGTAAGGACAGCAGAATTCAGCTAAAAGCTTATAAACAGTGCACAATAGAAAAGTTTTAAGGTAGAAGTATGGTCTAGTGGCCTGCATGTATAACAGTTGAAGTCAATATACATTTTGTCTGAGTAAGGTCTGCAGAAATGAAACCATTTATTATGCTGTAAATATCTAACTTTCACTGAAGGAAGGGAATTGGGTAGACAACCATGAAGTAGTAAATGCTTCAAATTCTTTCAAGCATGTTTTCAGAGTAGTGCTATCTATGCCAATGTACATTGGGCTTTTGGAAGGACATAGCAGCACTTTCTAATAGTTAGCATAATCAGTGTAGAATATATTGGTCAAATGTAGTCATGAAAGATATTCCCTCTTTTCTGGGAAAGGGCATTTTTTTCATGTTTTGTAAATTTAGGACGCAGTCATTATACAGAGGGTATGAGTCACACAAGGATTTAGCTGCCTAACTCCCATTATCTTCAATGGGAGTTAGGCACCTAACTATCTTTGAATCCCACCCACAATGACTGGATGAAGTCAGGTGGAAAGTTCTGTCACTGAAAAAAATAAGAGGAAACCCCATAGCTACAGTGTTATTAAGGTCAAGCTTAATTTAAAAAAAAAACCTCTTTAAATTTCTAACTAACAATGTGCCAGATTAACTCAGACTTAGTGATCAGTACCACTACTTTAAAAAAAAACATTTTTAACTGATAGGGAAAAGATGTTTCAGCTTTTTTGTATGACAGCATAGTGCCATCCAGAGGCCAGACAAGCTTATAAGTGTTTTGTTTGCTATGGATGTTGTAGATCCCAGTCCTTGTATTCTGTATAAAGTAGTGTTTGGGCTATATTTTCTCAGTGGAACTATACACTTCTTGGGCTACAGGTGGTAGAGTAATTTGAAATCCAATTAAATATTTACCTATAATGAGAATTTTCTCAAATATAATAATTAGCACTTACATAAATCTTTATATTTTCAAAACTGCACAATCTTTACCCCATGGGTAACTAGCGTTAAGACATGTTTAGACATGGGGATACTGAGGTGAAGTGACTGGCCTAATGCCATAAAGCAGGTCATTGGTGGAACTGAAATTAGAAATCGGGTGGTCCCAGGTTCCTGCCTCATGCTCAGACTCTCTGCCTTTCATCTGTGGGCTCCTTGTTTTGATGATGTATCTTACAATAGTTGGTTTCCTTTACTCTCTATTCTACCCTGTGCTCATGGTCATTTACAATCAGTGACTGTGATACCCCTGAGGAGAATTCCTGCAGCAAACCTTCACCAGCCTACATCTCTAGCATGATAAATTTAAGCTCATTTCCCCCCCTCTTTTTGAGAGAAAACCACTATGAGCTGCTCAGCCAGCACTTTGGAGTCAACCTATCATTTTACAATGGCTCTGTGGCCCCAATTTTCCAATGTGGATATCTAAATTGGACATATACATCCTGGATGTGGACAATTACAGTGACACTTAATTGCTTAAAATGGGGCAATTATGCTTGTAATACCCAATTCAACTGTATTAATATCATGTTTGGACATCCTAGTTTGGTGCTGATGTTTGAAATCAAGGCTGTTTTTCTCAAACATGCTTCTCTTGTAGTTGGAATATTTGTTCCATGACGTATATTTGCATCTCTACTTTATATACTGTATTTTCTCTTTCTTGCCTTCCTATCTAAAGATAATATCCTTGCTGCCACATACATCTTCCCCACCACTAGCAAGCAAGCCATAAATGTGATAGAAACAGCATTTTTCCAATATGAGCATAGCAAGACTGAAAAGAATAAATGCAGGTCGACTCCATAATCTCCTGTCTAATGCTCTACAGTAATTCTACATAGGATCCTTAAGGTGTGGGATTATGCATGCATGGGAGGAAGGAACACATGACCAGTACTGGCTGGACCCAAAGCAAAGGGAAAGACTCACATTCATTTCAATGGGCTTTACATCAGGACCTGCATCCTTGCACAATACTCAGAACCCCTTTCTAGAGGGAACACAATGCTACCACCACTATTTCTGAGCTCACCATGTAGTACTATTCATGGTCTGTGTCATATCTCCAACATTTGGAGGAAGGATTTTGGCCTGCTCACCCCCATGAAGTTCTGCTGTACAGAACACTTTTCCTTTCATTTTGCTCAGGGGATTACAATTTAACCTTGATTTTTTAAATTTTTTTTAGAGAATTTATGAATAAAATACTATTCAATTGTTAAACAAATTTATTTCCCTTCCATTGTGCTCTTTCCAAAAAAAAAAAAAAGAAAAAGAAAAGGACTTCCATCCTTTGAAACAAGACAACCAGATCTTATCATTAAGCAACAATTGTGTCAAATATCCATCAAACCTTCCAAAAGAACTAGAAAATGACTCAGAGATTAGTCCTTTTCAGAGGATCCAATGAATAGTCAAAATCTGTGGTATGCAAGGTTTAATCAAGACACAACAGAGAAGCAGCTAGTTTCGCTCATATATCAGCCTTTGAATAAATATGTAAAATCCTGTCTTGGTGTTTGGTAAGCCCTATCCTGAATACTAAAAAAAGGATTTTTTTATTTTTATTTTTTAAGAAAAAGCACAGACAAAGCTTTCTATTGCTCCCAACATTCCTTTATTCATTCCAAAGTCCATTCCTTTATTTTATGCCACACCCACAATGATCAGAATAGACTGGTGGTTTGGGAGCGGCGAGAGGAGTGTGCTCCTGCTCTGTTGGTCTGGGGCATTAGTGGAATAGGGGTGTATGGCCTTGAAAGATCAATAGAATTCAAGATCAAAGAAATGCCTGCATGTCCACTGGGCACTTAAAAAATAATCATGTGGTATTGTTCCTACAACAATTGTCCCTGGATAGTTGAAAGTCTAGGTATAAAATAACAGCTTGTATCAAACAGCAGTTTTGATGCTGGCACATTATTCTTGCATGTAAAACACGGAGGGCTGTTATTTCCAAGCCTACTGTGTTCATTTATCAACACACCACAATTAGACTTGACCCTTTTCCTCCTCTATCTAGACAAGCTTAAAGAAGCCTAATTATACTTTGTCTTGTTCAGCATTATAGTACAAACATAACTTCCTTTTCATTGTTTTTAATAAATACATTTTTCAAATTTTACTCCTGTGATGATTTGGTGAATCTGTCTATGTACAACTCATAAATCCTGGTTGATTTTGTGAAATTGTGAAATTTCAATGTCTCAGTGCTATGTGGAATCTAACATCTGTTGTCAGGGCCATGTTATATACCTCCCAGACCAGGGACAATGGATGATCATTAACATCAATGGCTCTCTTCCAATAGGAGCATCTTGGGACAATGAGTTGCCCACCTACTAGGTAAAACCAGTTTTATCCAATTGCTCTGCAAGAGGTTGGGGTTTGGAGAGTCAAAAATCACCATACTGGAGAACAAATAGATCAGGTGTTAACACTTCATCTCAAAAACAACAGAGCCTGAGACACTATATGTACCTCCACATCTTCTAAAGAGACACAGGAAGACTTGGCAGGAGAAAGGGACAGAGGAGTAGTGGGTTTTTTTGTTGTTGTTTTTTGTTTTTTGTTGTTGTAGCCAATGGGTCTCCCCCTCGGAGGACAGAGACTCCATTTCAGAAGAGGAAGCCATATGCATAATGAGAGGATCCTGGACTCCTTACAGGAATCTGATCAATCCCCAAAGAAAGCTCAAGACTGGTGAGAACTGAGGTAGGAAATGTGTAGAAGTGTTCTATTGTTTTTTCTAGAACTGTGCAATCCTTGTGCTAGTTACAAAGTGACTGTTTTTTGGAACTATTTGCAAACACGTTTCACTCTGAAGAGGTGAACTGTAAAGCTAGAACAAGCACAAAGTGGCATTCTGGGAGAAGGTGAGCTTAAGCTACTAAAGAGCATGGGGGTGGAGGTGCTCAGCACTGGGGTCCTACGGCAGCAGGGCTACAAGGTCACATTTCTGTGAAGTGGAAACAGACAGATAGCCTGTGCCCAGCAAATGTGGCAGAGAGGCCAAGGAAAGAGATCCGTTAGACTCGTGCTCTTAAACTTCTGTTAATCTAAGTAGACTTATCAAACAAGCTTGGAATCACTCTCTGGAAATGGTTCTGCTTCAGACCGCACCTGCTTTTAAAAGGGACAATATATACCAACACTACATTTGTAAAATACCCTTTGTTTGGGAGTTCAATAATTTTTTAAAACAGCAAAGTTTAGCAAAACATCATCCATTGGGCCTGTTTAGAAGCATAGACATAAACGCCATAGCCTACTCAGAAAAAGGGAAACTAGAGAGGGATGAAATCCAAACCCAGCAGCCTGGTGAGTATCCACCTGGAAGAGCTTTATTAGGGCTGTGATAACTCCTAAAATAAACAATCATTTTATCTACACATGTTGATAGGATTTCAGTTGTCCCCCATTGCAGAAACACATCTTTCTGCAGACTGAAGTAATAATGCTTACACATAAAGCAATTATTTCTCATCTGGAGCAAGGTAAAAGACAAAAAAAAGACAACTTGCACTAAGACAAAATGTACATTAAGAACAATTAAAGGAACACTGCAACAATTAGAACAAAGAAATTGGGAACTGAAAATTAATCTGTGCACAGACACCATGGCGGGGGGGGGGGGGGAATGGAAAAGAGAAATAAAATAAATCATTTTTTTTGGTCCTCTGAACTACAGCATTCAACTTGATTCACTTTATTTGTAATACCTATCTAAAGATTACAATAAGCTTGACTGGTGGTGTAAATGTACTATGTTTCAACCATTTGGCAAGTCATTCCTAAGGAAAATTGTTGTATTTGGGAGATGAGGGTAAGGATGGGGGTTGAAGGTTCACATGAGAAAAGGCATTACCATGTCCGATGCTTCACGCCACTCCTATCCACAAAGTTGTGTACCACGAGCTAAGGCTCCTCTGCCCTGCAGTGAGAGGTCAGGAGTGATTAGCAATGTTGGCATATGGTAAATAAACAATAAATAGGGGTATTGGAACCAGATCCTGCAATTCTCACACAAGAAAAGCTCCTTTTGAAGTCAGTGAGATCGTTGCATGCTTCTAGATTGTAGGCCCATTCCCTGTGTATTGGCCAGTCCCTTTGTCCATTTTTCAATTGCACAGTTTAACTTGAAAAAAAGGATGGGTTGTGAGCAACAGTAAATAATTAGAGGGAAGGTCCAATTTGGGTGCACTGGCTTGTATAGCCTCCTTTGCTACTCCATTCCACTTCAGCAGAATTCAGCAGTGATTTCAAAGTGCCAGTGCTCATTAGGAATGAGTCAGATACTTGACATAGCTATGAAGGTATTTATTTTTCCCCATGTACAAATGTCATTTAAAAAGTCAGCATTTGAAAACAGATGTCACACTGCTTACAATTTCCAGAGTTAATTTCTCTCTCTGGGCTACGGAGCACTGGCTTATGGTGCTTAACAATTTTTAGACAGCAGATGGAATCCGTTTGATTGTCTGGAGAATGTGACGGTGTACTTTCTCTATGGTATGTACAATGTCCCTTCCCACTTAGCAGGAGGAGGACAGGGAGCAGGAGCATTTGCTTTGGACCAGCAGAAGGACAGGGGGTCTTGTAGCATCAGAGGGTGTGCCCTCCCTTGGACAAGGGCTGCCTCCTTTTTCCTATCTCTATCCATAGGATGATGTAGTCTTCACCTCCCTGGCCACCCACTGGCCAGTTCAGGGGGGTAAGGGTGCCAATTGCCTCCAGAAAACTCCTTATCCTTTCCAAAGGAAGATAAAGATCATTATCCCTATTCTATAGATGGACAGAGATGTGAATTGACTTGCCACAGATAACAAAGAGGTCAGTGGCAAAGTCAAGAATGGTACCCTGACTCCTAGGCCAGCACCCTGTCTACTGGATCAGAAACTAAAGCTGCAGCCTCTAAGACTCATGTATTTATGGAGGATGAGGCTGGAATAATAGCCAATGTACCTTAGCTAGCGCTTTGTTTTAGAAGTATCTGTAAGAGGTACAGCATTAACCTAGAAATCTGATTTATGCTTTTGCAAGATAGAACATTGAAACGAAAAATGGTATGTTCAAGGAGATAAAATGTTTAGACTTGTTGCTGGTGAGTTGCTCATATTAATGAAATAATAATAATCAAGGAATCTGTGTTGCATGGTTGGTTAGGCTATAGCAAATTGGTCAACAATCATAGGAAGCAAAATTGATTATTGAATATATTATTTTTACGACAAACTGTGTCCAGTCTTCTTTTTCCCCCTTGGATTATATGAACTGAAGGTCTATAGCATGGAAGCACCAGTGTGTTAAGAATAATTTATAACCTAGTTATACAAGACCAGTTTAATTTAATTAAAACAAAATTAGAAGTCAGGATATTATGGAAGGTTTATAATAGCATTAGTGATTATTAATCTCAATCAAGCATGCAGCTTTTTTTCAAAAGGTTGTACTTTAATTACCAGGTTTATACGGCAGTTGTTTTAATAACAGCTTGGGAAACATTTACCCGAATGACAAGGTAACATTAAAGCTAATATTAATAAGTCAGACTGTCCTTTTTTCAAAATAAAAATATTTTGCTAACATTTATTAGGCTTTATGCTAGCCCATTCTGCACTTGTAATTTATTATTTGGTTGTAAGTGACTCAAACTTGATACTTGGGAAACAGCAAATTAGTGCTTTAAAACAAGTTTTTTCACTTTGGGTAAAATTTACTTCTGTTCAGAGGGTCCACACAAGGCATATACCCCACTTAAGTCTCACTTAAAAGTATTTTGAAGGAATTTAGTGGGATTTAATTTTGTGCAGAACCTCTACACGGGGATGAACTTCACCTTCTGTGCTTTGTTTCTCTTTAGTTTACTGCACCATTATTTCCAAGACTCTGCTCCTGCAAAACCTTATTCACATGCTTAACTTTATACACTGTGAGTAGTCCAACTGAAGTAGACTTCATGGAATTACTCAGAGTGTGTAAGCTTAAGGACAGGTTTCAGAGTTGCAGCCGTGTTAGTCTGTATTCGCAAAAAGAAAAGGAGTACTTGTGGCACCTTAGAGACTAACAAATTTATTTGAGCATAAGCTTTCGTGAGCTACAGCTCACGAAATGCATCCGATGAAGTGAGCTATAGCTCACGAAAGCTTATGCTCAAATAAATTTGTTAGTCTCTAAGGTGCCACAAGTACTCCTTTTCTTTTTGTAAGCTTAAGAACGCACATAAGCCCTATCCTGCAAAGACTTGAGTTCAGGGATGTACAGTACTAACCAGACATGGAACCAAATCATGGTATCTATTAATGTGGCTAGCTCTAGAAATGTTGATATACTAGGGAAATTGGTGGATTTTCCCACCTCTAACTTGTATTATTGATTATTTTAAGTAATACTAAAACAGAATAGAAATGATAACCTACTGCCAGTGACTCAAAGGATATTGTTGCCTTTTGTTTTGTTTTTTGGCAGGATAACTATGTGATCCTAGCCACCAATGTATTCACACTCTACATACCACATCAATGACAAAATATGCCTTCTCAGGTGTCATTTTAAAACTATCAACACATTGGTCATAACAACATTGTGAAATGACAAGGCTGTATGTGGAATTATGGATATTCACTGATATTATGCTTACAAGTCTGTGACTAAAAGGCATTTAAACTGGGCATGTGAGGGAGAGTTGCTAATCAGGTTTTCTCCAGACCCAGGAAAGAGGCTAACACCTCAAACCAGGTGTAGACAAAATCAGTTGACGAGATATATATACTGGAGGTTGCAGGAAGAGATCATTTACTTTGTAAAAACTACTGTGTGTGGGGGAGTGTAGCAGGATGGCTAACCTGCTCCTAAAATAGAAGGGGTCAAAAGCAGCCCTGGAGAGGGCTGTGGCTGGGGATGGCTGATTGGGCAAGCAGCTGCAACTGGGTCATGCCCCAATCAGGCTGTGAGCCAGAGACCCAAGGAATCTCTCTCTCCAGGCTGGGAGAGAGCAGGGCCTGACTGCCTGCCTGACAGGGTACTGAGGGTGGTGCTGTGCTGGGGAAGGAGCAGGCTGAGCAGGGGCGCTCCAGGCTGACAACTCCCCAGGCTATAGGGCCTGGTCCAAGGCCCATAGAGGTACTAGGAGGCAGAGGAATGCACTGGTCTGAACCCCCTTGCCTATGGTGAGTGGCCTTTACGCTGCAGTCTGCCATAGGGAGTGGGGGCTTGGTGATGACTAGCAGTAGTCCAGCCTGAGGCAAGGTGGGGATAGTGGGTTGGGGGTTCCCCAGGAAGGGGAGACCCAGAGGCAGAGTGTGGGGGTACTGCCAGGGGGCAGAATCCCAGAGAAAGGGGCACTGGGGTCTGTGAGGGACATGGGGGCCAGAGCTATGCAGATCACCGGTCTGCAGAGGGCGCTCCAGAGGTAAGCTAGCTCCTGTACAGGAAGGAGAAGACAGAATGGCATCCACACCCAGCAAGGGAAAGAAACTTTATCTGAGGATATATTTCAGAAGAATACATTTCAAAGGTTTACTGGGAAACCAGAAGGGAAGCAGACCGCTAAATTATCTTTTTCCTGATGAGACAAGGAAAACCAGTGCATTCAAATCTGTGGGGATCCTGGCTAGACACTCACTGCTGGAAAAGGAAGATTGGTGAGGAAACTACCTTGAAAAAAGACTGTAACTTGTTGAGTTCGGTCTTAACATTTGGAAAACATATTTTTACTTTTTGTTTATTTGTAATCATTTCTATCGGTATTCCTTCTGTTTGGTATCACTTAACCTCTGTCCTTTTGTTGTTAAAACTCATTTTATTTGAATTATAAACCAACTTGGTGCTGTGTTTGAAGGGAAGAATGTGTTTACCCCAGTTAAGTTAGTAAGCTGTAATGCACAGATTCTTTAAAAAGAGCAGCAAACGTAATATCTTCTATGAATGTCCAGTAATAGGAGCTGTGCATTGCAGAGAAACATCTCTGAGGAGCTTGGTGGCTGGAGCTCACTGATTGTTGCCTGCTAGGCAAGATTTGAGCCTGAGGAACCTTGAGGAATTTGCTGGAGAGGAAGTCAGACTGGTGGGGCAAGGAGCTTACACACAATTTAATGTCCAGTACAGCTCATTCTTGCTGAGACAGAGAGATAACAGAGTGGCTCACAGTTCTGGGACCCACTCTGCACAATGTTACAAGCCATCAATATTAGACTGAAATATCAATCCTAATTAAAGTATTTAAATCAAGATATAGGTTATATATATGCTACTGTATATGTATATTGTATTTGTTTGTGTAGGGCAGTGTGGTCCAAGGGAAAGAGACCTCTCCAGGTAGTCACGAGACCTGGGTGCTATTCTTGGCTCAGCTGCTCACTTTCTGTGTGATTGTGTGCCTCTAAGTGCCTAAGGGTATGTCAACACTACGAAATTAGGTCGATATTATAGAAATCGATTTTTAGAAATCAGATTTATACAGTCAATTGTGTATGCCCACATGACGCACTCCGCCAACTTAATGTGCTTACTCACTACCATGACTAGCATTGACATACGGAGCGGTGCACTGTGGATAGCTATTCCACAGTTCCCGCAGTCTCTGCCGCCCATTGGAATCCTGGGTTAAGCTCCCAGTGCCTCATGGGGCAAAAACATTGTCGCAGGTGGTTTTGGGTACCTGTCATCAGTCGCCCCTCCCTCCGTGAAAGCAATGGCAGACAATCGTTTCGCGTCTTTTTTTCCATGCGGACGCCATACTGCTTTCAGCAAATGGTGCAGTAGGACTGCTAACCATCTTCATCTGCAACTCTGCTCTCCTGCTCTCATGAATCGACCTTGCAGGTCCTCTCATCGTTCTCTATAAATATTTATTCTCGTGGCATCTATTGTCAGCCACTGCTTCCGCTGCAACTCTGCTCCCCTATAGATGCCATACCACAGCAAGCATGGAGCCTGCTCAGATCAACGTGGCAGTTATGAGCATTGTAAACACCTCATGCATTATCCTGCAGTATGTGCAGAACCAGAACCTGCAAAAGCAGGCGAGGAGGCGACGGCAGCGCGGTGACGAGAGTGATGAGGACATGGACACAGACTTCTCTCAAAGTACGGGCCTGGCAATTTGGACATCCTGGTGGCAGCAGGGCAGGCTCATGCCTTGGAATGCCAATTCTGGGCCCAAGAAACAAGCACAGACTGGTGGGACTGCATCGTGTTGATGATTCCCAGTGGCTGCGAAACTTTCACATGTGTAAGGGCACTTTCATGGAATGTTGTGACTTGCTTTCTCCTGCCCTGAAGCGCAAGAATACCAAGATGAGAGCAGCCCTCACAGTTCACAAGTGAGTGGCGATAGCCCTCTGGAAGCTTGCAATGCCAGACAGCTACCGGTCAGTCGGGAATCAATTTGGAGTGGGTAAATCTGCTGTGATCCAAGTAGCCAATGCAATCACTGAGCTGCTGCTATCAAGGGTAGTGACTCTGGGAAATGTGCAGGTCATAGTGGATGGCTTTGCTGCAATGGGATTCCCTAACTGTGGTGGGGCCATAGACGGAACCCATATCCCTATCTTGGCACCGGAGCACCAAGCCAGCGAATACATAAACTGCAAGGGGTACTTTTCAATGGTGCTGCAAGCACTGGTGGATCACAAGGGACATTTCACCAATATCAACGTGGGATGGCCAGGAAAGGTACATGATGCTCGCATCTTCAGGAACTCTGGTCTGTTTCAAAAGCTGCAGGAAGGGACTTTCTTCGCAGACCAGAAAAAACCCGTTGGGGATGTTGAAATGCTTATAGTTATCCTTGGGGACCCAGCCTACCCCTTAATGTCATGGCTCATGAAGCCATACATAGGCAGCTTGGAGAGTAGTCAGGAGCTGTTCAACTATAGGTTGAGCAAGTGCAGAATGATGGTAGAATGTGCATTTGGATGTTTAAAAGCATGCTGGCACAGTTTACTGACTCTTTAGCCTCAGAAAAACCAATATTCCCATTGTTATTGCTGCTTGCAGTGTGCTCCACAATATCTCTGAGAGTAAGGGGGAGATGTTTATGGAGGGGTGGGAGGTTGAGGCAAATCACCTGGCTGCTGATTACTCACAGCCAGACACCAGGGTGGTTAGAAGAGCACAGCAGGGTGCACTGCACATCAGAGAAGCTATGAAAACCAGTTTCATGGCTGGCCAGGCTACGGTGTGACAGTTCTGTTTGTTTCTCCTTGATGAAAACCCCCGCCCCTTGCTTCACTCTACTTCCCTGTAAGCCAACCGCCCTCTCTCCCCCCTTTGATCACTGCTTGCAGAGGCAATAAAGTCCATTGTTTTAAAATCATGCATTCTTTATTAATTCATCACACAAATAGGGGGATAACTGGCAAGGTAGCCCGGTAGGTGTGGAGAGGAGGGAAGCACCGGTTGGGGTGGTGGATGCAGGGAGGCGGGAAGGACAAGGCCACACTGCACTTCAAAACTTATTGAATGCCAGCCTTCTGTTACTTGGGCAATCCTCTGGGGTGAAGTGGTTGGGTGCCCCGAGGGGCTCCCCGCATTCTTGGGCGTCTGGGTGAGGAGGCTATGGAACTTAGGGAGGAGGGCGGACGATTACACAGGGGCTGCAGCGGCAATCTGTGCTCCTGCTGCCTTTCCTCCAGCTCCACCAGATGCCAGAGCATATTAGTTTGATCCTCCAGTAACCTCAGCATTGCATCCTGCCTCCTCTCATCATGCTGCCGCCACCTCTCCTCTTGCTCCCGCAACCTCTCACCTTGCTTGTCCCTCCTGTCCTCACGTTTGTTTTCTACTTTCCTGGGCTCTTCCATTGTTTGTCTCCATACATTCTGCTGAGCTCTTTCAGTGCAGGAGGACTGCATGAGCTCAGAGAATATTTCATCATGAGTGCGTTTTTTTCACCTTGTTATCTGCACTAGCCTCTGGGACGAAGATGATAGGGGGAGCGTTGAAACATTTGCCGCTGTGGAAGGGGAAAAAAAGAGAGACACATTTTAGAGAACAATAGGTAGACTCTTTCACAGTAATCCAAGCTGTTAACATTACATAGCATGTGCTTTCGGTACAAGGTCACTTTTTGCCTCTTATGCTGAGGACCTGCTGGTTTGGTGTGAGAGATCACACACGCCGAGCCGGGCAACAGAATTTGGCTTGCAGGCAGCCATGGTAAGCCACAGTCTTTCAGCTTCTTCAATCTTCATACCATGTGGAACGGTTTCAAACAGCAGCAAACTCCTTTCCCATACCAAGCACCCATTGGGTTGGCCATTTAAAAGGAGGAGCTGCGGTTTTCAGGTTAACATGCAACACTAACCCTCCCCCCCAATTCTCTGGGATTATCACTTCACCCCTCCTCCTACTGCATGACTAGTATCAGGGAAGATCCCTACCAGCCAAACGCGAACAGCTCAGTGTCAACGCGCCTCCCCCACACCATGTGGCTGAAAGCAGGGATGATTTATTTTCAGCCACAGGCAAACAGCCCAGCAGGAACGGCCACCTCTGAATGTCCCCTTAATAATGTCTCTGGAGGATTTCTGCTCCATCCTCAGACACATTAACAAACTTTACCAGTAGCTGTACTGGCCGCAAATGCATCCCAAGTCTTCAGGGCAAATTAATCATTAAACACGCTTGCTTTTAAACCATGTATTATATTTTACAAAGGTACACTCACCAGAGGTGCCTTCTCCAGTTTCATGGTCCAGGAGCCCAACTTGAGAGGGTATTGGCTCCAGGATGATAAACAGTTCCTGGCTGTCGGGGAGAATGGTTTCTCCCCTTGCCTGGTGTGCACTATCCTCCTCCTCCTCCTGATCATCATGTTCCTCATCCTCAAAATCCTCATCCCTGTTGCGTGAAACTCCCCCCTGCAGGTGTCCATGGATAGGGTAGGGTAGTGGTAGGGGCATCCCCTAGAATTGCATGCAGCTCATCATAGAAGCGGCATGTCTGGGCCTTTGCCTCTTTGGTTTTTTAGTAGGCTTGCCTGAGCTCCTTAATTTTCATGCAGCACTGCTGCGGGTCCCTGTTATAGCCTCTGTCCATCATGCCCTTGGAGATTTTTTTTCAAATATTTTGGCATTTTGTCTTTTGTAACAGAGTTCTGATAGCATGGATTTGTCTCCCCATACAGCGATCAGATCCATTACCTCCCATTCAGTCCATGCTGGAGCTCTTTTGCAATTCTGGGACTGTATAATCACCTGTTCTGATGAGCTCCGCATGGTCACCTCTGCTGAAGAGCTCACCATGCTGGCCAAACAGCAAATAAAATTCAAAAGTTCCTGGTGGTTTCCCTGTGTACCTGGCTAGTGCATCTGAGTTGAAAGTGCTGTCCAGAGCAGTCACAATGGAGCACTCTGGGATAGCTCTCGGAGGCCAATACCGTCTACTTGCATCCACACTACCACAAATTCGACCCAGCGATGTCGATTTCAACACTAATCCCCTAGTCAGGGAGGAGTACAGAAATCTATTTTAAGAGCCCTTTAAGTCGACAAAAATGGCTTCATTGTGTGGAATCAATCTAACACTGCTAAATTTGACCTAAACTTGTAATGTAGACCAGGGCTGAGTCAGATTTTTTTAAAGGAATTTAGATGCCAAGTGGGATTTTCAAAAACATCTAGGTACTTAACATCCACTGAAATCAATGAGTGTAAGGAACCTAGATGTCTTTGGCCTTGTCTACCCCACACAGTTGTGTTGGCAAAAGGCAGCTTTTGTCAAAAAAACAGTGCAGAGGTGCACACTACAATGCTCCTCCTACTAACATAACTCTCCTGCTTTGCAACAAAATAAAACCACCTCAATGAGAGACACAAGTTTTTTTGCAGCAAGGTTAGATAAACAAAGTGTCAGTGTAGACACTGCATTCATTAAGTCACTGTAACTGGCCTCCAGAAGGTATCCCACAATGTCCACTGTGACCTGTCTGCTCACTGTTTTGAACTCTGCTGCCCTGCATCCAGTTAGAGAGGCATGTACCCCCTCCTTACAAAGCCCCAGGAAGTTTTGAAACTGCTTAGCATGGGGAGCTTACATTGGTACTGCCCAGCTGAGCATGCTGGCTCCTGGCAGTAACACACTCCTGCATAAGCAAAAGAAAAGTCTAGCAACACTTTTTTTTTAATTTTAATCACAAAGTATAACCTATTGATGTTTAGGCATTAAGGACTACTCTTTAAAAATAGTCTGTTGTAGGTGTACATAAGGTTATTCAGAAAATTGGACAGGAAACGAACAAACATAAAAACTTTTCCATAGTAACTATTGCCAAAGTTAATTAAATTGCAATTGTGAGAGTAAAAAAATGGAAATGACTGGAGTAGTATTGTTTTTTAAACTACTTAACTTTAGGTATAATAATTATCCATTCATATGGAGAAACTATTCCATTGCATGGAGATGAATTTACAAAGTAATTATAGTTCTATGCTGCTATACAATAAAATAACCTTTTCCAAAACAATGGGTATCTTAAAAATTTTGTTCCTTACTAAGAACATAAATCTATCTTGTCAAAATTTAGTGGACAAGGTCCTTCAGTGGAGGTATCCTGATTTATTCCAACTGATGACCTGTCTCTGCCCTGGTCTACACTAGGTGTTGAGGTCGAATTTAGCAGCGTTAAATCGATGTAACCCTGCACCCAGTCACATGACGAAGCCCTTTTTTTCAACTTAAAGGGCTCTTAAAATCGATTTCCTTACTCCACCCCCGACAAGGGGATTAGCGCTGAAATCGGTTTTGCTGGGTCGAATTTGGGATACTGTGGATGCAATTAGATGGTATTGGCCTCCGGGAGCTATCCCAGAGTGCTCCATTGTGACCGCTCTGGACAGCACTCTCAACTCAGATGCACTGACCAGGTAGACAGGAAAAGGCTCGCGAACTTTTGAATTTCAATTTCCTGTTTGGCCAGTGTGGCAAGCTGCAGGTGACCATGCAGAGCTCATCAGCAGAGGTGATCATGCAGAGCTCATCAGCAGAGGTGACCATGATGGAGTCCCAGAATCGCAAAAGAGCTCCAGCATGGACGGAACAGGAGGTACGGGATCTGATCGCTGTATGGGGAGAGGAATCCATGCTATCAGAACTACGTTCCAGTTTTCGAAATGCCAAAACATTTGTGAAAATCTCCCAGGGAATGAGGGACAGAGGCCATAACAGGGACCCAAAGCAGTGCCGCGTGAAACTTAAGGAGCTGAGGCAAGCCTACCAGAAAACCAGAGAGGCAAACAACCGCTCTGGGTCAGAGCCCCAAGCATGCCGCTTCTATGATGAGCTGCATGCCATTTTAGGGGGTTCAGCAACCACTACCCCAGCCGTGTTGTTTGACTCCTTCAATGGAGACGGAGGCAACACGGAAGCAGGTTTTGGGGACGAGGAAGACTATGATGAGGAGGCTGTAGATAGCTCACAGCAAACAAGCGGAGAAACCGGTTTTCCCGACAGCCAGGAACTGTTTCTCACCCTGGACCTGGAGCCAGTACCCCCTGAACCCACCCAAGGCTGCCTCCCAGACCCACCAGTGGAGAAGGGACCTCTGGTGAGTGTACCTTTTAAAATACTATAAAAGGTTTAAAAGCCAGCATGTTTAATGATTAATTTGTCCTGGCATTTGTGGCTCTCCTGGATGTACTCCCAAAGCCTTTACAAAAGGTTTCTAGGGAGGGCAGTCTTATTCCATCCACCATGGAAGGACACTTTACCATTCCAGGCCAGTAGCACGTACTCGGGAATCATTGTAGAACAAAGCATTGCAGTGTATGTTTGCTGGCGTTCAAACAACATCCGTTCTTTATCTCTCTGTGTTATCCTCAGGAGAGTAATATAATTCATGGTCACCTGGTTGAAATAGGGTTCTTTTCTTAAGGGGACATTCAGAGGTGCCCATTCCTGCTGGGCTGTTTGCCTATGGCTGAACAGAAATGTTCCCCGCTGTTAGCCACACAGGGGGAGGGGGGGCAAAATGCGACCTTGTAACAAAAGCACATGTGCTATGTATGTAATGTTAACAGCAAGGTTTACCGTGAAAGAGAGTGTACCCATTGTTCTATAAAAATGTGTCTTTTTAAATACCACTGTCCCTTTTTTTTTCTCCACCAGCTGCATGTGTTTCAAGGATCACAGGATCTTCTCCTTCCCAGAGGCTAGCGAAGGTTAGAAGGCGAAAAAAATGCACTCGTGATGAAATGTTCTCTGAGATCAAGCTGTCCTCCCACACTGACTGAGCACAGACGAATTCATGGAGGCAGACAATGTCAGAGTGCAGGAAAGCACAAAATGACTGGGAGGAGAGGTGGCAGGCTGAAGAGAGGGCTGAAGCTGAAAGGTGGCAGCAGCATGATGAGAGGAGGCAGGATGCAATGCTGAGGCTGCTGGAGGATCAAACTAATATGCTCCGGCATATGGTTGAGCTTCAGGAAAGGCATCAGGAGCACAGACAGCCGCTACAGCCCCTGTGTAACCAACCACCCTCCTCCCCAAGTTCCATAGCCTCCTCACCCAGACGACCAAGAACGCGGTGGGGGGGCCTCCAGCCACTCTACCCCAGAGGATTGCCCAAGTAACAGAAGGCTGGCATTCAATAAGTTTTAAACTTTTAAAGTGCTGTGTGGCCTTGTCCTTCCCTCATCCACTACCCCTCCTGGGCTACCTTGGTAATTATCCCCCTATTTGTGTGATGAATTAATAAAGAATGCATGAATGTGATGCAACAATGACTTTATTGCCTCTGCAAGCGATGATCGAAGGGAGGAGGGGAGGGTGGTCAGCTTACAGGGAAGTAGAGTGAACCAAGGGGCGGGGGATTTCATCAAGGAGAAACAAACAGAACTTTCACACCGTAGCCTGGCCAGTCATGAAACTGGTTTTCAAAGCTTCTCTGATGCGCACCACACCCTCCTGTGCTCTTCTAACCACCCTGGTGTCTCGCTGTGCGTAACCAGCAGCCAAGCGATTTGCCTCAACCTCCGACCCCCCCATAAACGTCTCCCCCTTACTCTCACAGATTTTGTGGAGCGCACAGCAAGCAGTAATAACACTGGGAAGATTGGTTTGGCTGAGGTCTAACCGAGTCAGTAAACAGAGCCAGCACACTTTTAAACATCCAAATGCACATTCTACCACCATTCTGCACTTGCTCAGCCTGTAGTTGAACAGCTCCTGACTACTCTCCAAGCTGCCTATGTATGGCTTCATGAGCCATGACATTAAGGGGTAGGCTGGGTCCCCAAGGATAACTATAAGCATTTCAACATCCCCAACGGGTTTTTTCTGGTCTGCGAAGAAAGTCCCTTCCTGCAGCTTTTGAAACAGACCAGAGTTCCTGAAGATGCGAGCATCATGTACCTTTCCTGGCCATCCCACGTTGATGTTGGTGAAACGTCCCTTGTGATCCACCAGTGCTTGCAGCACTATTGAAAAGTACCCCTTGCGGTTTATGTATTCGCTGGCTTGGTGCTCCGGTGCCAAGATAGGGATATGGGTTCCGTCTATGGCCCCACCACAGTTAGGGAATCCCATTGCAGCAAAGCCATCCACTATGACCTGCACATTTCCCAGGGTCAGTACCCTTGATATCAATAGATCTTTGATTGCATTGGCTACTTGCATCAGAGCAGCCCCCACAGTAGATTTACTCACTCCAAATTGATTCCCGACTGACCGGTAGTTGTCCGGCATTGCAAGCTTCCACAGGGCTATTGCCACTCGCTTGTCAACTGTGAGGGCTGCTCTCATCTTGGTATTCTTGCGCCTCAGGGCAGGGGAAAGCAAGTCACAAAGTTCCATGAAAGTACCCTTATGCATGTGGAAGTTTCGCAGCCACTGGGAATCGTCCCAGACCTGCAACACTATGCAGTCCCACCAGTCTGTGCTTGTTTCCCGAGCCCAGAATCAGCGTTCCACCGCATAAACATGCCCCATTAGCACCCTGATGCCCACATTGCCAGGGCACATGCTTTGAGAGAAGTCTGTGTCCAGGTAGTCATCACTCTCATCACCGTGCTGATGTCGCCTATCACCCAGTTTCGCTTTGCCAGGTTCTGGTGCTGCATATACTGCTGGATAATGTGTGTGCTGTTTAATGTGCTCCTAATTGCCAAAGTGATCTGAGCGGGCTCCATGCCTGCCGTGGTATGGCGTCTGCACAGAAAAAAGGTGCGGAACGATTGTCTGCTGTTGCCCTGATGGAGGGAGGGGCGACTGACGACATGGCTTACAGGGAATTAAAATCAACAAAGGAGGTGGCTTTGCAAGAAACTGAATGGCCGCCTCAAGGATAGAACTCAAAACCTCACGGAAAGAACTTAAAACTGGGTTTAGCAAGCCGTTGATTTCACAGAAGGAGGGAGGAGAAAATGAATACAAAACAAAGCTGGTCTATTTCTTGTTTTGAGCCATTTCATCTATCTTTATACATCATGCTGGCAGTAGACTGTGCAGTATGACCGCTAGCCATCGTCACCTCCTGGGTGCTCGGCAGAAGATGGTGCAGTATGACTACTGGCCATCGTCTTCTGCAGGCTGCAAATTAAAAGACAGTGGACTGCCAGTAGGACTCAATCGCCATGAGACGAAATAAGGGAAATGACCTGGCTGAGTCACTCCCATGTTTGCCCAGGCACCCGGATAAAAGAGCACCCAGAACTACATTGACGACAGCTACCAGTCATACTGCACTGTCTGCTGCCAAAAGGCAGAAACTCCTGCTGTGTAGCAATGCAGTACCACGTCCGCCAGCACCCAGGAGACATACGGTGATGGTTAGCTGAGCGGGCTCCATGCTTACCGTGGTATGGCGTCTGCACAGGTAACTCAAGAAAAAGGGTGCAAAACAATTGTCTGCCCTTGCTTTTATGGAGGGAGGGAGGGAACGGGGGCCTGACGATATGTACCCAGAACCACCCGCGACAATGTTTTAGTCCCATCAGGCACTGGGATTTCTACCCAGAATTCAAATGGGCGGTGGAGACTGCGGGAACTGTGGGATAGCTACCCACAGTGCAAAGCTCTGGAAGTCGACTGTTGCCTCGGTACTGTCGACACAGTCCGCCAACTACATGCACTTAGAGCATTTGTGTGGGAACACACACTCGACTGTATAAAAACGCTTTCTACAAAACCGACTTCTATAAATTTGACCTAATTTCGTAGTGTACACATACCTTCTGTGTGTTTATTTTAACAGATTAGGGAAGATATACTACTGGAGAAAGGCCTTGTATGTTCATCCTTTTTGGAGTATTTTAATGGTATCCCTTCTCGAGAAGATGTAATGGTTCTTTTGGAATCTGCTCAGTTTTGTTGTGCTTTGTGTTTTGTTGTGCTTTTGTCAGTTATGTAGCAGTTTTAATCTGAGAGTTTCAAGGTTAAATAAGGATCAATACCAGATCAGAGCCATGCGATGTTTTAGTAAGAGACTTTAATATACAACATTAGTAGATTTTTTTTTCATTCCTTTATTTTCATGATTCTTTTGGTGGTATTGAAACCTAATTTATAACATTGGCTAACCTCACTGGTATCACATAAGGCTGCATTCTCTCACCTTTCCTATTTGGCATTGCCATCTACTTCATTATAAGACAAAGTATAGATGGCTATAACACAGGCATTGCATGTTCAGCAACAGTATGCTGGAAGATCTGGATCTTGCTGATGACATAGTTCTTCTAATTGACAGCTGAACCAACATGCAAGCCAAGACCAAAAGCCTGTCAGGCATCTCAAAAAAGATGGAGTTAACAATCGGTTATGAAACAACAAATCTAATGAGAACCCAGCAAATCTAATGAGAACCCAGCAAAAGCCTTACATTAGATGATGAAAGAATACAAGAAGTAAGTCAATTTACTTATCTTGACAGAAATGTGCAAGCCATTGGAGATGACTACAGGGAGATAATGTCAACCTGGCAAGGTAGCAGCTGCATTTACCAGTTTAAACAAGATTTGTCATTAAATATCCACAATTTAAGTAACAATCTACAAATCCTCAGCTCAAATTTATTTCCCTCTTAATATATGGATGTGGAAGCTGAAAATCCACTAAAAATACAGACAGACATCAAAATGTCTTTGAAAGCCAGTGCCTTAGAAACACTAGGCATTGAATGGAATTAATTTATAATAATGCTAAGATTTCACAGAACTGAACAACCTCTTCTCTCTGAAGTTATCCAGAAAAGGAGGAGAAAATATTTGGGACATCTGTTGAGAATGAAGCCAGAGTATCTGCCATGGGATGTGTGGCATTGGGCAAGAGGAGGACCGTCTAAAAGGGGTCGAACAGAAAAATGTCTCAGTTGAACGCTACTCAGAGGGAAAACTTATAGGACTTAACAACATAGAGGATATGCAAAGAGTGGCTCATGACAGATTTCTTGTTCATGCCCTAAGCAATGTCTGACAGCACAGGAAAGATTGAAGCCTTACAGCTCAGTTACCAGTTGTTGAATTGAATTTACATGAAATATTTATGCTTTCCTGACTAATTCCATGAAGAACACAGAATAAGATACTTGCCTAGGTCATTGTTGTTCCTCTAGCAAGGTTTAATGCAAACAGAGGACACCATTTTTGACGTGTAAATGGGAAAGAAATGTAAAGTTTTATTATTGTTTTCTTCAATAAAATGTTGGCATGGGGGTATACAAACTCCACACTGGGCAACAAGGGGTTAAGGAGCTGCTCAGCCTGCCCTGCCCTAATCCACAAACTGGAGGAGGAGATAAAAGGAAGCAGAACAGCTCACTTGGGGGCAGATCAGGGAAGAAACCAGACCTGCAACTTGTGTCTCCTGAGGGAAGGCAGGATCTCTTCCTAGAACAGCTGCCCAAAGGTCCTTCCCTGAGGGAAGGGAAGACCTGATGCAGATATGCCCCACCTCCCCAAATGGACTCAGTTGGTTTGTGTTAATTCCCCTTTGTTTTGTTTATGGACTATTCGAGCAGGGGTGAGACTTGGCACTGATCTCGCGGAGAGCCAAGCCAGAGGAGGGAGCAGCCACCACCCTGAGAAAGAGGGAGTCACCACACTATGAATGGCCACAAGGAGTGCCAAGCAGTGAACTGACCCTCTTTGCATCTCCTCACCACCAGTGGCAAACTCAGGACAATTGTGGGGCACCTTAAGACTGTCTTCTTTGGGCCACTTCTTGTCAGACATTTGATAGCCCTCACAGGGCCATAGGCCAGAGTCCAATGGAGGGGGAGGGCCTGGGCTCCCCTACCAAACCCCCTTCTGCAGTTTGAAGGGCCTAAACCCTGACCACTGGCAACACAACTCCATGAACAATGGCCATCACAAATGTATATAATAACTTATTTGGGTTTTACTTGTCATACATTTTTGTGTTATCAGTTTGGAATAGCCAATCAGACACCATCACTGCAACTTCCAGTCCACTGAGAGGCAGATACCTCAATTACTAAGAACAAATAGGCAAAGAAAGCACCTACTATGTTTCTGATAAAATAATAATTTCCTATTTTGAAATATTAAACCTTATGGACACTCACCTTAACAAGTTTCAATTAAGTTCTACTCTTATCTATATGTGTGGTTTTGATAGATCAGTGGGTTTCAAATGTTTTATCTGGGGAACCACTTTATAAGAATAAAAACCTTTTATGAGCCTCTATTTTCCCTCCTGATCTCACTACTTAGTTTTGGGCGGGGGAGGGAAGATTCATTCTGCAGACTACCAGAAAGGCTCATCAGACCATTGCTGGGTCATGTACCACAGCTACAGAACCATCTCACTAGCTGAATATAAAACCACAAACCTAGCCTTTTACTTTAATTTTTAACCCAGATAAAAGCAGTGATATCATATAAGCAGAGTATTTTCGTTACAATAATTTCCTGTAGAATAAAAAATAAATACCTAAAATCAAGGATCAACTTCCTGTCCAAATTTAATATAAAGAGAAGTTATCGCTAAAGTTTAAAAAAAAATTAGAAGAAATTCTTCACTTTTTAATAGATATATTCTTCAATAAAGTTCCATTAGAGACAACTTAAAAAAAATCTACTAAACTGAAACTGAGGCTCTGTTTAGCTAATGTAGTGAAACTCCTGGATGAGATCCCTTATAAAAAATAAAAATTATTGATTTTATATGCATGCTTCACAAATATCAGAGATTTTGTGGTGCAACATGTATGGGAAATACATCTCACCTATTGTAGAAATATGTACATTGTCTGGACGGGAATAAGGGAGCCATTCTGTCCTTGCAATATGACACAGAAATTGGAGAACAACATGCCTAATTCAGGGGAAAGTCCCACTGGGTTTTAAATAACTTCTAGTGGTCAGGATCTCTCTTTCAGTAGCACAATGCCCCCTAATATCACCCCAGGGCATTAGATCATTGCAGGCTGAGCTAGAAGACACCTGCCTGCTGGATACCCATCCACACTTCCTGCAACTGCTAGGTTGTCCTAGATGGTCTTCTAGCATCCAAGTACTGGCCATCCCTTCTTTGCTTATAAAATCTGACAAACTCAAAGCCCAAGGAGGCTTGGCAACAGATGAAGTTGGATAGAAGAAATCCTTGCTTCTAAAATGTTAAATGTTTTATCATCAGTGGGAGGATGTAATGTATATCTGAATTATTTGAGGGTCGGGACATGATGATTCATGACATATTTTGAGTCAAAATTGTATCTGTTCTAATAAATTGTGTGTGTTATAATACCTGTCTAAATCCTCTGTCATTTGGCAAAACAAACACGCACATTTTTTCCCCCTTAAGCAGCCATGACTAAATCTAATAGTGAGATGATTTAATAATTACATAATAATAATGGGCCAGATCATGCTCCCTGGGTAACTTTTATTTCCACCTTTCTTCACAGTAACTCAAGGTCCTTTTCATATATTAATAATTAACTCTAGCAACTCCTGAGTCAGATCTGTGAAATGGAGATAATAATATTATTTGTGGGAAAGCGGAGGCACAGCAGAGCACTAAATGTTGTCAGGCCCTCCAGCATTACTAATTAATCCTGACTTTTTATTCCATCATGGTTATGTAATCTTTTAGCCTATTGCCGGTACTTCTAATATTCTTGTGATCCAATGCTATCCAAATTAACATATAAATTTCTCAATCCAAAACTTTCTTTCTTAATTTTTCCCTTTGAAAACTCAGCATATTACTGAAGTGTCATCTTTTGGAAGAATCCTTGCACTAGTGAGCAGTTAGTTAGATGACTATTGCCATTGAAATCAGGGGGTCTACTTGCATGAATAAGCCTTTAATTTCTAAGGGCTGTGACCCAGTGTCTGGGATAGACCACACTGAAAATGCCATACTGAGGGCAGACTGCAAGAAATAGGGCAGACAATCCCCAAAATTGGTGGTATATTCTGTAATTAGATTCACCAAGCGAGTAACAAAAGAACTTCTAGTTAACCAGCATGGTGTTACAGAAGCCAAACTCAGTCCCCTCTATGCATTCCAACCCTTGCATCCCATACAGACAAACAGGTCTAGTATAATGAGAGATTACAGAAAACCCAATTCACCATATGTGAGGTTCTATTTCTTCTTTCATATGGCTGGTGTAGAGCAGTAACTACAATTTTACCTGAAATGGATTGAGCCAAGTGGCTACATCAGAAGTGGCAGAATTTATTGCAGTAATGCCTCCTTCATATTTATAAATTGGGCAGTAGGTGGAGATATGTTTGATGGTCTGTCATGGGGAACCACACTCACATACCAGGAAGTCCTTGATTTTCTATTTGTGCATTAGATATCCGCATCTACCATGGTTGGTTTGAATTTGGTTCAGAGTTGACCAACATGACCGTGGAAGGTCAAATCCAGAAACCTTCTGCATGGGCTCTGATGTGTGAGGCTCTACTATCCCAAAGGATCAGACACTTACCCTCAGGTCAATATGTATCTCAGATCATGCCCAAATATCACTGTCAGTCATTCCTTTGTAAACTAACTAAGGATTTTATTAATAAGATAAAAGGATAGAGTTATAAATGCTTAATAGATCATATACTTGCAAATTATTGCAAAGTCCTTATATCACTTTGTAGCAGTGATGGAATAGACCGCTGGCTTGCAAAAGTCTCTCTGGTAACTTCCAAAGACTGGAAGGGTCCTCAGTCCGTAGTTCAAAATACTCCTTTTAGTTCTAAATCCACAGTCCAGAGAACTGAAGCAGGAAATGAGGCAAAATGGAGATGTCTCAAGTGTCTCATATCCTTTGCCATGTGCATGGAAATTTACTGTCCCAAAAAAAAGCCCACAGCCCCTGTGTATGGGAAGTTATTGATCCATGATGGAGTCTAGGGTTACATGTCCTTACATGCTTTGCTGACTCATAGGGTCAGGCATTGCCCATATTCTTTCTGAGACATTCACAGGAAAGGCTTATTTGGCGGGATGAGTTTCCTCAATGGCCGGTTGTGAGCTGAGTGTCCTTAATGGGCCATCAACACATACCTGACTAGCTCTGATGTAAATCTAGCTAGGGAGTGTCACCCCAATATACAACACATGTTTGAGATACAGATACTGCTGGAAACACACAGTATTCATAACTTCAGATACAAAGATGACACATGGATTTAATCAGGATAATCATATGTGATAGAATGTAACTTTTCCATTGACACCTTACATGATACTTTATATAAAATTTGTTGCAACTCTATAACAGTGCTAGTAATACTGATACAAATGGTCATTTTTAATCATAAAGCACCACTAGAGATTCATAGTCTAGCCCAGAAAGCAGTAACATTTTCTCCTGTATTAAGGATATTAGTGCCACTGACCTTAAAATGATATGTTGAATCAGCCTCCAATGGAAGCAGGTTTCTTCCCTGTATCTGATATATTTTGTGTTCTCTTATACAAGATAAATTGAATTACATAATATCTAGATCACAAAATTTAAATATTTTAGGTTGTATTAGAGAAGCTGCATGTCACAGCCATAGATTTCTGTTGCCATTTATTATTCTTGGAGGAAGAGTAATTTAATAACAATGATAAAATCATAAAAGTTCCTTGTTTAACTAAGACCTTGTTGTAAGCTGGACAAGCATAAGTCCATGGGGCCGGATGCGCTGCATCCGAGAGTGCTAAAGGAGTTGGCGGATGTGATTGCAGAGCCATTGGCCATTATCTTTGAAAACTCATGGCGATTGGGGGAGGTCCCGGACGACTGGAAAAAGGCTAATGTAGTGCCCATCTTTAAAAAAGGGAAGGAAGAAAGAAAGATCCGGGGAACTACAGGTCAGTCAGCTTCACCTCAGTCCCTGGAAAAATCATGGAGCAGGTCCTCAAGGAGTCAATTCTAAAGCACTTAGAGGAGAGGAAAGTGATCAGGAACAGTCAGCATGGATTCACCAAGGGCAAGTCATGCCTGACTAATCTAATTGCCTTCTACGACAAGATAACTGGCTCTGTGGATGAGGGGAAAGCAGTGGACATGTTGTTCCTTGACTTTAGCAAAGCTTTTGACATGGTCTCCCACAGTATTCTTGCCAGCAAGTTAAAGAAGTATGGATTGGATGAATGGACTACAAGGTAGGTAGAAAGCTGGCTAGATCATTGGGCTCAACGGGTAGTGATCAATGGCTCCTTGTCTAGTTGGCAGCCAGTATCAAGTGGGTTCCCAAGGGTTGATGGGGCCAGTTTTGTTCCATATATTCATCAATAATCTGGAGGATGGTGTGGATTGCACCCTCAGCAAGTTTGCAGATAACACTAAACTGGGAGGAGTGGTAGATATGCTGGAGAGTAGGGATAGGATATAGAGGGCCCTAGACAAATTAGAGGATTTGGCCAAAAGAAATCTGATGAGGTTCAACAAGGACAAGCGCAGAGTCCTGCACTTAGGACGGAAGAATCCCATGCACCACTACAGACTAGGAACCAAATGGCTAGGCAGCAGTTCTGCAAAAAAGGACCTAGGGGTTACAGTGGACGAGAAGCTGGATATGAGTCAACAGTGTGCCCCTGTTGCCAAGAAGGCCAATGGCATTTTGGGATGTATAAGTAGGGGCACTGCCAGGATATTGAGGGACATGATTTTTCCCCTCTATTTGACATTGGTGAGGCCTCATCTGGAGTACTGTGTCCAGTTTTGGGCCCCACACTACAAGAAGGATGTGAAAAAATTGGAAAAATCCAGCAGAGGGCAACAAAAATGATTAGGGGACTGGAACACATGATTTAGGAGGAGAAGCTGAGAGAACTGGGATTGTTTAGTCTGCAGAAGAGAAGAATAAGGGGGGATTTGATAGCTGCTTTCAACTACCTGAAAGGGGGTTCCAAAGAGGATGGATCTAGACTGTTCTCAGTGGTAGCAGCTGACAGAATAAGGAGTATTGGTCTCAAGTTGCAGTCGAGGAGGTTTAGGTTGGATATTAGGAAAAACATTTTCATTAGGAGGGTGGTGAAGCACTGGAATGTTACCTAGGGAGGTGGTGGAATCTCCTTCCTTAGAAGTTTTTAAGGTCAGGCTTGACAAAACCCTGCCTGGAATGATTTAGTTGGGGATTGATCCTGCTTTGAGCAGGGGGTTGGACTAGATAAGTTCCTGAGGTCCCTTCCAACCTTTATATTCTATGCTTCCTGCACTAGGAAATTAGGTCAGGCAGGGATGTGAAAAATCCACCCCACTAAGCAATGCATTTAAGCCAACAAAACCCCAGGTGTAGATACCATTAGGTTGACAGGAGAACTCACCCATCAAGTTAACTACACTTCTCAGGGAGATTGAGTACCTATGCCAATGGGAGAAGCATGACTAGTATTAAAGCTATCCAAGCATATGTGATCCTAACCTATTTTGTTGCATGAGCTAGCATTGTTTTGTTTTGTTGTCTGTTGACACCTAGGTATGAGCCCCAAGAGGATTCTGAAACTAAGGGTGGTATTGACTATATTAAACCTTATTTACTCATAAGGATTTTTTTTCTTTAAAGCATCCCACTCTCTTTTGGAGGACTCTGTGTCCATAAAAGTGGAAAAGCTAGGGAGAAAGGAGCATTTAAAGTTTAGCGTTTCATTTAATAACCATTGTAGACAAACTCATGCTGCTTCTTATGGTGCAATTACTCTGGAATCCCAAATCTTCTGAGGTTTCATACTTGTCAAAATAGAACTGAAATACGAGGTTGTCATTATGAATACCATAGGCGAATCTACCAAATCTGACCACAAAAGCTTGCTGCTGTGGCTTAGGGTGACCATATGTCCCTTTTTAAAGCCCTGTCCTCACTGTCCCTACTTTTTTTTCAAAAGGAGGCATTTGTCCCATTTGCTCTTGCTGACTTTTTTTGTCAAAAAAGTGGGGTGTGGTGTGGAGGAACATGCGGGTGTTGGGGGGCGAGTAGAGATGCCAGCTCCAAGAGGCAGAGTTGGGGTGGGGGTTTTTCAGCAAGGGGTGACTGCCTTGCATGAGGGGGGTGCTCGGGTAAATGGCTGGGGATGTCCCCTTTTCTCTTTGGGAAATATGGTCACCCTATATGTGGCTTCAATTGTGATAACAATTTTGCTGTCATCATTGCTTCTTGGCATAGAGTAGAAATCCCTTGTTTGTCTCTGACTTTGAGAATACTTTGGCAAAGAGTTCACTGTGAATCCCAGAAGATGTTTTTATTTTAATTAAATTTAAAATATAAATTTTTTTTAAAAGCCCCAATGCGTCAGGGCTGAGAAAAGAGGAGAGTTTCTGCAGCAAGTAGAAAAGGACAGGTCCAAAAAACTTGGGGTTAAAAAAAATGATGTATTAAAATGTGCTAAAGCTTTATTATAAAAACATATGTAGTACTTGTGTCTTTAGGTGCCTTTTGCTCTCCCACTGAGAAGTCTGTTTCATATTAAAAGTGTATATATAAGAAAAGGGGAAAGAAATATTTCCAAAAAATTAAATGAAATATCAAAATAAAAAATCCATTTTTTAACATTAAGCGACTCCAGGGACTGATTTACTTAGAGATTAATGCACTTCTTGGGACAACAGCCTTGAACCTAACAGTGCACTAGAGTCATGTGTTAATGATCTAGTAAAACACATCCTATTGTGTCTTAGTGTTGTAGCTAGAAAGATAATGCAGTGCATACGTCTTCCTCAGAATTTAAGGGATTATTAACAATGTGTTGACCACGAAAGCCAACGTATTGTTTCTTTTAAAAATTAACAGTACTAGTGTTCTTCTTATCCTGTAATCAGCTGCTGTGCTGCTTATTAGAGACTCATTCCTTTGAGAGGACATTGAAGTGCTTGAAATTCATTTAGACACTCAATATATATTTTACAATGAAAAACAAAGGGATTTTTCACCCTAAAACATAATGCTTTACATATTCAGGGCCCGAGCCTGGAAGGTGCTGTGTAGGTTGGGATTGGGGTGGGGTGGGGAGGGGTGGGGTGGGAGAGGAGAGGAGTTGTAGCAAAGCATATTAGGACTTTGAAGGCTCAGCCCAGATTTCTGTTTTTTTTATTAGGTCTGGGCTTTTAAGGCCAGGGATCCTGGGAACTGTAGTCCTTAGAGGGGACATGTGACTGCAGACTGGCCATAAAAGGGGCAACTTTCCTCCTAGTAGAGATCAGGGGGCTGTGTGTAGGAGCTGTTCTCGCGGGTTATTCTCCATTGTAGAAAGTGGAACTCTGGACTACAGAGAGCTGCAGTCAATGCTAGGTGCTGTGATGTTTTTTTACAGTATTTGTATTTTAAAATAACCTAAATATTTATTAAATATGTTTTCTGAGACTAAATAAAGAGAATGGCACAGGAAAGACCTGGTAAGAATCTTGTTGCAGAGAGAGATTTGAGGAAAGCAGCAGCTTGGTTAGAGATTAAGCTCTCCAGAGTCATGAGCCTGTGCTAGCACTGGCATGGTTCCCTGCTGAGAAGAAACCAAGAGAAGGACTTGAAAGCTGCTTAAGAGGAGATCTGGGAAAAAGGAAAAGCCAAGGATCTGAAGTGAAACAGATGGGGGTTCCCTATGGGATGTGAGCTGGGAAACTGTGACCAACAACACTGACAACCCTTGTCTCCTGCTTGATCGTTTGGCTTCTGTCATCATGTTCACCTACCACAGCCCAGTGGCCAGCTCTACACTAAAAAAATTCTCCTGGCACAGCTAGGAAAGTGGAAAATTCACACCCCTAGGTGACATAACTATACCAGCAGAACCCCCCAGTGTACATGCAACTAAGCTGACAGAAGAGGGTTTCTGTTGGGTTAGCTATTGCTTTTGAAGGCAGTGGGATTACTATGTCAGCAGAAGAATTTCTTCTGTTGGCCTGTGCAGTATCTATGCTACAGGACTGTGAAGGCATAGGTTCTGCAGTGTAGATATAGCCACAACTCACTTGCAGCAGACACCTTTGTGTGTTAGTCAGGCTGCGGCTGTGGCCTGGTGTACACGTAAAAATTAGATTGCCCTAGCTGCATTGCTGTGGACTGTGAAAAAATTTGTGCTCTGAGCACTGTAGTTAGGTTGACCTAAACCCCTGTAAAGAGTGAACCAAAAACAATTTTTTTTTCAAAATTTTTGGTAAATCAAAGAGTCAAAAAAAAAAATTGTTTGGGACCAAAGGCACATTTAGTTTTGATTTTGATTGTCTTTTATGGGATTTTTTTAATTAAAAAAAGGACATCTCAAAACAAAGTTATTTTTAATCCAAAAATTGTTCTTTTTCAAAACTGTCCAAATTTTCTTTTTTACCTTTTTGGATTTTTTTTTTCCTGTTTTTGCTTTTGTTTGGTTTACATGAACAATTCAGTGAAACGAACACAAATCCACAAAATGTTTGAGTGTCACCAAACCTGAATTTTTGGCCAAAATTTTGCCCAGCTCTAGTTGTAGATGCCTATGCTTTTCGAGGCCTTGATAAATTAAAGGATTTTCTGTTTATTGTTTGTTTTTTAAAAGTATATATAAGAGCTGAGATAGAATATGCAAAAGTCTATTTATTGATTTACATGAGACCCTGTTTTAGTCTGATAAAAATAGCTTAGTAGGATAGGTGCTACTTATTATCATGCATAGGGAAAAGTTCCCATAACCTAAAGGGGTAACTAAACCTTCTCTAGCCCCTTCTTCATCAGACATAGATGAGTGACTGCACATTTTATGGGAACTAAACAGGATAATCATCTCACATCTTGTTCATCAGTTCCACTCAAAAATGGAATGCATGTGTACACCCTGATGAGAGCAGAATAGACCTCCAGCTGCACTGACATAATAGATAGAGATATAATGGGGTACTGCAGGGCTTTGTAACTTTTGTGGGACTGAGACACTCATTTTCACCTGCTGTTGTATGTCTGAGTACTAATGAGCCATGAGTATGGATGATATGATGACTCATATGTCGCATTTAAATGCATAAATTGCTTTACATTCATCATCAACAGCAACAAATTGCTCAGAAAAATAAAGTATGCAAGATAAAATAAATTAGATAAAAGCAAATATAAAAAGCAAGATGAGCTAAAAAGCAATAAATAAAGAACACCTGCCAAAACTTTATGAAAAACAAACTGTATATAGGGTCACATGCTAATATGTGTTGTTGTAGTTAATATAGTGGGTCTGAGTCTCCTCTGCCTTCTTAGTTGTGTAGTCATTTCAACCTGTGCAAAATGAATACAAAGTTGGTGCAAAATGCTATCACGTGCATGTGTGTGGAATTTGGATTTGATAGTGTCTTACACCTTTACATAGGTGTGAATGACAATGTCATATGCAAGTAGGGTGACCAGACAGCAAATGTGAAAAATCACGACAGAGGATGGAGGGTAATAGGAGCCTATATAAGAAAAAAGAAAAGGAATACTTGTGGAACCTTAGAGACTAACAAATTTATTTTGAGCATAAGCTACAGCTCACTTCATCAGATGCATTTGGTGGAAAATACAGTGGAGTGATTTATATACACACACAGAGAACATGAAACAATGGGTTTTATCACACACTGTAAGGAGAGTGATCACTTAAGATGTGCTACTACCAGCAGGAGGGGAGAAGGAGGAAAACCTTTTATGGTGATAATCAAAGTGGGCCATTTCCAGCAGTTAACAAGAACGTCTGAGGAACAGTAGCGGGTGGAGGAGAAATAACATGGGGAAATAGTTTTACTTTGGGTAATGACCCATCGACTCCCAGTCGCTATTCAAGCCTAAGTTAATTGTATCCAGTTTGCAAATTAATTCCAATTCAGCAATCTCTCGTTGGAGTCTGTTCTTGAAGTCTTTTTGTTGAAGGATAGCCACTGTCAGGTCTGTAATCAAGTGACCGGAGAGATTGAAGTGTTCTCCAATTGGTTTTTGAATGTTATAATTCTTGACGTCTGATTTCTGTCCATTTATTTTTTTACATAGAGACTGTCCAGTTTGACCAATGTACATGGCAGAGGGGCATTGCTGGCACATGATGGCATATATTACATTGGTAGATGCGCAGGTGAACGAGCCTCTGATAGTGTGGCTGATGTGATTAGGCCCTATAATGGTGTCCCCTGAATAGATATGTGGACACAGTTGGCAACAGGCTTTGTTGCAAGGATAGATTACTGGGTTAGTGGTTCTGGTGTGTGGTGTGTGGTTGCTGGTGAGTATTTGCTTCAGATTGGGGGGCTGTCTGTAAGCAAGGACTGGTCTGTCTCCCAAGATCTGTGAGAGTGATGAGTCGTCTTTCAGGATAGGTTGTAGATCCTTGATGATGCACTGGAGACATTTTAGTTGGGGGCTGAAGGTGGTGGCTAGTGGCGTTCTGTTATTTTCTTTGTTGGGCCTTTCCTGTAGTTGGTGACTTCTGGGTACTCTTCTGGCTTTGTCAATCTGTTTCTTCACTTCAGCAGGTGGGTATTGTAGTTGTAAGAATGCATGATAGAGATCTTGTAGGTGTTTGTCTCTGTCTGAGGGGTTGGAGCAAATGCGGTTATATCGTAGAGCTTGACTGTAGACAATGGATCGTGTGGTGTGATCTGGATGAAAGCTAGAGACATGTAGGTCAGTAGGTTTCCGATATAGGGTGGTGTTTATGTGACCATCGCTTATTAGCACCGTAGTGTCCAGGAAGTGGATCTCTTGTGTGGACTGGTCCAGGCTGAGGTTGATGGTGGGATGGAAATTGTTGAAATCATGGTGGAATTCCTCAAGGGCTTCTTTTCCCTGGGTCCAGATGATGAAGATGTCATCAATGTAGCGCAAGAAGAGTAGGGGCATTAGGGGACGAGAGCTGAGGAAGCGTTGTTCTAAGTCAGCCATAAAAATGTTGGCATACTGTGGGGCCATGAGGGTACCCATCACAGTGCTGCTGATTTGAAGGTATACATTGTCCCCAAATGTGAAATAGTTATGGGTGAGGACAAAGTCACAAAGTTCAGCCACCAGGTTTGCCGTGACATTATAGGGGATACGGTTCCTGACAGCTTGTAGTCCATCTTTGTGTGGAATGTTGGTGTAGAGGGCTTCTACATCCATAGTGGCCAGGATGGTGTTCTTATGAAGATCACCGATGGATTGTAGTTTCCTCAGGAAGTCAGTGGTGTCTCGAAGATAGCTGGGAGTGCTGGTAAAGTAGGGCCTGAGGAGGGAGTCTACATAGCCAGACAATCCTGCTGTCAGGGTGCCAATGCCTGAGATGATGGGACGTCCAGGATTTCCAGGCTTATGGATCTTGGGTAGCAGATAGAATATCCCAGGTCGGGGTTCCAGGGGTGTTTCTGTGTGGATTTGTTCTTGTGCTTTTTCAGGGAGTTTCTTGAGCAAATGCTGTAGTTTCTTTTGGTAACCCTCTGTGGATCATAGGGTAATGGCTTGTAGAAAGTGGTGTTGGAGAGCTGCCTAGTAGCCTCTTGTTCATATTCTGACCTATTCATGATGACGACAGCACCTCCTTTGTCAGCCTTTTTGATTATGATGTCAGAGTTGTTTCTGAGGCTGTGGATGGCGTGTTCTGCACGGCTGAGGTGATGGGGCAAGTGATGCTGCTTTTCCACAATTTCAGCCCTGGCACGTCCGCGGAAGCACTCTATGTAGAAGTCCAGTCTGCTGTTTCGACCTTCAGGAGGAGTCCACCCAGAATCCTTCTTTTTGTAGTGTTGGTAGGAAGGTCTCTGTGGGTTAATATGTTGGTCAGTGGTGTGTTGGAAATAGTCCTTGAGTCTGAGACGTCGAAAATAGGATTATAGGTCACCACAGAACTGTATCATGTTCGTGGGGGTGGAGGGGCAGAAGGAGAGGCCCCGAGATAGGACAGATTCTTCTGCTGGGCTAAGAGTATAGTTGGATAGATTAAAAATATTGCTGGGTGGGTTAAGGGAACTACTGTTGTGGCCCCTTGTGGCATGTAGTAGTTTAGATAGTTTAGTGACCTTTTTCTTTTGTAGAGAAGAAAGTGTGTGTTGTAGATGGCTTGTCTAGTTTGTATAAAGTCCAGCCATGAGGAAGTTTGTGTGGAAAGTTGGTTCTTTATGAGAGTATCTAGTTTTGAGAGCTCATTCTTAATCTTTCCCTGTTTGCTGTAGAGGATGTTGATCAGGTGGTTCCGCAGTTTCTTTGAGAGTGTGTGGCACAAGCTGTCAGCATAGTCTGTGTGGTATGTAGATTGTAATGGATTTTTTACCTTCAGTCCTTTGGTATGATGTCCATCTGTTTGCATTTGGAGAGGAAGACGATGTCTTTCTGTATCTGTATGTGTTTTTTCATGAAGTTGATAGATTTCTACTCCATACAGATTGACAGAGCCAGAAGAGTATCCAGAAGTCACCTACTACAGGACAGGCCCAACAAAGAAAATAACAGAACGCCACTAGCCATCACCCATCATCACCTTCAGCCCCCAACTAAAACCTCTCCAACGCATCATCAACCTAACCTGAAGGACAACCCATCGCTCTCACAGATCTTGGGAGACAGGCCAGTCCTTGCTTACAGACAGCCCCCCCAACCTGAAGCAAATACTCACCAGCAACCACACACCACACAACAGAACCACTAACCCAGGAACCTATCCTTGCAACAAAGCCTGTTGCCAACTCTGTCCACATATCTATTCAAGGGACACCATCATAGGGCCTAATCACATCAGCCACACTATCAGAGGCTCGTTCACCTGTGCATCTACCAATGTAATATATGCCATCATGTGCCAGCAATGCCCCTCTGCCATGTACATTGGTCAAACTGGATAGTCTCTACGTAAAGGAATAAATGGACAGAAATCAGATGTCAAGAATTATAACATTCAAAAACCAATTGGAGAACACTTCAATCTCTCCGGTCACTCGATTACAGACCTGACAGTGGCTATCCTTTCAACAAAAAAACTTCAAAAACAGACTCCAACGAGAGATTGCTGAATTGGAATTAATTTGCAAACTGGATACAATTAGGCTTGAATAGAGCCTAAACTTAGGCTTGAATAGAGACTGGGAGTGGATGGGTCATTACCCAAAGTAAAACTATTTCCCCATGTTATTTCTCCCCCACCGCACCCCACCCCCTACTGTTCCTCAGATGTTCTTGTTAACTGCTGGAAATGGCCCACCTTGATTATCACCATAAAAGGTTTTCCTCCTACCCTCCTCCCCCTTCCTGCTGGTAATAGCTCATCTTAAGTGATCACTCTCCTTACAGTGTTACATGATAAAACCCATTTTTTCATGTTCTCTGTCTGTGTATATAAATCTCCCCACTGTATTTTCCACCAAATGCATCTGATGAAATGAACTGTAGCTCATGAAAGCTTATGCTCTAATAAATTTGTTAGTCTCTAAGGTTCCACAAGTACTCCTTTTCTTTTTTGCGAATACAGACTAACACGGCTGCTACTCTGAAACCTATATAAGAAAAAGACCCAAAAATCGGGACTGTCCCTATAAAATCAGGACATCTGGTCAAGACATTTCCAACATCTGGTCAAGACAGTTCAGGTACAGGTCAGTAGTATACAATAGTAATTTATCTTGTTCTTGATTTCATTTTCTGTGCAACTAATCTGAAGATTTTTCTTTTTGTTTGTGGAAGACAAAGAAAGAACTTTGGTATCATAAAATTTGCCCCGAGCGTCATTGGTGGTTGTTTTAGGCTTTCTCACAAAAGGGATCTATGTGCTGAAGAAGAACTCCAGACTTGTTGATTGTGGCTAGCTCCTTAGGGCTCTGATCCAAAGACCACTAAATCAGTGAAAGTCTTTAATAAGTATAGTTCAGGACTGAAACAAGAAAGATTTGCTAGATAATACTCCCTGGTTTAGGAGAGTCTGAAAGATGTTTCTCATGAAAATAGTCACCAATAATTAAAATAAATAGGCCCTGATGATATTTATATAGACTGGCTTCCCTTTCAAGAATAAGAACAAAATATTATTTCAGGAACATCCAGAAACCCAGACAAATAAAAATGCTTCACTTAATTATGAAAAGCTTACTGTTTTAGTGATACAGCAATAGGATCCATATTTTTTCACACCCTTCAGCTTTTATTCCTATTTGTCATATGTTTGTATGTGTGTTCTTTACTGAAACTTTATCTTATTATTTTTTGTTTTCATAGCAGCTGAGGAATGCTGCATGTCATGTATACTTTTCAACAAATAACTAACTAGCTCCAAAATAAAAACCTCCCCCAGGGTTTTCAGAGCTTTCTCTCATCTGAATGCTTCTATCAGTCTCTCCCTAGATACTGCAACCCTTGTTTGTTTTTATTTTTGTTTGTTTCACTTGTGGAAGGACAGTACTTCCAGTAGTTAGGTAAAGTCAACCACCTCAAGGTGGAGAAAGAACATGTATGGGGAGCAGACTCTTCAGTTTTCCTGCCCTAATAAGGAGTGTTCCATAAAATGAGGAATGCTTAGGAGGAATTCTGCTGCACAGTACTTATGCGTATTCAACTACACAGCACAGTTCTAGTCCTGAGTCTCCCTAAATTCTTAACTACCATACACTCTGACTTCCCCCACCCAGTTCATCGCCTCCAAAAGCATCAAACCGGATCCTCAGATGCTAGTTTGCTTTTGCACATACCCTCAACAGAGTTCGCATACCAGAGATCTGCTTCAGGTTAAAATTTTAAAAAAGGGTTATTTAATGGAAAAATCACAGATTCAAAGATGAAATAACAAGGAAAGTAAACATGTACAAGTTATACATAAAATAAACCTAAAACCACAACCTCAGGCTTTACACTTTTAGATTAGATAAAAATTCCTTTTCTAATACAGGTTTCAGAGTGGTAGCCATGTTAGTCTGTATCAGCACAAGTACTCTTTGTTCTTTTTCTAATACAAGTTACCTATTGCCTTTGAACTGTTTCCCAGCATACCCCCTGTCATGGAGAGGATCCAGTATTTCAAGGACAGCACCTGCCAATTGACTGTTATTCAGTTTCTAAATGAAGTCCTCAGTTTCAAGCCTCCTTTTTAAAAGGTTATTTTTTTCCTTTTTTTCTTCAGGCATTGTGACTCAAGTTTATTCAGGGTGGGGTAATTCTAGCCAGCAGGTCTCATTTTCTTCCCATTAACTCTAATGGCCCCTCATTTGTCTTTTCCTGGATTATACAATGTTTGCTGCTTGGAGCTAGTCTTGTCTGATTGGGGAGGCAGCCCCTCCCTGCCTGACTGCACCACAAATTATGAACACAGTTTTCTATATACACAAATACATAAATGCATAACTGCAGTCTGTATACATATCTAATGATGAGCATTAAGTTTAGAACATTATAAGCTTTCATAAAAGACCTTACTTGGCCTGTTTTTATAGCACACTGTCATATTATTCAACCAGATGATTCAACTGCATATTCTTTGGGATTCATACCCTGTTATCCCCTAGGTGTCTGGACCCTGATTGCCACAGCTTCAAGAAAAAAGACTGACTTGAAAAAAATATTGTCTTAACATGAAAACTTCAGAGTAATGGAGGGAAAATAAAAGAAAAGTTTTTCTTGCCTACATCAATCTCTGATAAATCTCAAATATATTGCAAATCATATATCAAATATAGTTATCTCATCTCTGAACAGACTAACCACATTCCCACTTAATTAAAACAGCCATATTATAAAGGAGAAAGCTCAGAGGCTGATAGGGAACAAGATTCAAGCAGAAAGAGGAAATACTAGCATCCCTGAAATGAAGGATGATAGGCAAATAACAATGTATCTGACAGTCAAGAATGATCAATTCAGAAATTTCTGCCAAATCATTTTAATCTTCTGAAAATGAATTTAGTGCTCAAAACTGATAGTTTCATGGAAATGGTATTTTCAAACCCCTGTCTTTGGAACAAAAGAATGTAATAGGTGCCCAGAGCTGTACAACTAAATTGAGGCTGTCATAAAAGAAATGCTGTCAAATAATTCACCAGGAGTTGATGGATTTCTGGCTGATTTTTATAAACCATTCACAAAACAGCTATCCCCATTGACCACAGATTACATATATACACATTCCACAGTAGAGATTTATACCACTGGCTCTGTACTTCGGGACATGGCAATAGCAAAGAGTTTCCATTACAAGTCTTTTTTTGGACCCCCTACTAACTCCCTACTAACCTCAAAAACCCCAGACAAAACAATTCTTCCATTGGCCTGAAACTTGTGCTTCATTTCTTATTGGAGAAGAATGTTTTGGGAATATTTGAACTAAATTGAAACAATCTTTCAAACAGCCTGGGTTTAGAAAAATTTCTGCTTGTTCAGTTGAATAAAATTATACTATCTTTTTTTTTTGGTCTAATTGCAACTCAAAAATGGCAAGCAATAAAAACATTCAAATTGATCTCATGCATTAGTCATCAGTGAGAACTGTCCTTTGGATCAAATTTTATTGGACAGCTGACAAAAGTTAATCTCTAAATCAAATGTTATTGAAGATCAAAATTGTTAATGTTGAACCCTCTGTGAAGGTTTCCAGTTGGGATTGTTCATTTTGTGAGTTTCTTAGTGAAGGGTAGAAAAAGTTCAGATGTCTGCTAGCTAGAGGTACATGTATGACTTAAAATTGTGCTCTGACGTAGGATAATCTCCTGCTTAGACTAGCTGCAGTTCAGGTCACATAGCAGGAGTAGGGAGGTGGGATAGAACAACTTTTATGGGGGGACAGCTACCTCATGTGCAGGCGTGTAGGAAGTGGATAGGCAGGTGTGAGAACTGGGGGGAGCCTTCACTCCTGACTCCAGCCATACTCCCACCCACCACTCAGATGCCAGACAGAATATGAGTCAATACAGAGCAGAAGCAATTTGCACTAGCTGTAAGTCTGGGGAAATCGGGGACCACAGTGTGACTTTCAGAGACTCACACAATGGATTCCATGGTCTGTTTCTTGGGCAAGGACACTACATCGTGCCCTTTATTCAGGGCCTGTGATGAAACCACAACATAGCTTTGTGATGTCAGACTGTATAACTTCTGAAGTGCTCATGAAAGTATAACCCCTGCAAGTGCCTGCTTGCAAAAAAATATAAGACTCATGAAAGGTACAAGCTCTAGTGATACGTATGGAGTATATCTACCCTGCAAAATTTGGTGCTTGCTTTTTTAGCATCAGTGCAGATACACCACTATTAGCAATGGTGAAGCAACGGCGCAGATTGGGCCAGGTGTTCTTCAGCATCATGTCATGAAAGCAGATTGTCATGATATGATGATTAAAATATCTGAGTTCAGTCTACCCTGGTGCTTACAATTCCTGGAAAGTTGGTACAAAATTTTCTTATATAGGGAATGATGAAATATTGCCATTATGGAAGTTAGAAGCTTCTCTAGCATTAATGGCAGGTCAATGGGAGACACTCAAGGACCACATTTTAAAAGAGTGAAGGCACAAGTGTTATAATTGTGTATGCAAACTGTTCACAGGAAAGCTAGTTGTGTGTGTCAATGCATTGCTTATGAGGGCTATAAGCTCTGTTAGCATAGTTATAACTGTAGAGTTTTGTAGTAACTTTTACTTTAAAAAGTAGAATATACATGGAATTTACTAGCTAATCATTACTTTTTGTTTCCCATATAGCACCCTGATAAGAAATGGTCTTCACTGTTTTGACAATTTCTGTAATAGAAATCCATAACCTGTTTAAGTTCACACAAAAATAGTAAAAAACAGGCAGACATGGAGCAGGATGGGAGGGACATGAATGATTTACTGATTTTTTTTTAAAAAAACAGACAAATGAGGAAATATGTAAAAAATCTTGAGAGAGTTGAGGGTGAAGCATATAGTTTATTTTTATTGTTCAACTATAGTTAACTTTAAAAAAAGTTAGAACCTCAGAAAACTTGCACTTAAGATTCCAACACAACCTGAACGCTATCTCTCTTCCATTATTACTGAAGACATTTTTATCCCTGCTTACTCACTGCTTTTCCATGAATGGGACACAGATCTTTACTGTTCCTGCAAAATCTCTCTAAATAGTGGTGTAAGGCCTCTGAATACTTTGCGAGTCGTCTTGTGGTGCACAGGGTTTTATATGTTTTAGAAGCTTCCAGAAACCAGTCAGAGAGATCATATGTTTATAGCTAGGATTTGCATATTTGTGTACATTAGTAAATACAGTTATGAGGATTTCTTCATCTGGTTTCTTCATATTGTTATTGTGATAAAAGAGCAAAAGACACAAGTGGCCCTTGATCTTCAAAACCATAAAGAGGAGATATCTGACCCCTCACTACTCCACCCTCCTGATAAAAGCCAGAGATTACATCTCACATTTTAATCATCACAAATAGTCCAGGGTCAACCATCTCTCTGCCATTCATCATCCAGTATAAGTCACAGGACTCCAGTGAATTCCAGCTCAACCTTCTGATACAAATCAAAAACACCCTCTTGTGGGTACAAGTTAGCGACCTCTCCTGTCTACCCTATTCTTTGTGAGGAAATACAGGTTTTACAGTATAGCTTAGTAAGCCTATAATAACATGAATGCAAATTTGGGTAGAGTAAATGGCTGTAGCTTTTTTGTTTGGTGCACCCAGAAGACAATATTGTTATATTTCACCCTCTCAACATAGCAGACTTATGTTCATGGCAATTGGTAGTTTGTGCAGGATGGCAGGCAAGGGGGTACATCAACTAGGCAGCTGTTAAAGCTAATTGTCAATGTAATAGCTTTCAAAACATTAGTTTTTTAAATTAGCTATTTAGTCATGTAATATTGTCTTTAAGGGAAATATATTTTTAACCTTAGCACTATCATTCAGAAGTTTGTTTATTTTATCTGTGAACGCTGAAGAACCTGAAAGTGTGTTTGGAGACAATCATCCAGTGTTACTATTGATGTTAAATTTCAGTTGCCTGCTAAACTTGTACCCACAATTCTATTCTAGAGTTAACCACCAAGGGGGGAAGGGAAGAACACAACTTCGCTCCTCTGCTAAAAGCAGATGGAGAGCTCCCCCTCCTTTCTGGCTCATATAGGAAGAGGTCTCCATCCTGTTTCAAGCTGACTTAACTACTGGATGTAACCATAATATTCCTTAATCATTCATGAGTTCATATGGGATTTATAACAGCAGATTTGAAATATACTATATCAGGAAAATCATTCATTTTATGCACCAGACAGAGCACAAGAGTATTCCACCAAGACGAGCAGGCTTTTGACCGAGGTGAGTGGAAATACCTGTTGTTTATCTGAAAAATATTTGGATTTGGTCCCAACTATACTGAATGGGTCAGGGATTTACCATCTCTGATACTGCTCACCTTTCATCTAGGGACAAAGTGTTATTTGTGCTTTGGAAGCTGATGGCATTGGTATGTTTTGAAGCAGCTCTGACAAAGAATTCTGTTCTGCTAACAGATCACTCTCTTGATGGACTTTCTAAGGGCGTGTTTACACAGATACTTAGTATGCAGCAAGCTTGAGTTAAATATACAGTGCTCTAGCCTGCTGAGTACTAAGGGGCCATGTGGACCCTGCTGCTGTGCATTAAAAGTTCTTTAGTGCATTTTGCATTCTGCTCTTTCAAATATCAGTGGATGTTTTCTGTAATTTAAACAACTGCTAGTCTCATTTTGGTCAAACCCTCTATTTAATGTGTCCTAAGGCATCTTGAAAAGACTTCTGTCAATAAACAAATTCCATTTTTGTTCTTGAGTCATGGAATATTTTTATATGGAATAACCCCAAATTCAAAATTAGGGAAGAAATATCCTTCTATCTAGAGAAGGAGAACAAAGTTATATTATCTCTTGGTCATTTTATTATAAATAGCCAGGAGCTACAACTGTCTATATGACAAATATTTTTCTCTCTCTCTCTCTCTCTCTCATCTTATCTACTATGAACAACTGCATGATTAGATAAATGCTTGTGCTTGGATGGAAATAATGCAGATGTTATACTGCTAGAAGCCACTCCAAAATATACAGTGTCTAGGAGAGTTTAGGAATAGTTAAACTCTCACCTCACTTATCTGTTAACAAATAAAGTTTAAATTAAACAGGGAAAAAAGATAAAATTGGAAGGTGAGTAAGAATATTCCTTCCCTAGCATTTGGAAAATTTCCAGTTCACTAGCATCTGATCCAAAGCCTACTATTGTCAAATGATCAGACTGTTAATGCTCAGTCTTTTCCTAAAATAGGGTCCTAAACCAAGATAATGGGATGCAAGAGAAAATGTAAAAATCTAGATTTTCAGATAAGTTTTTAAAAAATCTGGAGTTCCAGACACATCAAGCCTTATATTTTAATCCACTTATTATTCCTATATATTAATATAAAATATATATTGAAGTGACACAGCCTTCACTCATATCTCGATCTCCAAAGCTTTGAAATCTATTTTCCAGATTCTGATCATTCTCCATCTTTTCCCTATGTGCTTAAAGTGTATTTCTAGATGTAACTCTAGAGAGTTTTACTGGAAAGTACAACTTGCCCAAAGGTTGGCCAATCTTAATATTATTATTTCAGAGAAGAAATTCACTTAATGGGAGAAACAATATAATAAATATAATATAATGTTAATGTCCTGTACATTAACATCTTTTACTGAGACAGATATGAAAACCATTTAAAATAGAAAAGAGAAATTATGGAAAAGTGTACTTTTGATCTCACCTCAAAAGCACACTTTAAATCTGTAATATATATGTACAGTATAATGCAAATTCTTCATAAATAACACTTCAGGGGTCAATTGTGCAATTTTACTGAGAACAGCAATTTTTTAGTAAAAAAAAAGTCATGAAACTTTCATTAAGCCTATCATAAACCTCTAACTTTCACATAAAATATTCTAAAAAAAATATTTTTTTACAATCTGCTAATGATGTGTGTCTCTTACATCGATAGCTTGGTTTTGTGCAGCAGGCTAAATCATCTGTCTACCCTGGGTTTGCACATACCTAAAACAAACAAGTAAATCAATCAGAGTTGTTTTTCCTGGTGTCTTCAAAACATAATCTAGCTTTAGTGCAGAATCATTCTTTGCTAGATCTGCCTCAAGGAGCATTATAATTAAAGACATACTTATCACTGCTGAGGGTATAGTAGGTATGTGTGTGGCACAGTGTGGAGTTCCATTTCTCAAGCTCAAAGGGACTTGTACTTTATTTTTTTGTTGCTTGTTCAAAATGTATATTATATTGATGCAATGCTGCAGAGTGTTTGGCAACGGGATCTAGTGTGCATTCCTGAATGACAAAAAAAAAAAAAAAAAAAAAGCCCAGCCTTTCTATATGCCTATGTGTAGACCACTCATGCCTATGGTTTTAGCACAATATGGACATGATTCTCAAACAAATACACACCTGAGTCACTTTAAATGTCTGAGCTTTTCAAATCATTTTAGCCATACTGGTTATATAGTTGTTTAATTTCAGTGGGTGTTCTGGTGGCTAAATGCCCTGCCTGGGTTGGAAAAATCTCAACCAAAGAGACTGATCGCTGAGTAAAGTTTCTCTTGTTTCTCCGTGTTTGCAGGCTCTGGTCCTCTCACAAGTGTACCCAACACTTTTTGGTGAATGTCAATTTTGACATGACTTTGTCCACATGCAAATAATGCAGGGACTTGCCTACCAAGGTGCACATGTGCCCTGATCAAGTGTAAAAATCCTGAAGCAGCTGCCCCAGTCTCAAAATGGACCCTCATCGTTATTTATTGAAAAGACAGTTGCACTTATTGTGCTAGGCGCAGTACAAACATAGGAGGGATGATCTCTGCCTTCAACAGTCACAGCCCAACTAGACGAGCCCGAGGGGAGGGCAAGGATTCTTTCCCTTTAGACGTTTTTAAGAGGCAAAATTAGCCCCCTGCCCGCCTCTTCCCGAGCCAGGCAATCCGTTTCGATTGCCCTGGGTCACAAAAAGGGCTGGGTGAGCCGAGGGCATCAGCTTCCCGAGCATCTTCTCCCGGGGGGCGGAGGTGGAGCGTGCCTGGCTGAGGTGCGGGGGAGAGAGCCAGGAGGTGGGACCGGCAGATGGTGCCTTCCCCGGCTGCTGAGGTGTGAGGAGGCGGCCCGCAGCCGGTGCCCAACCCCCCCCTCCCCCCGCAGCGCAGGCGGATGGTGCGGTCCGGACAGCTGTGGCGCTACCGCCGAGTGATGCGGGGGGGCGGCAGCAGCAGCAGGGGGAGCAAACAGCTGGCGGAAGCGCGAGGAGCCGGTCTCCGCTCCAGGCAGTAGCGGCGGCGGAGCAGAGCCGCTCGCGGCGGCCGCCGCTGCGGGGGCTCCGGGGCTGAGCGCAGCGCCCTGCTGGGAGCGGGCTGCAGCCGGGCAGCGCCAGCCGGGCGGGAGCGGGGAGCAGCCCGCTGCTGCCTGGATGCCAGAGGCTCCCCGGGAGCCGGCGGCCAGAGGCACCCCGGAGGAGGAGGAGGACGAGGCGCCTGGGCTGTGAGCGGAGGAAGCAGGCGGCACCGCTGGCCATGGCCTCCAACTTTAACGACATCGTCAAGCAGGGCTATGTGAAAATCCGCAGCAGGAAGCTGGGGGTGAGCCGGTTGCGTTCGTTCCCCCCCCCCCTTTCTCTCCGCCGCTCCCTGGCCCTTTCGGGGGTGGGCACCTACCCACACCTCCTCGCCGCGGCTGGCTGGCAGCATGCTGCCTGGGGCTTGCTCCCAGCTCCGCGGAGAGAGTGGCGGTGCTGGGGACAGTGGGGGGAAGCAGGGACCTGCAACTGCTGCCTGGACTTTGCTTTCCCTTCACTTAGGTGGGAGGAGGGCTTTGCGTTGGCTGTGTACCTTACAGACAGTCCCCCCCCCCACCCCCCCCGTGAAGGCACCGTTTCCCCTGTTTTCCTTGTTTGGCTAATAGAGGTGATTGGGCTTTGTACTTTGAGGGGAGCCTCTTCTTCCCTGTCGCGGCGTCTCAAGCTGGTGAGGAAATTTCCCTTTGGGTGTTTCTTCCCCCCCCCCCCTCCACTCCCCGTTTAAAGCTTCCACTTGAACCAGGTGGGCGGGGGAGCGGGGACAGTCTCTGCAAACTTTGGCCAGAGATCCCCCTTCCTCCGTTGGAGGAGGGTTGGCTCCAACAGAAGAAAATAATGGAAAGCCCGAGACTTTTGAAGGGCTCCATAGCAGCCTGGCAAACGAACTGAGGAAGCAGCGAAGATTGGTGCAGGAAGAATTATGGCTCGGGGCCGGAGGAGAGGAGCAAAGTAGCTGGTCTGGGGGGCTGGGAGGAGTGTAAGAAAATTGGGGGCGAGGGGAGTTGCATCTCGATGGGTAGACCGCGTGGAAGGGGAATTGAAAGACTGACAGACACAGGGGTTGACAACCGCCAGTGTGTGCAAATATACATATGCTAATGGCTAGGGAAAAAGTGGCCGAAACGGTGTAACCCAAAGTAGTCGGAGTCGCTTTCAAGAGCGTACACTAGACAGGTAATGCTTACTCTGCTTGTCCCCAAAAGCTTGCTCTGAAGGGCAGCGATTCAGCGACCTAGACAGACAGAAACATCAACAGAACGGACAGAACTTTCCAAACTTCAGACACTTCCAAACGCTTCAGAACTTTGCTTTCTCTCTGTGTGTGTGTGTGTGTGTCTTGCGGGTGCTGGAGCAATGCGAATTGGAAGGCCCTAATGAACCCCAGCCGAAATCATGATTAGTTGGCTTTTGTTTGAATGCATGAGCCAGAAGAGCTTTTCTGATTTTATTAGGAAGTTGTTCAGGGAGAACATTGCCAGTTTAAGCAGTGTGATTAGTCCCCCATCCAGGAGTTCCTTCAGTTCCCACACGTGTTTGTAGACAGGCAGGTGTTTGGAGTAAAGGGAAAGGGGTTCAATTGGTAGTACCGGTGCTTGTTTGCTGCTGAGAGAGGCTCCTCCTGAGAACAAGGTGCACACAACGTGCTGAGAAGGGGCAGCAACGATTCTGGTCTCCGCTCCTTAGGTGCAACGAAGAATGAACTTCTCCATTGACTCCAGTGAGGTGAGCTCGAATCCACACCCGAGTGAGTCAGAGCAGAATCCCACTAGGTGCTCAGAAGCGACACTATAGTGGAGCCTCCCGCGTAATGGGCTGTTTAGTCAGGAAGGCGAAAGGAATTTAAACCAAGCAGGCGGTGTTTCGGCTGCGGAGCCGGCTTTGCATCAGACAGGCAGTCGCAGCAGAGGGCAGGGAGGAAGGTGCAGTCTCAGGCTCCAGCTCTCATGTCAAGGGCTTTTTCTCGAAAGCATGAGCCGCGTTTCTCTCTCGTATTTCCCTCTCCCCGACCCCAAAGCCGGATAAGGAAGAGGCCGTTTGAAATCTGCAATTCTACAAGTAACTGGGAGTTTATCGCAGAGCTAATCTCTCTCTTTCCCCCTCCCCCCGGATGCGATGCTTAGCTTGCAGACGTGGTGTACAGGACAATGGAAATAATCATAAATTGAGAGGGAGAGGGGTAGCTCAGAGGTTTGAGCATTGGCCTGGCCATTTAGGGATCTGGGGCAAATATTGGGGATTGGCCCTGCTTTGAACAGGGGGTTGGACTAGATGACCTCCCGAGGTCCCTTCCAACCCTGGTATTCTGTGGTTCTGTGACCCTTGGAACACTTTTCTGTCTTGACAGGGATGTTGGTTCCCAAAGGACACGGCAGAGTTTGGTTGGAATCGCACCTACCGCCGACTCCCGTGGCCTTCAGATGGGAAATGTTAGGGAAATGATTTGAAGTACAGCGAGCAATGACGCCTCCCCCCCCACCCCTCTTCCAAAAATCGTGATTTTCAGGGTCGAGCGTTAGTTGGTGTCAGGAAGCTATCTCTGAACCTTGTGGCGTCTGTTAACCCCTTAGTTCCTGAGTCAGTAGTGGTATTATGGGGGCCCGATCCAAAGCAATGAAAAGATTTGAATCCGGGCAGTATCACAGCACGTTAGGGCTCTTAATTGGAGGCAGAATTGTCTTGTTGACTTACCTTCCGAAAATAATTGGCCGTACCTCTAAATATGTACGAATTAAAGGAAGAGTATATGCAGTAAACATACAATGGCTGCATATTAGCAGGCATCGCACAAGGTTAATGTAAACGTCCACAGGTGACATATATGAAGACAGTAATTTCATCATGGCATAGCTTATATGGTTGAAGTTCTTTTAGAGCTGTAAATCTGACTTGTGGCTGATAACAATAGAATGCTCTTCAAAACTACACGTTATTCATGGTAGCTGGGCTGGTGTGCTGCAGAAGGCAGACTAGACCATCTCTGTAGTCTCTCTGGAAAATTGTCTCCTGTTGAAAAGATGTAGGGCGTGAGAGTTCAGATTTCACAACCTCAGGTAGATGTTGGTATAAGCGTATATGCGGAAAGCAGGGATGCAGATGTGAGTAAACCAAATATATCGCATAAAATGTACAAATGCATATTATTGTGTAAAAAAAAAAAAATAGCATCAAAAATCATGAGAAGCTGTGGTTGAAATGTATGAATGTGTGTGTATTTGTCTATAGCTATTCAGATCCTATCCTGCCTGAATTTTCTAAATGAATGCAAATTTTATTCAGAAAATGAAACAGTAAAGATTCTTTCCTTATATAAAAGTATATTTCCAAATGAATGAGAGAGTCTGACTGTTGTATTTTACAGTTAAGCCTTAAAAAAGTATACTAAAGCCTGTCTTCCTGTAGGTGAATAAATCCTCTTTAGGGGACGTAATAACATGAATTTTCTTATCATCCACGAAAATAATGAAATAGAGGGTCTGTATGTTGGAACTTGTTGCCTAGATAATTCTGAAATATGTAAAGAGCATTTTTATCTCATTAGGGTATTTCTTAAATTTATTTAATTTCCCTAAAATTTACATACATTAATTTTTTATTATAATGATGTAAATTCTAAGAATATTTTCCTGTGGCCTGTAAAAGTAGATCAGAACTGGGAGAGCCCAGATGGCTAATACCACTTTAATGCCAAACCTGGGCTATAAAACAACTTCTACCCTCTAGGCAGGTGGCCAACCCATTACAAAGGTTCTTCCAGTGCTTTTGCTATATTCAGTCTTGTTTTATGACTGAGTGAGCCCTGGCTGGGAACCAAACTAAAGATATTGTGATCTAATGCAACCTGTGGAGTGACAGTCTGATGTTCAGGTGGGTGAAACAGTGCTATAGTACAAACAGAGGAAGTGTAATTCGTTTTTGAGAAATAAATTAATCTTAGGTTTGGAGTGAAATTTTGGTAGAATATGTAGTTTCTGGAAACTAAAGCCATCTTATCACATCTCATGAATTTCACAATTCTTAGAAGAAAAATGTCTCTTTATGAGTGCTTTATTATAAAATATGATGCATGAATCACTATTTTATTAAAAGTATATTTTGGTTTAATTCTTAATGCCATGTAGTCCATTGGTTAATCCCTCTCTACACAGGAATATAGTTGAACTTCAATTTCAATATAGGAAGTTCTCCCTTTGTTTAACATTCTCAATAGCAGCATCCGTTTTTAAGTTGTGATTATTATACAAGTATATTCTACTCTTTTTCAGGGAAAGTAGGAGAATTATTATTCCTTGCAATCAACTGTAGCAATGGGTTAACGATTTCATACCAAAATGATTATTTCGGATTAAAAAAAGGAGCCCAAGTGCTGATGGAAATAAATGACAAAACATCTTACCAGACTTGATAATGACTTGTTTCACAGTGGGCCTATGTGATGTACTGATTATCTTTATTTTGTTGTCTCTTCGCCTCCTCCCACCCCCTTAACCATGCACCAGTCTAACACTAGGCTTGCATCTTAATGGGTTTGTGTGTACTCTTTTGCCATCCAGCAATTTTCAAAGTGACCCCATTGTGTACACTATTTCTTTACACACTGGTAAAAATAGCTCCTTTTGATCCAGAATTGGAGACAATAATATCACAGAGAGAAACCTTACTTGCAATTCTGTTTTTGTCAAAATCTGTCAGCTGCCACCATTGGGAATATAATTGAAGCTGCTGCAGAAGCAGCAGGATGTGGAAGAAATTTACCCAACTAGTTTAACTAGGGTGACCAGACAGCAACTGTGAAAAATTGGGACTGGGGTGAAGGGTAATAGGAGTCTATATTAGAAAAAGACCCCAAAATCAGTACTGTCCTTATAAAATGAGGACTTCTGGTCACCCTAAATTTAACCCACCAAGACTCTAGTACTTTCATTGATTTAAACATTTTAAAAAGGTACACAAAGTATTTTAGGATGCCCATCAACTTGAAATACAGTCTATTAAAGTCTGTGCATGAAAATATCCTAAATATATGCACATCAATTACAGTCTTTTATAAATATCTGAACTCCCACAAATTTTGGAATCTATAGTCAGTAAGGATAATACTTGTAATTAAAGCATTTTTTTTAAAGATCTGGATTCCCAGTGGCCTAAATATGAGTGTCTTTTCAACTTTCTAACATTACCACTGTGTTTGATATTTTGCATTTCCCTAATATTACATAAAGGAAATACCTCATTCTGCAGCCGTTACATTTGAACTGTGTGACCCTCTTTTGAAATAACTTTAATTGTAATGTGGTGTGCTGTTCAGATCATAATAGTCATTTGTGTGGTGTGGAATAGTACTATGCTGCCTTTGTTCTTTTTGAATCTTTCATATTTGTGTTGCATTAAAATTCATCTGACACAATTTTACACCATACTAGTTGTGCTCACAGGCTGCAACTTCCTTGTAAGAGATAGGAATCCTTTTATTGTCTTCTAATATCCTGAGCTGCAAAGATTTCATGCATTGTTGAAGTGCTGTTTCTAAGAGGGGAAAACAATTTGATGTCACGTTAAATAGTCTAATTAAAAGGACTATTGTATCAAAACAGTTTTGTTTTGATCCATTTCAACCTCTTTGGTCACAACATTTATTTTATTTATTGCGCACTTTGACCACAGAACGAAAGAATTCTGTTTAATAGAAATTTTCATTGTTTGTGAATATATATTTATGCCTTTCCACGTTGTGAGCAGAATTATTTGCTGAGTGGTTCATTTTGTGCTCTAATGCTGTTATCCAAAGAGGAAAATTGTACCTGCCAGTCGGCCGTGATTTAGTAATAAATAACACGTTGCTGTTAGTCACTAAATGAAAAGTTTTATCATATAGCAAACTATTTTTAACCATGTAGTAAATCATTATAGGTAACTTGTTTCTGAAGACAAGCACACTGCTTCTCCTGTTTGATTGATTTAGGACAGAGTTAGCATTATTGTGAACGTGAACTAAGCTGCAGTCTGGGGTTCCTCTTGAAACTGCAGTAAATACCTTGCAACATGTTAATATTTAAATTACAATCTGGCTAAGAATAAGTCAAGAAAATGTGCAATGCTTTAGCTTGTATTGATTGAGAACAAAAGCTCTGTTTTAACTGGAGGGGTTATGATGGGCATAATGGATGGTCTTTCACCTGGTTAGATTGTGGTAACTTATTATGAACAAAAGCAGCAACTTGATATTAGGTGGAATGGGCTGTCTTGAATATTTTCTTTCCGTAGTTTACCCTATATTTTCTGTTACATTTGCTCAAGGTCTTTGAAGGAATTCACGATGGCGCCTATGATGTCATCATCATCCTTTGTGAAATTGACTTATTTCAGTGCATGAAAACAATTAATATGAGTGCTTTTAACATAATTTCTGTTTATAATGTGCTCTATTTAATATTAATGAATCTTCAGACCCTCAGCATTCATAAGTCTAATTTTGTGTGAAGGAACTTCTATTATAGTCACACCACTTCAAGACAGTCCAAGATGTGGCATTAAAAGGATTTACACACTATTTACATTCATGTTACATACTTTGTGCTTGGCCTTAAGTGGCAGTTTCTTTCCTGAGAAGATTATGTGCATTGCCTCCATGTTACTGCAGGTTATGGGAACTACAACATTTTCTCTCATGTAATACCATTGGTTTCAAAGGGATTACTCCTCAAGTGTAACGATTACTCATGGAATAAGGGTTTGTGGAATTGAGCCCTTCATCATGCCAGCGATCAGGCAATAAATTTTTATCTGATTTTAGCAGTTAGTATGCCTTCACTCTAAATTAATGGCCCTACTGAGCCACTAGTTAACGGTCTGTTGTTTTTGTCCTATTATGAGCATTAAGGGCCTGATTCACAGTCCATTGAATTCAGTTTGTTTAATCCCATTGACTTCAGTGGTCTTTGGGCCAGGTCCTTAGAGGAAAATTAGTAAACTGCATACAATCTGAATTTTCTTGTTTTTATAAAAAAACCAAAAACAAACAAAAACCCTACAACCTGTACTCCTATGAATAGTCCTTCTCATGAATAATTGTGGCAGGATCATGACCTACTTGTTTATGATTGAAATGTATAATAAGTAATTGTGCTCGTCAGGAGTTCAAATAGTGAGTTGCATTTGACCTTTTAAAAAATTCTTCTTCTGTTTTAATTCATCATAGATTGTCACCTGTGCCTTCACAATGTGTTCTGTGGGTTGCCTAGCAACAACAAATTTTTGCTCACATTAGTTACACTTTAGTTTTTATATATATAAAACCTAGAAAATTCTAAGATGCACAGAGTAAGATGCTATCATTTTTTGTAAAAGATGAGCAATGTTTCTGAGACTGTCATACGTTGTAAAGTTTGTGTACTATTCTGAATTTGACAAAACAAGCTATTAATTCAAACACTTTCCACAAATGTCAGAATTTAGCTGACATATTTGTAAGCAGACATACCGAGCTCTGTAAAATATCTTTTTTAGATATTTGAAGTAAATAACACTCCAGTTTGTGGCAATTTATTGATATTGATTTAGATTGCTGGGCACTTCCTGAATTGAAACATGTTTCTGAAACAAAATTATGGTATTTTCCTTTACACTGTAATCTTTTAAACATTTTTAAATACACCATGTCAATCTCTGCAGCATATCATGCAGCTCTAATATCCAGAGCTATGTCCGACTTATGTTAACATTTTAATCTGTTGCAAACCTGTACTTCCAGATAAAATATATATAGTTTGGCTGTGTTTGCTCTGGTCTTTGAAGATTCAGCAATTTTTAAAGGGTACTTTATTAAAATGTTGTGTGGGAAGTTTGTTCGAAATGGGCTAATAGTGCACCTTCTACTCACCCGAGTCAAGCCTGTTTGCATGAGTAAAGGTTACTAGAATCTGGCTGTTGGTGCTTATCTGCCATATAAAATTTCTCACAGGTACTAATTTGAAATGTTTTAGGAATGTCATGTTAAAATAAAGACACTAACACAGTTCAGACATCTGTTCTCTTTATTTTGCTGCTAACAGATAATGAATGTTAAATAGATGTCCCTTTCAATGATTCATCGTTAATTAAAATGTATAAGCATATGTCACCGTGTCTCAGTGGGTCACAGCTGAGAATACCAGATTCCGGACAAACTGCTGAGAATTAGGGCAGACCCACTCTAAGCTAGTGGCTATTCTTCTATAAGATAGATCCAGCCAGTAACAAAAGTAAACTTTTGTCTCACCACTCTTGTTAACAAGAACTCAGAAATGCAGTCGTCTTAGGTATCCCAGCCCTTATTTCGTCAGGCAGACACTAGACTAGACTTTATGATGAGAGGTTATTTAAAACCAGTTTTTAATCAAACAAAGGGTTCTTCTGATATCGGAAGATCACCCACCTACCCAGGTCAATATATAACTCAGACCTTACTTAATAATCATGCTGTTGAAAATCCTTTTATCTAATATTTAAAGGTTTATTTATAAGTGAAAAGAATGAGAGATTTAAAATGGTCAAAGAAATAAATTACAAGAACTCTGCAATGATTGTATATATCAGGTTGGAAGCAGTGATGTTACAGACTGATGGCTTGTAGTTTCTGGTAACTTCCAAAAGATTGGAATGTCATCAGTCAATTGGTTGGACTTGCATTTAGTGTAAGTCCATAGTCCAGAGATCAGAGCAGGAAAGAGGCAACATAGAGATGCTTCCAGGGTCTTTTACATTTTCTCTCATATGGTAGGAGTGCTCTCAGTCTTAAGCCTTGTCTACACTGGCAAGTTTATGCACAGTAAAGCATTTCTGCATTGTAACTCATGAGGTATAACACTGTCAAGTCACTTAGTGCACAGAAACTGTGCAGTTGCAGTGCTGTAAAAAGCCACCCTGATGAGAGGCATACAGCCAGGCCTACAGCACCATGGTGCCAGTATAGCTGTAAGCAGGGGAATGGTCCTGCTATTGTGGGGAACTTTCCAGGCTTATACACTACCCTGGTGAAGTGGGCTAGCGAAAGGATCCGAGTCCTTGCACCCACTTCCTTTACCCAGAGGCCTGCCTGACCTCAAGGACTCCCCTTCCACTCTGTGTGGCAGAGTCCTTGTAATCCCAACAAGGCTAGGCCCTGAATTCCTGGGGGTCTCGACCCCCAGCTTGTTATGGTCACTTAGGGCAGGGGCTAAGATGTTCCCACTCTGGGGTGCTCTCTTTGCACTGGACCCTTTCCTGACCCACTGATCACTACATACAGTTCAAATACAATTTATTGAACAGCAATCAATTAAAAATATAGAAAAGGTTAAAAGAAAACATGTCGCCCCACTCTGTGGCACGGGGACATCACAACCAGCATCTCTGGAATGTAAGGGAAGTTCAGTCTGTTCCTCACAAGCCCCAGGCCTCCTTCTCAGGCCCTGGCTGTGCTGCAGGGATTCTGCAGGTCGGACATTTGCTCTGGCGGTGGCCATAAGCTCTCGGGCTTTAGGTGGCAGGACCCTTCTTCCCAGCATTGACCCTGTCGCGTTGGGATTATGATCCCCCTCCAAGCCTGGCCTGAAAGGCATCCTGGCAGGGGACGTCTCCCTGCGCTGGGCCCACTGCCCAAGGTCCCCCTCACTCTTCCCAGCTGCTCACCACACCCGGCTCGGGACTGTTCCAGCCCCAGCTCCATTCTGCCACCAGTTTCCTGGGCTGCTTCTCTGGCTCTGGTTGCTGCAGATCTCCTCCTAGCACAGGTCTGCTCTGTGGGCTGCTTCTGTGACTGTGCTCCCAGCACTGACCTGCTTCCTAGGCTGCTTTTCTGGCCCTAGCTCAGCTTGGGCCCTGCTTTCTCCTTAGCTCGGCCCCACTCAGTCTGATCCAGGCAATTCCAGCTCATGTGGAGGATGGGCCCTCCCAGGCCTCCCGACTCCCTGATTAGCCTGCCCACCCTGTCAATCAGGCTGACCTGGAGCATTGGCCTCTCCCCATTGTTCCTCGGGACTGTCAGTCTCAGGGTCCTGACTTTCCATCGACTCTTCCCCTTTCTTTGGTACTGGGAGCTAAACAACCAAAACACCCCCACTGAGTTTTAGTAAAGGGACAATAATTCCCTTGCATTCCCCCTTGCTAAAATTCTACCACAGCCACGATATTCACACTGGTACATCCGGCCCCATATTAACAATATATACCCACATCATGTCACAGTAAAAACCTAACAACAATTATCAAAAACATTTAACATTCTACATATAGTTCCTCATAATACTACATATTTAATATTCACTAAAACACTACATAGAACCAATAACAATCATTTCTAAGTTTAACAGGCACCCTTAGTCCCGTAGTAGTTCTCTGGGACTTTCTTCGGACTCATGGTTCATTTTTCTCTTCCCCTGTCTCCAGGTAACACCAGGTCAATTTGAGAGATTTGGCCATTTTCGTCAGGATTTGGGTTTGCCCCATTGGTTTCACTCTCCTCGGGAAATGCTGCTCTTATGAGCCTTGGTCAGACTAAAAGTCCAATGTTTTTAACTGGTCCCTATGTACTACTCTCTCAGGACCTCCTTGTTCATGCTGGATAGTGTAAACTGGCAGTTTGGGATTGTTGTAGATGACCACAGAGTGTGGGGATTTGGCTCCTATTTGTCATGTATTTTATTTCTTCTCTGGCGTCCATGGCTACGAACTGGTACACAGTTGCTAGGTCTGATGAGAGCCCCACTGGACTTGTGATTATAAGTCCTTTTCCTATTTTGGGCTGCCTTTAATTGTATGGAGGGCAACTTCGCTGGCTGTCTTTGGCCTGTCAGGGACACCTTTGACCTAGTCATCAAAATTGGTCACCTCATCCTTAGACTTCTTGATGCATCTTTGGCAATGCCCTTTAAGTTAGCCACCCGTGTAGGAATCAGTCCTTGGCATGCTGCTTGAACAGGAACTGGCAGTCTCCCACCACATCTTTCTTGAGGAAAGGTAACTCGTCCTCCTCTCTTCCTCCTTGTCTCCCGCAGCTCATTTCCATTCTCTTCAAATGTTACCTTCATCTGAGGAACCACTCCCTCAGGCCAGTGTACCTCTGAAGTTCTGTTTTGAGGATGCATCTCCATAGCCTTCAAACTTGAGTTTAGAAGACTCACTGGTACTCTTCCTTTGATGGCATTAGTCAGTACATTGGCTGGCAAGAGCCTATTAGGTAGGTTTATCCCAGACATAGGCTATACAAGAGCTTGATATCTATTGGTATTTCCTGGTACCCAGCAGTATTTATCAAGGATCTTCCCTCTCTGAGGAGGAATAACAGTCTTCTGTTTTTTTTGCCCACTTTAACATTTCCATTCTGCCCCGCAGGGCCCAGTGAATGGTTTTGTCTCTCTGCTCAAGCCAGTCCTCTACTCAGCACAGCATTCTTCTTAGAGTGCCCATGATGGTTCACCCTCCTGGTTCCTTCTGCTGGCAACAGTAGCTCCTTCAGCTTGCTAAAGATGTTCATCCCTAGAATCCCTGGGATTCCTTCTCCCATATGGTTCCCTTCAGAGGCTTTGTCTTTCAGGATGAAGACGCATTTCCCTGGCAGCATCTGGCCCATGTAGTCTGCTTCAAAACATCCCACCACTGGGATTGCCAGTCCATTAACTGCTGTTAGATGTACAAACTGTGTGCTGTGCATGGTCAGCTCCTTGTCTTTCAAATATTTCTGAAAATGTGACTCAGTAATGGTGGTGACTTCTGAGCTAGTATCTAACAAACACCTGGTCTTCACCCCTGGTATAGTACATCAGCAGTTAGTCTCCAAATGCTCACTTACAGAGGTCGCTTGATATGCTGGTACCACCCGTGTTCCTTTCAACACTGTATGCAGAGTGATTTTTCCATGAAGGACAGGCCTAGGAATCCTTCTGCCACTGCTTGGCCTTCTACTGTAGATGGACCACTCACTCCTGGTGCCCCACTGGTTTCCAGTGCCTGAGACTCTGTTCTCCTTCTCCATGGACATTGTCCCCTAGTATGCCCTGGCCTTTTACAAGTGTAACAAATGTATCTTCCCAGCTCATCCTTCATGGGGATTGTCGGGATCCCAGTGCCCTTGGATACTTTGGCATAGTAATGGGATTTTTTTTTTCTTTCGCCAATTCAGTCGTCATTTTCAGCATCTCTTCCTGTTGGACTGCCAGTTTTTGGACAGCATCACTTTTTCCATTGTTAAATGTGTTCGGGGCAGGGTATTTTTCACAGCAGTTGCATTCACTTGGCCCCCACTTCTTCATGTACAGCCACAGGTTAGACATGGCTATTTCTTCCACAGGAACTTCCTCTTTCTTCTGACCACATAATGACAGTTTGCATGAGTTCAGGCTCTTCCTTCAACCTTCTTTTCATTTAACCATGGAGGGAATCGTCCCGGAGCCCAGTGCCAACTGCGGTTTCAGAATCGTATCTGGAACTCATTGAAGGTCTCACCACTCCGCTTTGCTCATTCTCTCCTGGAGGTCATACATGTACGCCCGGATAGTTTCTCCTGCTTTCTCTCAAAGAACTCCTTTAGTCGGGTTCCAATAGATACCTTGTCTCCATACTCTTCTAGGAGGACTTCAAATACCTTTTCCACATCTTTCTTGTCTGCCATTGCCATGAACTTTACTATGGCCTTGAGGTGTTCCTCTGTGAAGTCCACACAATCTTCTTCAGGTACTCTTAGCACACGCAGAGCCGCCTTCAGAGACTTGACACACTCCTCTACTGTGTAACGTCTCCTGGTCTTGTTGGGAAGCCACCAAACTCTGTGACCTTCTGCTCCCTTGGGACATAAATAGTAGGGGAGTTCTTAGCTTTTTCTGCCTGTTGGTCTATTACTGCCTTAGCCAATGATAAGGCTTCTCTCTGTCCTGTTCTAGCTTGTTGTAATGCCTCAGCTTGGTCCGATGATCTGCACTAAAGTTCAGCAAACTGGGCCCGTAGTTCTTCAATTTCAGCCATGGTAAAGTTCTTGACCAGGCCTAGACAGTGCTACCAGTTCAACCAGTAAACCAGTGGGATAGTATCCTGTTCGTGACACCAATTATGTAATCGGGGGGAATGGTCCCGCTATTGTGGGGAACTTTCCTGGCTTATACACTACCCCAGTGAAGTGGGCTAGTGAAAGGATCTGACTCCTCACTCCCACTGCCTTTACCCAGAGGCCTGCCTGACATCAAGGGCTCCCCTTCCACTCTGTGTGGCAGAGTCCTCATAACCCCAACAAGGCTGGGCCCAGAATTCCTGGGGGGCTTGACCCCCAGCTTGTCATGGTCACTTACGGCAGGGGCTGGGGTGCTCCCTCTGCACTGGATGTTTCCCTGACCCAATGACCATTGCATGCAGTTCAAAGCAAATACAGTTTATTAAACAGCAATCAATTTTTTAAAAAAAATACAAAAAAATGGGGAAGGTTAAAGGAAAACCCACCACCCTGCTCTGGGGCATGGGGACATCACAACCAGCATCTCTGGAATGTAAGGGCAGATCGGTCTGTTCCTCACGAGTCTCAGGTCTCCTTCTCAGGCCCTGGCTGTGCCGCAGGGATGCTGCGGGTCGGATACTTGCTCTGGCGGTGGCCACATGCTCTTTAGGTGGCAGGACCATTCTTCCCAGCATCAGGGTTACAATCCCCCTCTAACTCTGGCCTGCCAGGCGTCTTGGCCTGGGGCGTCTCCCTGAGCTGGGCCTGCTGCCCAATTATCCCCCTCGCTGTTCCCAGCTGCTCACCACACCCAGCTCCGGACTGCCCCAGCTCCAGGTCTAGCTCCACCAGTCTGCCTCAGCTCCAGTTCCACTCTGCCTCAGCACGGCTGCTGCTGCTCTGCCCCCAGATCCTTGGGCTGCTTTTCTGGCCCCTCTGGCTCTGGCTCTGGTTGCTGCAGCCTTGCTCCCAGCACTGGTCTGCTCTGTGGGCTGCTTCTGTGACTGTGCTCCCAGCACTGACCTGCTTCCTGGGCTGCTTTTCTGGCAAGTCTTTGGCTGGCACAGCTCTGCTTCCCAGCTCATCTTGGGCTCCTGATTTCTCCTTAACTCAGTCCCACTCTGTCTGACCCAGACAATTCCATCTCACATGGAGGACGGGATTCTCCTAGCCTCCTGACTCCCTGATTAGCCTGCCCACCCTGTCAATCAGGCTGACCTGGAGCATTGGCCTCTCCCCATTGTTCCTGGGGACTGTCAGTCTCAGGGTCCTGATTTCCCATTAACCCTTTCCCTTTCTTTTGGTACTGGGAGCTAGCCAACCAAAACACCCCCACTGAGTTTTAGTAAGGGGACAACAGTTCCTTTACATAGACATCCTGATTGATTACAATGCTGCGATTGGCCTCTGGGAGATGTCCTACAATGCCTGTTCTCACCTCTCTGGTCATTGGTTTGAACTCTACTGCCCTGCCCTGAGATGACGAACCATGTGGCCCACCCCTTAAATTCCTTGGAAATTTTGAAAGTTTTTTGAAAATTTTGAAATTTTGAACTCTGCACATCTTTCCAGGTGACCATCCCTGCTCCATGCACCAGGTGATCCCCCACTTGGAGCAATGCCAAGCTGCTGGACCTCATTAGCATTTGGGAAGAGGAGGCTCTCCAGTTCCAGCTGCGCTCCAGCCATAGGAATTATGATACCTATGGACAGATTTCATGACCATGATAGAAAGGGCCCATGATCGGGACACACTGCAGTGCAGGGTCAAAGTGAAGGAGCTGTGGAACGCCTACCACAAGGTGCGGGAGGCAAACTGCTGCTCTGGCGCCCCAAGAGCCCCTGGTTCTACAAAAAGATGCAATACTCGGTGGTGACCCCACCTCCACTGCAAAGGCTGTTGTGGATACTTCGGTGGCTCATGTGACAGTCAGAGGGGACCAAGCCAGGAGGAGGAAATCTTGGATGAGGATGTGGAGGGGGAGGGGGACCTACAGGCAAAGAATGGGTCAGAGATGCATGCAGCCCAAAGTTTTTGTCTACCCTGGAGGAGGCTAGCCAGTCGCAGCTGTCAGATCTTGGTGAAGCACAAATGGGAGAGGAGGCCCCTGGTAAGTGGCTTTGATTTTGGGAATCTATCGAAGTGAGTTGTTGGGGTCAGGAGGGTTGCAGGAAGCAGGCTTGTGTCTGTATGATGCACGTACTACCACATGCCTAGTCTGAGTGGTGGAACAGGGCGTTGATTGACTCCCTAACTTCATGGGAATCTGCCTCAGATCTCCAGAAAACTCTCATGGCGATTATTGGGCAATCCGCTGCTGCAGGTTCTTTGGCAGAGCTGCTTTGTTTCTTGCCCCTTTAAAGGTAAATTTCCCACTCCACTCTGACATCATGAAGGGGACACACACACACACACACACACACATTGTCACACACAGGCGAGCTGTATAAGGACCAGGGTGGAAATCACCATCTTGGAGAAGACCCTCTCTTGATTCCCTGCTCACCCTTAGCAGCGAGATATCTTGCATAATGAACACATCCTGTGAAAAATGTGGGGACAGTAATGATTATAAGGCCCGTCCCCTCACAGTGCTGGCTCTCCCCAAGAGCCACATGCCCAGTGTACAGTACGGTCCTGGAACATTAATTTCCCCTGCCCCTGTGGTTACTCACCATTTTGGGGGTCTTGTGGCTCATGTGTGCTTGCCTGGGGTCAGCCAGTTAGTGACAGGTATGTGAATAGTGGCTATGTTTTAAATCAGTGGTCTGTGTTGCAAACAATACTGCTTCTGTAAAATGTTGCATTTTGGCTTCACAGATATGATCTTGGGAGCCCAATCTCCCTCTTTATCGCTGGCTGAACGGCTGTGCAGAATTAGAAAGTGGCCACAACGAACTAAAGAGGACTTTCTGCGTGTTATGCTCTCTGTAGCTGAAATACAAGAATTGAAAGAGTGGCGGGACAGCGAGAAGAGGGACTGAAAGAAGAATGCGGCACACCAGAATGAAGCCAAGGAGCGGCTCTTAAACATTATGGAGTGCCAAGCGGACATGCTCCAGGCACTACTAGCACTGCAAACGGAGCAGCTCTGCACCTGCCCTCCTCTGCAGTCACTGTTGCAAAACTCTTTTACATGCGCCCTCCCAGACACCGCCAACACACTCTTATCAACCTCCTGGTTCTAGTCTGTACCCACTGCATTCCACAACTCCCCATCACAGTCCAGCACTGCAGACTCCAAGTACTCGCTGCACTCAACACTCATCCCTCTGCAATTGAGCCCTGCTGAAGTACAGTACCTGCTGCACTGTACTTCAAAGGAGAAGGTTGTATATTATACCTGGACATACACAAGTCTTTAACCATCCTGGGACTCCACCTCCACCTGGACCCTCCCTTCCCCCATCCCCTTCAGTGCTGATGTGGTTTTTTTTGTTTCTCTCTCCCCTCCGGTTGTTACTTTTCAATAAAATTTCTTTCAAACCAAAACAATCTTTATTCTATTAATTGAAAGCAAACAGAGCCCTGCAAGGCAACAGGCAATTTTCTGAAACCTTCATAGTGCATCATCTGCACCAATCACAATCATCTCTGAGCATTACAAGCATTGCACTCCTGAGCATAGCAACAAATTAGTGGCTTTCAGCTTCAAATTGCTGCCTCATGGTATCCCTGATCCTTATGGCCCCATGCTGCACCCCTCTAATAGCCCTGGTCTCTGGCTGTTCAAATTCAGCCTCCAGACACTGAGCCTCAATGGTCCAGCCCTAAGTGAAGCTTTCCCCCTTCCCTTTACAAATGTTATGGAGCGTACAGGACGCAACTATAAGCATAGGAATATTGTCATCGGCCAGGTGCAGCCTCCCATATAGGCAGTGCCAGCGGGCCTTTAAATGGCCAAAAGCACACTGAACAGTGATTCTGCACTTGCTCAGCCCGTTGCTGAATTGCTCCTTACTACTGTCAAGGTGCCCTGTGTATGGCTTTCTAAGCCACAGCATTAAGGAGTAGGCAGGATCTCCCAGGATCACAATGGGCATTTTGACTTCCCCTACAGTGATCTGGTCTGGGAAGAAAGTCCCTGCTTGCAGCTTCCTGAATGGGCCAGTGTTCCAAAAGATGTGTCATGCACCTTTTCAGTGTCATGTGAGCATCATGCACCTTTCCGGACCAGCCGGCGTTAATGTTAATGGTGAAATGTCCCAGTGATCCAAAAGCGCCTGGAGAATCACAGAGAAATACCCCTTCAAATTAAAGTACTCAGTGGCTAGGTGGTCTGGTGCCAGAATTGGAATGTGTGTGCCATCTATCACCCCTCCGCTGTTGGGGAAGCCCATTTGTGCAAAGCCATCCACAATGTCAGGCACGTTGCCCAGAGTCAACATCTTTCAGAGCAGGATGCAATTAATGGCCCTGCACACTTCCGTCAACACAACTCCAACAGTCGACTTTCCCACTCCAAACTGTTTAGCGACTGATCAGTAGCAGTCTGTAGTAGCCACCTTACATAGTGCAATCACAACATGCTTCTCCAATGGCAGGGCAGCTCTCATTCTCATAGTCTTAAGCCACAGGGCTGGGGTGAGCTCATCACACAGTCCCACGTATGTGGCTTTCCTCATCTAAAAGTTCTGCAGCCACTGCTAATCATCCCAGACATGCATGACGATGTGATCCCACCATTCAGTGCTTGTTTTTCCAAGCCCAAAAACGGCATTCCACTGTGATCAGCACCTCTGTGAATGCCACAAGCAATCTTGTGTCGTAGCTACTATGCATGGTGAGATCAATGTCAAACTCCTCTTGCATTTATAGTTTAAGGAATAACTCCACTGCCACTCATGATGTGTTAGTGAGAGCGAACAGCATATTGATCAACAGTGTGGGATCCATTCCTGCAGACAGAAGAGGCAACATGTGCAGTACCCAAACCATTGAAAGATGGCCCCAAATGCAGACAGAAGTACAGGGATTGCTGGGATGCAAAGCAATGCATCACAGGGCATTGGGACAGGACCCAGGATGTCCTGTGCCCCCTCTGCCTTTCAACAACTCTTAGCGGCAGAAGAGATGCTTTGTAGGATAGCTGCCCAGAGTGCACTGCTCTACATACCATTGCAAGTGCCGCAAATGTGAACACGCTATTGAGCAGGCAGTTGACACTGTGAACACACAACAGCGGTTTCCCTTCAGCGCAATCTAAATGGCACTGTACCTGCTGGCGCTGTAACTCTGCAGTGTAGACGTATCCTTTTAGTTTATGGAAAATTACAGGCATAAGATGTAGTCCAGGATCACATGAGCTAGTCTCATGCTCTTGCATTATTTGATGGCTCATAGGAGCAGCCATTATCCATATTTTTGGATAAAGCATCCACAGGAAGGTTCACCAGGTGGGGACAAGTTTCTTCTATGGCCTATTGTGTTCTTTAATGGGCATCAACTTGAATAGTTCATCACAATGTGCTGGGCAGACTGGATGTAAACTACCTTGTGTGTGTGACCCAAGCTTCAACCACATTTGAAATAATGGTACCTAGTCAATGTTCATAACTTTAGATATGTACATACAATTATCCTGTTTGTATCTTTTCCATTGATACTTTCCATGATATACTTTTGTATAAGATTTGTTGCAATTGTCTAACAATTGGAATATCAATGTTTATAAATGGTCATGTTTCAATCATATAGCGTCACTGCATAATAAAAGTTTGGTTAGAATTTACATGTCTTATTGGTAGATTAGGAAGGATTAGATTTTTATCAGTAAAAGTCAATTTTGTCATACGTACACAAACCAACAACAAAAAATTTCCATGGATGATGATGATCTAAAATTAGACAGGCAAAGTTTAAAAAAAACCCAAACAAAACCAAAACAATCCTGAGAATTTAGCAGAATCAAAATCCAGGAATTTAGACTTTTGGATTAGATTTGTTACAAATGGACTAATTGAACAGTAAAAGAGGTATGACTTGTTGACTGTAAGGAAATTTACTCTATATTTTAGCATGTGATGTTGAAAAATTGTTTAAATGGCTTATAAAGATTTCACTTTTTGAATATCAATGCTACTGTAATTGTCTGACCACATAATTTCATACAACTGTGAAAACTTAAATTGATAAGTTTAAAAATCTGCTTAAAATAGGTAGATGTTATCATCAATTATATATAAATTCTGCCAAGCTTATTTATATGCTAACCAGATTTGTATTACTTTAGTGTTGAGAAATAGAAATGAATTTATTTCTATTTAAATTAATAAAAATCATGTTCACCTTATCTAAGCCTGTTAGAACGTCTAATCAAAATGTTCTTAACATACAAGCAATAGTTAGCTCTAAAAAGGACATCTTCTTAAATTTAGTACTATACTTTAGAAAGTATAAAGTCAAAGAAAACATCTCTTCCAGATAACCAGAGACAGTCTTGTGTCATGTCTGAGAGGCTAATAAATTCGGACTGTCAGTGCAACCGGAAAATGGGTTGTAGAGTTGAAATGTGTGGTGGGTGTGTGTGTGTGTGTGGTGTGGTTTTTTTTTTTTTTTTTTTTTAAAGTCCTGTCACCAACTCAGAGATTTTCTAATCTCTAATTAAGGACAGTTAGTGACTGTTGTATTATCGTAGCTCTGCTACCATTGCAGTGTCTGGAAAACAGAAGACCTTTTTCATGTAGTTAGGGCCAAAACTTAGTAGAGCTTTAAAGTTCGATATGAATACCTTGAATTCCACTTTGAACTTATTGGAAAAATTAGTGCAGTCTAGGGACTAATGGTGAAATCTTGTCCAATGAACTTCCCTAAGAAGTCAGGCTGCCTAAATTTCTAAATTCACATTCTAAATGATGTGAACTCATCCAATTCAAATGTGGTTGAAAATTGTTTTTTGTGTGGTGTGTTTTTTTTTTTTAAATAGTGCAAATATACTTGGCACTTGATGGGGAAAAATCCATTCTATTTTTAACTTTAATTGTTGTAATATGTTATTGGTGATGATTAGATATTGGCAAAGTGCTTTCAAATGAGTTGCTTTTACCAATTAAGGCAACTATAGTTTAGTAAAAAGAGAATAATTATATTTGCCCTTGAAATTGAACTTTTTGAAGTTTTTCTCTCTCTAAGTGGTTTTGGTGCTACTAGATGGGACAGAGCACCACACCCAGGAGGTGTGTGGGTTACGCTACTGCAATGGAAAGTCTGCTTGAGGGAGAGAATTTCCACATCAGCATACTGAAAGACCATTATGGTCTTGTGAGAATTAAAAAAACAAAAACAAAACTATAGGCACTTAGTGGTCCTGTAAAGTGCTGAGTTCTCTCAACTCTTACGTAATGTGCCCACAATGACCATACTAATTTCTGCTGATTTATATAAGGCCAAATATTATGTTGTCAGTGTTGTACTCTATTTGGATTGTGGCTCTGACTCTTAACATATTTACTGGCTGTCTAAAGACTTTCTGGCTGAAAGGTTTGAAAGTTCAGACATTGAGGACAAGGCTATTTTACTTCTGATGACTTTTATTGTAGACATGCGGTACTGCTAGTTACTGTTACCCTTGAAATGACTCTCTGGGATCTCCATGCATGTATACTATTGCAGAGAGGTCTACAGAGACTTAAGTAGATGGAAATGCAACAAATGGAAAACTAGAGAAAATTCCTAAGTCAGGACTTTTGGTTTCAAACATATCCTTTATAAAATGGTTAGCCTTTGTTAACAGGCACTGCTGCTTCTTGTCTTTAAACAACACCACAATTTCTCTCTTCAGTAAAGAAACTGATTTCAGCTCACAGCGACTGCAATAACATTCCACAATTGTGACAAGAGGAAAACCAATATGTATGTTTTACTTTTTAAAGTCTTACTGTAGAAATTCTTAACTGCTATAGTTCTTAGGTTTAAACTGTATTGAGGATTTGAAGGGTTTTATTTATTTATTATTGCTAATAACTAACTAAGACTCTTGTTCTAAATGCAAGGTGTCTATGGGCTTATCTTCACTACTGCACTAAATTGGTGCCACTGTATCAATGCACCAGACACGTATTGTTGACAGGAGAGCATTTCCCACTGACGTAGCATGGTGTAGATACTGCTTTAAGTAAATGTAACTTGCATTGCTCTGGGAGATTTTTTTTTTCACACCCCTGAGAGATGTAACTTGCATCGACTTAACCAGTAGTGTTGACGAGCACTATGTGGGTAAAATATTAGACTGTAGTTAAGAGATTTGGGTTCAGTTCCTGGGCTCTGCCACAGGTTTAATCTGTGATCTTGGCAAGTCACTTTCATTTGTCTGTATGCATAAGTTACATTTAGATCCATGTTTAGGCCTCTATACTGCCAAAATAATTTGAAGTGGCCTAAGTGTAAGTGAGAATCAGGCCTTCTGTGCTTCAGTGTCTCGTTTATTTAGATCAATGGTTTTCAAACTTTTTTCACAGATCACTTGAAAATTGCTGAGGGTCTCGGCGGATCACTTAATGTTGTTTTATGCCATTAGCTAACTATTCTAAAGTGCTTTGGATAAAAACACTTAATTAACTTTTTTTTGTTCTACAAATAAAAGCACAACTCATATTTTAATAGCCATAGTCTTACCTTTTAATGCGATGTCCCATATGAGGAGAGATTAAAGAGGCTAGGACTTTTCAGCTTGGAAAAGAGGAGACTAAAAGGGGGATATGATAGAGGTATATAAAATCATGAGTGGTGTAGAGACAGTAAATAAGGAAATGTTTTTTATATGTTCCCATAATATAAGAACTAGGGACCACCAAATGAAATTAATCGGTAGCAGGTTTAAACAAATAAAAGGAAGTTCTTCTTCACTCAGCGCACAGTCAACCTGTGGAACTCCTTGCCTGAGGAGGTTGCGAAGGCTAGGACTATAACAGGGTTTAAAAGAGAACTGGATAAATTCATGGAGGATAAGTCCATAATGGCTATTAGCCAGGATGGGCAAGGAATGGTGTCCTTAGCCACTGTTTGTCAGTGAGTGGAGATGGATGGCAGGAGAGAGATCACTTGATCATTACCTGTTAGGTTTACTCCCTCTAGAGCACCTGGCATTGGCCACTGACGGTAGATAGGATACTGGGCTGGATGGACCTTTGGTCTGACACAGTATGGCCATTCTTATGATGTTATGATGGGTCTGCCTGTTTTTGTGAGCAAAGTTCAGGGAAATTGGTGTAATGTTTATCAGCATTAGCCTTAGGTCAGGTTCAGCATTCATCCTGCTTCTCTGTTTGGACTTGAGGGCGGTAAGTGATGAAAATCCTGTCTTGCACAGGTACGTAGTAGCAAATGGCATCAGAAAACGCACTGCTTTGTCTGCAAGTTCTGGGTACTCTCCAGTTCTTTGAATCCAAAACTCAATTAGGGAATGTCGGTTAAATTCTGACTGGAATGTTTTGTCACAAGAAAGCTCCAACAAGCACTCTTGTGCCTTATTGGACAAACCAGAGAGCAGCTCACTGATTTTGAAAGGATTACATACCCAGTTTTTTGGTTCAGCTTCTACTGGAAAGCAATCTTCGAACTGTTGCTTAAGAGCAACAAGATGTTTTTTGTGTGGTGCGTGGGGTGTTTTTTGTCAAGGACCAGTTCATTTTCGGACAGAAAACCTTCCAATAACTGAAATCATCTTTTTATGTGACTAGCAAACAAGTCAAGTTTTTTTGATCATTATATTGATTTTTTTTTTGTCTCGCACATCCAATATAATCACTGAAATGCCCTACCATCCAGCGTTCAACTCATTTAGGTGTGTCACTATATCGGAGAGGTAAGCCAACTGCGAGAGCCAGAATGAATCTTAAAATCATGAATTGGAATGGATTGTCTGTTAGAAATAACTGTACTTCTGAACGTAGCTCAAACAAACAAAGTATTTTGCCTCTTGACAACCACTCTGCTTCTGTATGAAGAAGTTGTACATGAGCACTATCCATTTCATTGCACAGTACACTAAATATTCAAGAATTTATAGGTCTATCTTTTATTAAATTAACAGTTTTCACAGTAAAGTCCAAAACACTCTTCATTTCCACTGGCATTTTCTTGGCAGCTAGTGCCTCTTGATGAATGCTACAGTGCACCCATGTGGCATTAGGTGCCACTTTGTGGATACGAGCCATTACTCCACTGTGTCTTCCTGTCATTGCTTGTGCACTGTCAGTACATACTCCAACACATTGCCAATCAATACTGTGTTCCTTCACAAACTCATCTAGTAACTGGAAAAGTTGTCCGGGGTTTTTCTTCTTGGCATTGAACAACAAAACAAAATAACTTGCAGTACTTTCTCTTCCCACTCATACCTAGTCTATGTAAGAAGATTTGCAGCGATATCAGTCATCTCATCCAACTGCAATGCAAAATACCTACTGTTGTTTCCAACGTTTCACGAGAATATCTTTAACATTAGCTGCCGTATCTTGAATTCTGTGCGACAGTGTCGTTTGAAAGAGGCACACAATCAAACTGCTTTGCTGTTTTCTCTCCGCACATTATAAATGCAATTTCTTTAGCTGCAGGTGGAATAATTTCTTCCCCAATAGTGTGAGTTCTTCCCCGGCTTTGGTGATTCAAAGGCTTGTACAAAATGAAGCTTCCAGGGCCCTTACCTTTACTGTTGCATGAGCAATCATTGTAACTTTCCCTTGTTTCAACTCATTTAGTTTGTGCTGAAAAAATTCAGGAGGCTTATCTTTGAAAGCAGCATGATTTGTCTCCAAATGACGCTGGAGATTTGCAGGCTTCAAGCTTTTGTTAGCCAGTACTGTGTAACATAACACACATTGTCGACTTGGTTTAGCTTGTTCTCCAGTCCATGTGAAGCCTATATTAATATAAAAAGAAAAGGATTACTTGTGGCACCTTAGAGACTAACGAATTTATTTGAGCATAAGTTTTCGTGAGCTATCTCACTTCATTGGATGCATTCAGCTGTAGCTCATGAAAGCTTATGCTCAAATAAATTTTAGTCTCTAAGGTGCCACAAGTACTCCTTTTCTTTTTGTGAATACAGACTAACACAGCTGCTACTCTGAAACCTATATTAATATAGCTTGAGTGGTATTGTCTTACCTGTTTTCAGCGTTTCAGTGTATTTTCATTACCGGTACTCATACATGACTTACTGATTCCTGGTAAACATTTCCTTTGCAGAAGTATCTTTGCTTGCTGTACTCTTTTTCATGTTCGATTTTGAACTTTTCACTAATCTCACCATCACTGGTTTGATTATTTGTTGTTGTTTTTCTTTTTCAAATATCCAGTTTTCAACCACAAATCCATGTCTGGGGGTTGACTACTATCCTACTTACTGGACTGACAACTGTTACATTTTTTTGAAAAAGCACTACATTCTGATACAGTCAGTACTTTCCACATGACAAGAATGTCCAATACATACAATAGGTAGGTTAGCTGAATTGCATCAAATACAAACCATGCATACACAGCTGAAAAATGAAACCATTTGCTACTAGGTACGTAGTGTAGTAGGTACCAATTTAAAGAAATACACATTTTGTTTCTGGATTAAATGTGAGTAAAAACCACCAAAGGCCCAATTAAATCCTACCATAGACCACTAAATCTCTCCACCAGGCTGAGAAGGGGGTGGAGGTGGGATGTCTGTCTCCTGCCCTGGCAGCCACCGGGCTGGGAAGGCATGCTGCAGCTCCACTTACAGGGAACTGTCAGTGCACCACCTGCAGTGGTCCTTGTACCATAGTTTGAGAATCTCTGATTTAGATTGTAAGCTCTTCAGGGCAGATATTGTCTAATATCATATGTATGTAGCACTGATCATGGTTGGGGTCACTAGGTACTATTGTAATATAAATAGTGAATTGTTCCAAAAACATAAAAACCTGGAATAAATAATTGCGTTTTCTCCACTGTAAGCTAGTGAAGTGCATATTTAAAAGTTATGGTGAATTGGTTCCTTTTGGTTGGATCTTTCTGATTTCCTCTCCCCTTGACCCCCCCCCCCTTCAAAGACCTTCATGAAAACAAAAAAATGACTGCCTGATAGGAAAACTAGCATCTGGGGATTCCAGTACTCATCTCTCTCTACTACTTTTTGGAAGTCAGCATAAAGAGTAAAGACCTGCTCTTAGTACATATATAATTGTAGGCTTTCATTGGCATTTTAATGGATTAATTAAAAGTATAACATCATTGGGCCAAGTATATGCCTGGGATTGACCAACAAGGATGAATTTGGCCCATCCTTACACAGAATCCTTCAGTATGCATAAGGATTTTCAACCCAAGAGCAAATTGTTGATGGATTTTTGTGTATGAGATGTATAAAACTACTTACAGGTCTGTATTTCCTATAAGTGGTGGGTTTAGTGGTATGAGCTTGGGATGACAGCATTATTCATGGGTATCAAAACTATGAGCTGTGAAGGTCACCCTAAAAAAGTGTCGTCAAAACCTTTATAACCCAATATATAATTTTATCCTATATTTTATGGAAATGTGATTTTTTTTTAAGAGGGCTTAAAAGATATCATTGGTAACTTTATTTTTCTTATTCATCCACTAGTAAATCCAGGCAGCCTTAATTTAATGAGTCCAATGGAATGGAAAAGGAAAATTGAGCTGCAATAAACTTCTAGAAGTTTTAAAAAATCAGGGTGCTATGATTGTAAGGGTTGATTGCTATGATTGGAAAAAACTGGTACTGTGCATGTGTGTTTGTAAAGTCTTCTTTCTCTTGAGATATATATATATATTTATATTTTTTTTGGTATTATGCATTGAACTAACTTGACAAAGACCAAACTTTAAAAATAGTATATGCTCATTATTTATCCATGAAGTATAAATACATCATTGTTAAAATGATAAAGTGTAAGAGATCCTTTTAAATACCCATATCAAATCAGTGGAAAAGTTAGATACATAATTCCCTTACTGAAGGGGTAAGAGTTACATAAATTATAAACTATTAAAGCTCTCAAAACTGCTAACCTGAGAAGATTCATTTTAAGCTTAGATAGTGTCAGGCTTTCAAATGCTACAAGTACTGTAGCTTCATGTCTTTGATGTCTTAGTTTGCTAATTGGATCAGATTTTTCTCTTTTTAACTGTGGTGGGGAGAGGGAAGGGGAGAAAACCTTTTATTCTTTCTACAGTTCCAAACTTCTGTTCTCTTTGAAATAGGTGTCTATATTCCTCATCTACTAGCAGAACATCTTTTACCATTATCTGAGAGTTAATCCCTTTTAAACACTCCCTTGTCTCCAGAAGCCGAGACTGCACAGAAAAATGTATCTAGCTTTGGCTTCAAGCCGTAAGTAATTGATTGATGGCAAAATTTTAGAAAATAGCATTACTTAGTTTAAGACAAATATTAGCCCAATTTCAATAACATTTTATTTTGGGAACTCTAGTTATTTAGGCAACTTATTTTAGATCCCCTCCAAAGAATGTGATTTATGATGTTAGTAGCCAAACTGATGTATGGCAGATTTTCTTTAAGTGACGGTGAATTGCCAACACAATTTTAAAAAAGGCAAGCAAATAAACCACAGCACTGAGATTTTTCTCAGTATCTTTCAGTTATGCTTTGCATTGCTGGACAGAGTTGGGTTCAAAGCACTTAGAGGTGTAAAGTCAGTGTGGAATCTTTGGTTTGTGGGAGGTCTGGGTTTTTTTATACAAATTAAGGATATTTAAAGCTTTTAAAATACCTTCTGTTCACCCAAATAATTTGGTTTTTTTAAAGTGCTTCTGAATATTTTTAAAATGCAAATTTATGCCATAGCTGTACTTATCCATCCTTTTAATTTTTTAAGATTTGCTCATCTCATAATTAGATCTTTGGTGAAGAGATGCATTTCAACTGCTTTTTGGAGCCTGTGCTAATGCCACTGCATAGATCAGCTAAATCTATGGTAGAATAGTTTTGTATATTGCCTCACAAGTCTGATGAATGAATATATTAGTTGTGTGACTTGTACAGCCTCCATTACTATTAAGCCCACGCTTATGCAGTTTGTGTGTTACCCTGGGAGTCCAGACCACAACTTTATGGTGCTATCCAAACAAAAAAGTTCTTCAAGCCCGCATACCCACCTCTTGTAACTGAATGGTCATGAGAGAAATGTACTATAGCTGATTGTTGAGAGAGCTTTCATGTTGAATTATCATAGTATTTGTTCAGTGGCTTAGGTGTGCATGGTGCTTTATTGAGTAATACAATTGACAGGCTTCTGCATTAAAGAGTTTACAATTTAAGAGTTTGATATGCACTTCGTATGCAAACTTTCATTTAAGCATAATTATTTGCAGGATTTGGACTCAATGGATTCATTCCCCCCACACCCTCCAACACTAAGATCTGGTCTACACTATGAGGGGGCGGGCAATCGATCTAAATTATGCAACTTCAGCTAAGTGAATAACGTAGCTGAAGTCTATGTACTTAGATCTACTTACCGTGGTGTCTTCATGGCGGTAAGTTGGCGGCTGATGCTCCCCTGTCGACTCCGCCTGCACCTCTTGCCCTGGTGGAAAACCAGAATCAACGGAAGAGCGCTTGGCAGTCGATTTATCGTGTCTAGACTAGATGCAATAAATCGACCCCTGCTGGATTGATCGCTGCCCGTCAATCCAGCAGGTAATGTAGACAAGCCCTAAGAATGGTAGTAGCAAGTGGCTTCTAAGGCAGCAGTATGCTCCCCGCCCGCAGCAGTAGATACTGTCCCTCCCTTGAAGAGTTGCGTTAGGGTGTATCTACTGGGGTATTTTGGTCAATCCTGGTACAGGCTTCTCCTGTTGCCCATCACAGAGCTATTAGCTAGGCTGGTATTGATGAGGTCCCCAGAACAGTGGATTCATGGAATTAACATAGCAATAGATTGAATGGGGCAGTTCACAATTTTTCAGTGTGTGGTTTTTTGTGGTTTGTTTGTGTTTGGGTTATTTTGTGCTCAGCTGACTCGGGTGTCATTACTACATTGGTTATGCTTGGTTTTATGTTTTTACACTTATCTTCATAACCATGGAAGTGAGAGACTTACTACTACACCAGAATCTCAGATTTTACTTAAAGTAACATTACCACCCCAGGAGCTGGTGCTCTAGGCACAGGCCTACAAGCCATGTGCCTTAACCTGGCCCAAGTAATGGCAATTAAAGGTAATTAAATATAATAATGTTTTTGCATATACATATTGTTTTCTTTCTTTAAAATCAGTGTAAAATATTAAGTCACAATGAATTTTAGTATACGAGTTAGACTAATTACAATATTAAAATTATCTTGATAGATGTAATTAATGCCAATTCTTATAATAATTACTACTTTCCTTATTTGTATTCTATATAGGTGTAAAATATTATTTCATAGCATAATTTGTTATGGGCCTGCAAGAAGCAGAAGAACCACAAGTCCTTTTGAAGTTAGTAGGTGCTGGGTTTGCTCAGCACCTTGGAAGATCAGAGCCTATTATTATTTATATTGAAGTAGTGCCAATCAGTCAGGACCCAATTCTTCCAGACATTGTACAAATTCATAACACAAATATGATCCTTTCCCCAAAGAGTTTACAATCTAATATCTGATTTGTTACATGTGGCATTCTGATAATATTTTTCAAGTGAACATGCTGTTTCATTTTTTCTGCCAAATCTATCTAATTGCATTTCTGAGGCTTTATCTAATCCCTACTGAAATTAATGAAAAGACATTCATTGGTTTCACTAGGAGCTGAATGAGAACCCTAGTGCACTCCCCTCCATGGTACTTTGTCTGTCTGTCTTTCTTTCAAATATTTTTACAACTATTTATCATCTAGGGGTGAAATCCTGGCCTACTGAACTCAATTTAAAAACTCTCACTTGAATGAGACCAGGATTTTACCCTAAATGTCTATGGGATAACATATAGGACATGATTCTTCACAACTAGATAATCCTTTCAGGTTGCATTTTGCTCCTTTGTTTAAACAGCTAATATGTGTCGTTTATAAGCCTTTACACTTATGAACTGTCTGTTTCAGAACAGGGAGAAAAAAGGTAGCAAAAGAAAAGACACTGCAACATCCTCCTACTAGACATATTTTTTTGGAATCGTATATGTGTATGTGCACAGGTGAAGGGTGGTATAGTTGGAGCAAACATGGAATAGTAAAATTATGCTAGATATTCCAAAGCTGAAACCTGCAAAATTCTTTTTATATTAGTTTGGCAAGTACTGCAGATAACTAACTTATTTTTCTCTCATGTAAATGTTGAATTCACTTGGTTATTTACATGAAAGCTCCCCATTGAAAAATTCCCAGCCTGAAGACCACAATTATTCCAGGCAAAGGCAGTCTAACTGTAGAACAGTTAGATTGACTTTAATATGGTTGCAGAAGAGGCACTTAATTGTTCTATTGTAATAAAGAATGAGTTAATAAAGTCCAACCCACAATCTGTCTCTGCTGTAGCTCTTGGCACAAAAGATCTCTAATTGGGTGAAGCTATCTAGGCTGTAGTTGCTGATTTTGCAGTACTGCCATGTTTACAGATAAGGCTTTAATACAAGTTAAAATGTTAACTAGAGAGAAACTATCATTTACACCAAAAGTGTGAGGGCACACAGCAGACATTTCTGTAAAAAAATCTGGTGACAACATAGGTAAAATATTGCAGCGTGTAGCATTGATTAATTCCATGTTTTAGGCTAATGAAATTCCTTTTTCTGAGCAGAAGACTAAGGAAAATGTTTGAGTATCAAATTATGCAACCATTTCTGAAATAAATCTATAGTTGAAATGATAGTTACATCATTGATTCCCATAGCTATTAATGATCAAAAAGCTTTTAGCCTGAGAGGGACAAATGCAACTATTAGATCTACATTGTGTCATGAGATCTAGGATTGACTTGAGTACAAGAGAGAAGAAAGAGCCATCATGTCCAACTACTTGAGATTGTTGACATCAGTACGTTTATCTTCCTAATATCTGCTTTTTAGATTATTCATTGTCTGTTTTCATTTTCAGGTTTTCTGAAAATGACAGAAGCTAATGCCAAGTGAAGTTTACTGTTCTATTCAATTTTAAAACAATGTTCTTATGTCTTGGATTGTGCTTTCTCCTCTTGTTAAATTTTTCAAATAGTTTGCTTCTGTCTATTAAGCTACCACTGTAAACTACTGTTTCAGACTTGAACTGTAATTTGAAAATAGTTGTTGTCAAGGCTGAATCCCCACTCCGGCACCTTGAGTACAGGAAATGGGGGCTCGCAAGGATTAAAAAAAAAACAACTTGCCACTCTAGGCTTGTATTACATTCCCAAGGTTACAGTTTTCTCTGACCTTGGCTTGGTAAATGCTACTACCACCCAAATGCAAAAATAATCCTTTGAACCCAGGAAGGAGCACTTGGGAATTCCTCCCTGTGGGGTACCCTCAAGCCCTTTCATGACCTCCCCCCCCCCCGCCTGCCTTACGGGGAAGAGCTGAGAAAAAAACAAAGGAAAATATCTGTGACTACCAGCTAATCAAACAACATGCAAAAATCTCTTAGAACACCAAAAATCCAATTCTATTCTTTAAAAAGGTAAATTTTATTAAAAAGAAAAAAAATACATCTAAAACTTAGGTTTTTTGCTAGATCTTAAAAGGAACACTTACTAAAATTAAGCACCCAAAATAGCTTTCTTGGGGGTTCATCTTAAAGGTTATAAGCAAACAAAAGCATCAGGGATTAGCACAGAGGAGATCCACAAGCCAAAATAAGAAACCTGATAGCATTTAACTAAACATTTCCTATTCAAATAATTTCTTCTAGGTATGGAAGATACTTTTTCATATCTGGTTCAAACCTTACACAGCAGTCCTGCTTATAGCATTGCTGCTCAGTGTTTCTGCAGCCCAGAGAACAACAGACAAAGGGAAAGTTTCTTTCCCCATTTTAAAAAGTTCTAGCCTTTCCATTGGCTCTTTTGGACAGGTGCCCACTTTTTTTTTTATGCCTGGGGGACTTTTTAACCCTTTACAGGTAAAGCAAGTAAAGAACAGCTACCAAGAGGGATTTTATAGTTAACTTGCTGGCTGGGTGTCCATCAAAGAGACCTATCCCCCCACTTTATTTATCACAGTTATATTAGCATTTACAACTAAAGTATAGTGAGATTTTATTATTGCTTTCTATATGTGCTGAAAGCTAAAAGGAAGAATTAATGATATAAGGCACAATCTTTACTTGGGCATATAATATTTTTGCAAAAATTATTAATAAATGTCAGTCAACTCTGACCCTCTTGTCTCCGTTGCAGAGTTTATTATACAGATTCAACATAGGGAAGAGCCTTAGAGACTAGACTAGTGAAATAAACAGACACTACAATGAATTCCAGCTCAATGTTCTTTCATTATGTTCCCAGAACAAGGCTTGACTAGGTATTTTGAGTGTTTTTCTGTGTATTTGGTTCAGCTGCTTCTTTTTTTTTCTGAAATGTATTGTATAACATTTTGTAAGCCTCACAGTACCTATTTTCAGACTATTGAGATTTATATTAATCTATATAACTGGACATGTATATCAAAGCAAAGAAGCTGAAAGGACTAGTCGCAAAACACCCCTCTGAATTTGTTAGTGCTTAGAAGACAAGGGATCATGTAAGTTTGTGAAAGTTAAGCTACAAATTATTATTACTCTTTGCTGCAGGGAGACTTAATATAGTAAAGGATGTCATTCTGAATGCAGGATATTTACTTGAAGACTCAGAATCCATGTTAAACATAAAATCCAATACCTACTTTTTTTTTTTACTTTATTTCATTTGAATTAATAGTCTGCAGTGTGTATTGAGTCTCTCTGTCCCAGATCAATCTTCGATTAGTGTGTTCAAATGAAATTGTTCTAGTTTCAGTAAAATTCTAAGACGCTTCCAATATTGCATCAGATGGTATCTCACATTTTATAATGAGCTCCAGTGGCCAAAGGTGGATTTTGAATTTCTGCTTTACCAATGTACTTTGTAGTACCGCATTCATTTAGTAGTTTCCAAGACCAGGAGGGGGCCATTGTGATCATCTAGTCTGACCTACTGTATAGCTCAGGCCAGAGAACTGGAACATCTCTCTTAGAAAAACATCCAACTTGTCTTTAAATATTGCCAATGAAGTTGGTCAGTCCTAATTTCTGGGAACAGTGTGTTATGGAAAATATAACTTGCTAGTATTTCCAAGCTGTGATTCACCCTGTGTTATCTTGGGAACCCTATGGTGGAAAGTCAGCATGGAGGTAAGTTCAGAGAAGAGCACAGCTGAATTGTTCCCCCCCGCTTCAAACTTTCAGAAAAATAATACTACTAATCTAAGAACAAATGTGTAAAATTTCAGAAATAAAAGTTTGAGGAAGTTATAAGAATCTGGGATGTGACCTTTTAGACTGAAACATTAGTGCAACCTTCACTCTCCAATGGTATTACTATATGTTGCTTATAATATATACCCCAGAAGTATCATAGGACCAGAGCCCTCTGTGGCACTGGTGATCAGTGACTGGGGAGGGAGCAGGCTGGGGGCATTATGACCACCTTACACCCTACTTTGACACTGAGGCTGAAATGGAGAGCCACATGGAGCATTTTGACTACTCAAAATAAGCAACTAGTTGTTGAACCTGCCAAGGAACCACCAGGTTTTGATTTATGTCAGAAAGACTGTTGCAGATTGAATTGCATCAGGATGTCTCATGGGAGATGTGGACAAACCCTCTTTAAATGGAAAATGAGGAAAACACCAGTATGCAACTGTGGTCAACAGCTACAAATGATGGAACACATCATATCTGAGTGTCTCCTTTGTTTTTTCGCTGGAGGCCCGAAGGACATTCACCATCTTACTGCTGCCGCAATGTGCTGGCTATGAAATCTAGATATAAATTTGTAGTCATTGATACCTATCTCAGCCAGCTGAAAGAAGATGAAGCATGAACGCTCAATCTTTGTCCATCAGTAGGAGGTTGTCATCAACTAATGATGCCAGTGTAGTCTCCATACCATATTTGGATAAAGAATGGAAGTTTGCAAAAACATTTAAGGGCTTCAGAGGTTGCTAAAAGGGGCAGCTTTGCCATCTTATCTGTATCCCTAACTCACAAAGCGAGGTTAGACATAAGTGACAGCAGGAATATCCACAACAAGCAGACTACTATGTGGAGTACATATTTTATAAAATATCAAACAAATGTTAACATGATGGGGCTACAACTACAACTTTTGTTTTCTGGTGACCACATGATCATCTTCAACATCGCCATCCTGGCTTATCGTAGGAATTTATAGTCAGAATTATAGCCCCACAATACCCAAAAGTTTGTTTCTATTCCCAGTAGCAATGTTGTCATTGTAGAATAGTAGAATTCTATTGGTCAAAAATATTATCCTATGTGAACAAGATTCCTGATTGATAGAACACTTTGTTCTATATATGATTGTGACAAAGTTCCTCCTCTACCTTGATGGGTCTTGCACTTACTGGCAGATTTGCTCACCTTGGAGCTTCACGGCAGCCCTTAATTTGGCCATTTTCGTGAACCCACAGTTGAGGTCAACTCCTCCTGTGTCTGACCAGGAGTTGGGAGGTTTGGGGGGAACCCGGGCCTGCCCTCTACTCCGGGTTCCAGCCCAGGGCCCTGTGGAATGCAGCTGTCTAGTGCCTCCTGGAACAGCTGTGCGACAGCTACAACTCCCTGAGCTACTTCCCTATGGCCTTCTCACAACCTCTTCTTTAAGCTCACCATAGGACCTTCCTCCTGGTGTCTGATAATGCTTGTACTCCTCCGTCCTCCAACAGTATGCGTTCTCACTCTCAGCTCCTAGTGCCTCTTGCTCCCAGCTCCTTACATGTGCGCCACAAACTGAAGTGAGCTCCTTTTTAATCCCAGGTGCCCTGATTCTAGCAGCTTCTTGATTGGCTGCAGGCATTCTAATCAGCCTGTCTGTCTTGTCTCCAGAAGGTTCCTGATTGTTCTTGAACCTTCCCTGTTACCTTACCCAGGGAAAAGGGACCTACTTAACCTGGAGCTAATATATCTGCCTTCTATTACTCTCCTGTAGCCTCTGGCCCGACCCTGTCACAATGATATAATATCAGGTCCAGGTACAAAGGTATTTTTGATAGTGGATGAGCTGCATGGAATACTGGAGGGCAAAGGGGTGATGGATAGGAATGCAGCAGTTTGTTTTAAACCTTTTGTCCAGGCCGGGCTTCTGCTTTCATCTGACTTGGCTAATGACTTGTAATTTTTATTGAAAAAGCTAAATTGTGAACCTTTCAAAGACTTGATTTGTTGGGTTGAAAACACTGCAAGATGAATAATGGCATCATTATTCATTTTTTCAGTATTTTTCAAGGAAGATGAATCAAGAGTGTGCCATGCCAGCTCTCTGAATGTTCTAATATGAGGACAGACTAGATGTGGATGGTGAAGGAAATGGGATCCTGCTTTACTTCCCATTTTTTTTGGCTTGAGGATTTTGCTGTATACGTTAAGAATTTAACAGTCATATGTGATAAATAATAGAAAATAAGCAACTACATATCACAAGTCTACTGAACATTTTTTATCTTGTACATCTACTGTGTCAGTACAGTTGATTCAATAGTCTGTTTCAGTTCAAGCATTCAAATATTTGAAAATTACCATTCTGTTGCATTTGCTCCACAAACGTAGCTTCTCTCATTGTGATGTCCCTTACCTTCTCTACTTCTGCCTCACCCTCTTTTCTGTTGAAATCATTTGCCCAAGGGATTTAATTTTCAGCATAGGATTACCAGGTTTGTGCATTTACAAGGCCTCCCTGGGAGCTGCATGATCATTTTACTTAGCACTCCATGAAAGACCACTCGCATTCAGCTTTTGGCTAATACCTTCCCCATGGGAGGTCTGGAGAATGGCTTGAGATGCTGCCTCCTTTCTTGGCAGCCATCCTGTTACCTCTTGATGGAGAGGATGCCTACTTGATGGATTGGTGGGCCTATAGCTACACTCACACTCTGCTCTTCATTGTTGGTAACGGCCATTGTCATATCCTTTCCTAGAGCCTGGTAAAGTGTGGGCTTCCCTTGCCAGTCTGTGGCCCTGCAAGGTAGTTTCACTCTTTGTAAAGTGAAGTTTGCTGCGGTACTCCTTTCACCCTAGAACTTCTGTCTCTTAGGTAACAAACATCAACACTAGACAGAGACAGACACCATAGCTTATAGAAGGGGAGGCAGGGAGTAAATTAGAGCTTGGAGGGAGAGGACTACACCTGCAGAGGTCAGAGCTACTGGACAGAATTGTTTATCAATGGGTCTAGAGGACAAGATCAAAATAGGACAAACTAAATGGGTTAAAGGCTGTGTTAAGGGATTAAAGCATGATTTTCAGCGGTGCTAAATGTTCTATTTGAACTCAGCAGAGAAGGAGATAGTCACAGACACAAGCTGATAAAAATCCAGCCGTCTGCTGTGCTCACTTTAGTGTTCAGGCAGCAAAACTGAAACTAACATGAAAGTGACAATTTGCGCTGGGAATGGGGCAGTGCTCAAACATTTAAATGAACAAAACATCACACAGTGAACCCATAGCTCATGTAAAAATGACTGCTTTGAAACTGTTCTAGTTATAAGAAAAGGAGTAGGCACATTAGAGACTAATAAATTTATTTGAGCATAAGCTTTCGTGAGCTACAGCTCACTTCATCGGATACATTCAGTGGAAAATACAGTGGGGAGATTTATATACATAGAGAACATGAAACAATGGGTGTTACCATACACACTGTAACCAGTGAGATCACTTAAGGTGAGCTATTACCATCAGGAGAGCGGGGGGGGGGAAGGAAGGAACCTTTTGTAGTGATAATCAAGGTGGGCCATTTCCAGCAGTTGACAGGAACAAAGTTCCTCAGACATTGTTGTCAACTGCTGGAAATGGCCCACCTTGATTATCACTACAAAAGGTTCCCCCCCCGGCCCCGGGCTCTCCTGCTGGTAATAAGTCACCTTGCCTGATCACTCTCTTACACCCATTGTTTCATGTTCTCTATGTATATAAATCTCCCCACTGTATTTTCCACTGAATGCATCCGATGATGCATAGCTCACGTTTGTAGCTCACGAAAGCTTATGCTCAAATAAATTTTAGTCTCTAAGGTGCCACAAGTCCTCCTTTTCTTTTTGCGGATACAGACTAACACAGCTGCTACTCTGAAACCTGTTCTAGTTATGCAGTTCAATATCTGTCTATTTTTAAAAACTTTCATATCCGCACATATGCAGTAAGTATGCAACTGAGATCGGGCTTGCAGGAAATTGTGTACACAGAAAAACCTGTTTTTGCAATACTTGTGGAGGTTTTTAAATGTGGATTTAGAAGCCCTACTTTAGGCATAGATTTTTAAAAAAATCTTGGCCTTTGTATTTGGTGTATGGTGTTGTGTTGTGTGTTAGTCTATAACAAAATACTGTGCATGGATATTCAAATATACCTCAGTTTTCACAAGTGGATTGACTAAAATAAATTTATGACCCCAAAGCATGTAGGGAAGTCGATGACTGACTGTTTCCCATTAAGAATAATGATGGTTGCATGCCTAATTCACTGTGCATTTTACTAAAAAAATACTGCCATTAGGCCTTATACTTTTGAAATCTGAATGAAATGCAAATTAACATTTATTTACTGAAAGTATTTGATTAAATTTCTAATTAAATAATTGATGTAATTTTAATTGCATCAGGACATTTGTAATCAGGTTAAAGCAAAATCACAGTTTCTTATAATGGAAAGATAAACAGAAAATGTGTATGTGGATAATGGAGATTTAGAATTACTTCAGCAGCCACATCCAGGAGATGGTTAATATTTGAGATACCTTGGCAGTTTAGGGTGAAATATATCTCCTCTAATAACTTGACACTCATTAATCCTTCGAGAGAGAGAGGAGGGGAGAGATGATACAGAATAGGTGAGTAAATGACATTCAGTGAAAGCACCTTTTTGATGAATTGTCAAATACAGTTTAATCGGTGCGAACAAGTCTTTGAGAGGTATATGTATCTCTGCTTGGAAGGATGTCACAGCCCACCCACTGGGGACTCTATCTTCCTGAGGTATTTTGAAAGAGCTGATCACCGTAGTAACTAGGTGCTGAACCTCTTTGAACTTCTAATGTTAGGTACTATGAGGGTGGAATAGCATTCTAAAAATCTTTATCAGAAAATACTGTAAGTCTTCTGGGTGTAGAACTTCAGTGTGAGTTCTGTACACAGAGGGTCTACAGACTACAACAGACCCTGCTGACCAGGATATATAAGAGAATGAAACGGACTGTGGGATGGAATTTTTAAAGCTAAGGCTTCAACGCTATTAAAGGTATCCCTTGAATTATATCAGTCGTACTAGTGCGCACTTTATTTAAATGTAGGATTTGATATGTATAAATTATATTGTGACTATTTAATTTAATATTTTAGCAATATGTCTTTAAAAGTTGGGCTATTACTACTTGGGTACCGTAGCTGGTTACCTCAGAAGGGGCGTAGTGGCTACATCCACTGTACAAGTTAGGGGTGTGATTCCCCTGTTTTGTGTACACATACTTGCACTAGCTCTCTTCAAACTAGGGTGAGTATAAATAGTAGTGTAACTGAAGTACTGCGGGTAGTGGTAGTGACAGCAGAGGCATAACTGAACTGTGTTGAGTACATACCCAGCAGTTTCAGGTGGATTTGTACCCAGCATGGCTCAGCTGAGCCTCTGTTGCTGTTAACCATGCTACCACGGCTACAATGCTGTGTGTACTCATGCTAGCTTGATGAGAGTTAGCATGTGTATGTGGATATAAACAGGAAAATTGCATCCCTAGCTCATAGTGTAGACACAGCCTTTATGTGCATGTAGATAAATTGAAACTGAGACCTTTGAAGACTGAAGTTTTTAATTTATATTCAAAACATGAATACCATAGACCAGGGGTCATCAATTATTTTTTGTTTAGGTCCAAATTTCTTAGGCAAGGTATGGTCAAGATCCACACTCCAGAGAAAATCATACAAAATAATAACAACAATAAGAAGTAAATAAAAAGATTTTGCGGTCCGTTCAAAAGCATCTGGCTGTCCGGATTTGGTCTGTGGTCTGCATATTGACTGCCCCTGCCATAGACCATGACAATTCAACATTTCCCCCACTTCTCCCTGCAGTTTACCTCCAAGCTTCTCTAGACAGACCACCTCTATGTTGTGAGAATGTACTGGTAGTTTAGTCTTTATGGTCCATTCAGTCTTTCATCATTCTGCACTTGGAATGCCAACAAGAGGTTTTTTAATTATAGTGGCTTTTTAAAAATGTGGAAATTTGCTCACTGGGAACTGGACTGAAACCACAAAACTCATTGGCTACCACTCAGCCAAATTATCTAGATTGTAAGCTGTTTTGGGCAGAAACTATTTCTCACTGTGTGTTCATACAGCGCCTAACGCAATGAAGCCCTGATCTTAGAGATTCTAGATACTACTGTAATACAAATACTAGTTCTACTAATATAATATCATAGAGTCCCCACATACAGATGAAAACAACATTTGCTCTCTTAACTTGGGCGGCATTATTTATCATCTTAAAGGTGATCGATCTCTGAACTGTCCAATCCCTCCTTAATGCTCTTCTATATAGTAATGCCATATCATATTACCAATTCAGATAACTGCTAAAGGAATTTTTATTGTTTAAATATGTCTATAATTGGAAACATATTTGCTGGTGCTTTCTTTGAAGCTTATGAATTATGCAGGGCAGTTTGAGATTTAGCAATACTTTTATTTATGATCTTCTAGTCCTTTCTACAGCAACACATTGTGATCTAATGCATACTGTAATTACAAGGTGGAGGACCTAGGCTGACTTTAGTGCACACACATCTTAACACGTCCGGAAGGTAGTAAAATAATGGCAAAAAGTGTATCTTTATCTTTATTTTTATGTATAATGTTAATGTTGAACCTCTGGGTAGCATAACTCAGGTCTTCCTCTGGTGATCCTGCTGAATGCATAGAGTAAGGGCATTTTATAGTGCTATGCAAAGGTGTAGCAGTTGGTATTACTCCATGTGTAGTAGCATAATGCTGGGAAAGCGACAAGTTCAGGTTGTGAAAAATTTTAGGTGGCATGGGTGAGAGGCTTACTGGAGTTGAGGATGGTCAAATCCCCCCTTTCTGTTAATCTGTGACTGAAAGTGGAGTGGTGATGCCTTTACCCCACACGGCTCTGATATATTTTACTGCGTATGCAGTGCACAGGCCACCTGCTTAAGGTTACGCAACTACTGTAGTTATGTAGTGGGGAGAAAAAATTAGGCGTTTTATCTTTGAATAATAGAAAGGGGATTTTTTTTTTAAAATAAGGGCAAATGAGCACAGCAACACAATCATTTTAGGAATGGGTTTCCATCATGTTAACTCATGTACTGTGTTTGGCATCCCAAATCTCAGGTCTCTATTATTGTGTCCTTTAGCTATAAGAATGACCGGTTATAACAATTACATCTGCAATATAATTAGGAGGTTTACACTAGATCTTTAATACCTCTCACTCTGTTTTTAGAGAGACATGCAGGTTTATGGAGGGTGAGAAGAAATAACGTAAAAACAAAATATAAAACATGACAAAGCCATATTATCTTATTTTTCTGACCTTTTGGAAAAGACAACTGTATGAATCTATTCAACCACATCAGTTTGTTTGGTTTTGGGTACACACACAAACTGCTTTCATGTACCTAACCTGGCTAGAAAAGTTATGTTCTGTTAAACTTCTTCCGTAGCACAGAAGAATGAGTGCAGAATAAATATCACCAAGATGTTCTTGGAGTGTATGCCTAAAAATTGGTAATTGCCATAAAGATAACTGGCTACATGTCTGGACTGGCATGGACTGTAATATTTTCATTAAGTGGCTCACTCAAATGAGACCAATATTTATTGGCTGTTGTGGGATAAGACGAATACAAGTGCATATATGAGCTATATAATTGGGCACCTTAATTTAAATGATGTATTTTCATGTGATTTAATTCCAGTTTGCTAATTTATTGAAAACCCAAAGGAACAGCGCTGTCATGAGAAGGCAGGACTCCATAACACTGCGACACTATTTACAGAGAATTAGCTGTTTCCAACCACCTCTACAGTGTTAACAGTGGCCACAATGGCAACAAAAAGAACTGGAACATTCCCATTTAATTTAAAGTAGGACTGTCAATTAATTGCAGTTAACTCAGCAATTAACTAAAAACAAATGAATCGCAATTAAATGCAATTTTGATTGCACTGTTGGTACTAATTGTTGTTACCTTTTCTTGAATATTCTGTTCTTTCACAATGTCCAAGAAATGCTCTACACATGTTTCAACCTAATGTCTCTCTTTGGTATGCATTACTGTTAAAGTAAAGGACTGCAATGTCCATGAAGCATCAATCAGGTGTGTGCTGTGACTCCAAGATAGCTGTGATTGCTCAAGGATGTCCAGTGATCGCCAGTCAAAGCTTTGTAGTCCAACTTCGTAGTCTTCTCATTGTGATATAGCTCATGTATTCATGATGTAATGATTCCTCAGGAGGGCAAGGTGTATGACTGATTGGAAAGTGCCACGTAAATAACATCTCTTAGCCCTTTGTCGTTTACAGTGTTGCATGATCTGCTGTCCTTAGCTATCCACTTTATAATAGCATTGGTTAAGCTATTGTACTTTGTTTGATCCATGGGCTTGTAGCAATCCTGAAACTCTGTCTCGGCTGGTGGGATTCATTTGCTGGTGGGTTATCGGTAGCATAAGAACTGAAGGTGAAAGCATGTTTAGCATGTAGGTGGTATTGCAGACTTGAAGTACTTTGATGGTATTGGAACTTAGCCTTGCAATAGCTACATATAACCATCTTTTTATCCAGTGCGATCAAAACACTGATTAATCGTGATTAATTTTTTAAATTGCTTGACAGTCCTACTTATCAAGCTCAGTCTTGAAACAAGTTAGTTTTTTATGCCCCCACTACTCCCCTTGGAAGGCTGTTCCAGTACTTCACTTCTCTGATAGTTAGAAACTTTCATCTAACTTCAAGCCTAAACTTGTTGATGGCCAATTCATATCTTGTACTACCTCTGGCTCTTAACTTAAATAGCAGCTCTCTCTTCCTGATGTTTATTCTTCTGACATATTGATGGAGAGCAGGCATACCTCCCTTCAGCCTTTGTTTTGTTGGCCTAAACAAGCCAAGATCCTTAAGTCTCCTCTTGTAAGGCAATTTCTCCATTCCTCTGATCATCCTAGCAGCCCTTCTCTGAACCTGTTCCAGTTTGAAATCATCTTTGTTAAACATTGGAGACCAGAATTGAATCCAGTTCTCCAGATGAAGTCTCACCAGTGCCTTGTACAATACCTATTTCTACTGGAAATATCTCGCATAATGCATTCTAGGATTGAATTAGCCTATTTCACAGATGTATCATATTGGCAGCTCATAGTTATCAACCAATATACCCAGCTCTTACTCCTCCTCTGTCGCTTCCAACTGAGAAGTCCCCATGACCTTTCACTTTGCACAAGGGCTGTCAATTAAGGATTAATTCACAGAATAATTAACACATTGCTGCAAGTCAGGGGGCTGGAGCCCTAGAGCTCCGTGGGCGGAACCCTGCACCCCCATGGGGGTTTGAAGCCCAGAGCCCTGTGCCCTGAGCAGGGCTAAATCCTGGAGCTCTGAATGGGGGTCTGAAGCTCCAGAGGCAGTGGGGGAGCTGAAGGATGGAGACCTGTACCCTGAGGGGGACTAAAGCCCAGATTTTTAAAAATCTTGATAGCCCTAACTTAAAGACAGCACTACACAACAGGTAACACTGCATGTTTTATATAATAAACATAGGGAACTGTGGCTGCTCAGGATCTCTGAAAATCAAGCCACTGGTTTAGATCCCTGACTTTCTTTGAGTGCACAAATTCTGGCCAATATATTTAACAGAAGCAACCTTGGCCCCATTCAATAAACAAGTGTACTACCAGTTAACGAAATATCATATAGGATGTATTCAATCGTGGAATGCAACCTTTCGTTCCATGGCTTCTGCCAGTCAAACTTTGGGAATGTAGATTTGCTCCCTCAAATCTGCAGAGACCTTTTAACTATAATTAATTGCCCATAAATCTTCAAACTAGAAAAGATGCAATTAAAATTCACTGTCTCAGAAGAAAAAATCTTCTTAGAGAATTATACCATTTTTTTCTTAATTATATAAAACATTTTAGTCCTTTTTCACATTTTATGATGTCCTTGGGGTTGAGATCATGCATATAGAGTAGGTGCACTTAAAAAAAGTCAACATTTTCCTCATTGTAATATTTCCACATTATTGTAGAAAAATTTTATTTAAAAAAACCTGATCCAGGTTCCATTAAAAAAACTTCCACAAGCTTAAATGAGAGTAGGACAGCTCCCAAATATAGGCCTCAGTGATGAAACTTCCCATTAGTATACGGTGATAAAAATGTTGACTGTGTTAAAAGTGCTGCACTCTAGGAAATGGTTTATTTTATAGATTGCATTCAAGATAGGCCCAAAGTAAAACCCCAGGTTCAAGCCCTAGAACCTTAGGAGTGTTTAAAAATTTGGGTCCAAATTTTGCCAGTGGCTCATGTTTCAATAATAGACTGATCCAAAGCCCTAGATTTGAATTTGCTGAACTTTAGGGTATTGGAAATCCAAATGCAGAATTTGCAGCTTGTGCCTATTTCTTGACAATACATGTTACTTAAAACAATTTCTCTGCTTTTCATTCCTGGTTATTATATTTACTAAGAAATATAGTAACAGTATTAATATTTGTTGGGAGAAGGCAAATGGAATGGAAAATAGAATACAGCACACAGCAAGGAAAAACATTTAATAGAGATATTGACCAAAATGTACAGGCAAGCAGCTTTGAAGTAAAACACCAAAATCCATATTTAGGTAATTATGTCAAAATTGCCTGATTTTCAGAGGCTAAGCAACTGAAAAAGAAGCCACTTATTTCTTTGAGCATGTAAAGTGCAAAATTTATATATATAAAACAGTATTGATGATTACATTTGAATTTAGGAGCTTATCTTTAAGCACCTAATTTTGAAAACTATGGCATATTGTTCACTTGCTCCCAGGAGATGGGTTAAGACTAAATGGGGTTCATATCTGTCATACATATAAAGGAAAGGGTAACCACCTTCTGTATACAGTGCTATAAAATCCCTCCTGGCCAGAGGCAAAACCCTTTCACCTGTAAAGGATTAAGAAGCTAAAATAACCTCGCTGGCACCTGACCCAAAATGACCAATGAGGGGACAAGATACTTTCAAATCTGGAGTGGCAGTGTGGGGGTGAGAGGGGCAAAGGGTTTGTCTGTCTGTGTGATGCTTTTGCTGGGAACAGATCAGGAATGCAGCCTTACAACTCCTGTTAAATTAGTAAATAATCTAGCTAGAAATGCATTAGATTTCCTTTTGATTAATGGCTGGTAAAATAAGCTGTGCTGGATGGAATGTATATTCCTGTTTTTGTAACTTAAGGTTTTGCCTAGAGGGATTCCCTATGTTTTGAATCTGATTACCCTGAAAGGTATTTACCATTCTGATTTTACAGAGGTGATTCTTTTACCTTTTCTTTAATTAAAATTCTTCTTTTAAGAACCTGATTGATTTTTCATTGTTCTTAAGATCCAAGGGTTTGGTCTGTGTTCACTTGTACAAATTGATGAGGATTCTTACCAAGCCTTCCCCAGGAAAAAGGGTGTAGGGCTTGGGGGGATATTTTGGGGGAAGACCTCTCCAAGTGGTCTTTTTCCTTGTTCTTTGTTTAAAACGCTTGGTGGTGGCAGCATAGAATTCAAGGACAAGGCAAAGTTTGTACGTTGGAAGTTTTTTAACTTAAGCTGGTTAAGCTTAAGGGGTCTTTCATGCAGGTCCCCACATCTGTACCCTAGAGTTCAGAGTGGGGAAGGAACCTTGACAATATCCAACAAGGTTTTACCTTCCAAGACATACTCTTCTTCCCAGCCTAGCATCCTCTTGACAAAATTTTTCAGCCTGCTCCCTGTTTCTTCCATATAGTCTCTTGACTGCCTCTGAATCCCGAGTCTTTGATGCTACTCATTCAGCCTTTCTTCAGTCTCATTCTGCAGAATCTGGGCCTTTTGTGGTTAGACAATGTAGAGCTAAGGAACCTGATTTAATCCATCCCTGATTATGTTTAGGACTTTTTGTTAATATGTGGGAGTTAGAGTGAATATACTGCAATGTATCTGATTTTTCCTTTGTAAATGAGAAACCCACTTTTATGTAGGGATAGAGCATATGTGTTCATTCCTGTGTGAAAATACAAGTCCAGGGCTTTGGGGGAAAAACACACTTTGCAGCCATTGTAACTGAGATTGCATAGTCAGTGTGACAATTTATGCAGACCTTTTATAAACGGGTTATAATATCACCTTTGTATTTATCTCCAATTGCAGCAGCAAGTTCAGGCATTTAAAACATACTCCAACTGTTAATTCTGTTTATCCCTCTGTTTCTCTTTCAAATGTCCATTCTTTACAATGATTTTAAAAATGTTTCTAGAAAAAAACTACAAGGAATAAAAGAAAACAACTTTGTCAGAAATACCTAACATTGGTCGTTCTTTTATAGATAGGAGGTTGGTGGAAGTGGAAATTAAAACTAAGACTATATCTGCAATTGGAGCTGGGGTGTGATTTCCAAGCTTGTGTAGACATACTTGTACTAGCCCTCATTGAGCTAGTGTGCTAAAAATAGTAGTGTAGTCACAGTAGCATGGGTGGCGGCTAGTGATTGCACAAATCTGCCTCGACCCCATGAGTATGTACTGGAGAAGCTACTCATGCCGCAGCTGGTCACTGCCCATGTTACCATGGCTATACTACTATTTTCAGTATGCTAGCTCAATGGGAGTTAGTGCAAGTATATTTAAATGAGCTGGGAATCACTTCTTGCTTCAAGTGTAGGCGTAACCTAAGAACAAAGGTATCGGCTTAATCTCTATTCACCCACGTCTGCTGACTCCATCATTTTTACTAACATCTCAAATACTATTATCTCATTTGGCACTGCTCCATATGTTAGTGGAAAGGACTTCAGACTTATTTTTTTTTAATTCTAAGCTGAAGTATAAGATCTCTCTCATATTATGCTCTTTGAAAATATCACAAAATCTTTAAAATCGCTGATTGGAGAGTTTAAACCACATTTTTCTAAAACTTTCGTAACATTTACTTAATGACTGAGTTCAGTGTAATACCGTAATCTGTACTTGAGTTCATATTTAACGTCTCCATGTTTTGTCAGGTTATGCTCATATTCATCTTGAACAAATTTAAAATGAGACTCGGGTATTGAGTAGAGGGGATGGCAATTAAATACAATTTTATTACAGGATCATAGCTGTTTAAGTTAAAAACAAAATTAGATTGCCTTTCCGTTACAAATATATGGTCAGTTTTCCCTTTCAGTGTAGTCATGAAAGGAAGAATTGGCTCAAGATTGGATGCTGTCCAAAAAAATATGATCTAAGAATTATTTGGGGGACATTCCATGCCTGTATTATATAGGAGGCCAGACTAGATGATCACACTGCTTCCTTCTGGCCTTGGAATCAATGAATCTGAATGAGATTTTTTTTTTCTTCTGTTGATCTTGGAAAGAAAAGTATTTCAAAATTGGAGATTATCTTAAAACCCTGTTTTTGTAAAATTTCACAGCTCTCCTCCAACATGGGGCCTTGCTATTGCGTTTTAAATCTAACGAGTACTATTCTGAATCAAATTATGCAAGCCATAGAACAATAGAAATGTAGGGTGGATGGGACCTCAAGAGATTATGTAGTCCATTCTCCCTTCCCCCCAGGTCTGAGGCAGGACCTTTTATACCTACACATTTTTCTAGCTAACTATCTCAAATTCATAAAACAAGAAATAAAATTAGTGGAATATTAGGTTTAGTCGTGAAAGTCAAAGAAGGTATGCTGACAGGTTCATAAATATATGTATATCAATCAGATTCTGCTGGCATTAGAACCTTTTCTTGTGGGCCTTTCAATGCTAATTTTAGATAAGTCAGTCCAAAATTATGTGGAAGAGCCAGTCTTTGCAAATGAAATGAAATTAACTGCAAAATGACTGGAGTCATAAAGAGATCTTGAGCCAGTTGGATTCCCTGCTGTGGTCAGTATAATGTGTAAAGATCTACTGCCATCAGAACTTAATGTTCTTTTTAATTAGACGGAAACCAATGCTGCTTCAAATGCTTCTTTCTAGATTTCTTTAGCATTTCTTCTATGAGACACTCTCAACTGTAAAAATTATTTTCCAATCTCACGGATCACTGGGAAGTGATTAACACCCCAATCTCTCCACGTGAGACCCATAGTATTTCTCTTTCCTTTGCATCTCACTTTTTCAGAAATGTGCATTCTAACCAAGTTTCTATGGAATAACAAGCTGGCAGTGATAGTTATTAGAAAACTTCTTTCCAAGGAAATGGGCAGAGGTTGAATTTTATTTTAAAGTAAGATGTATTTTGAATTCTTAATCACATAGATTGTCTCTCTGCCTAATAGTGAAAATCATGCAGGTATTACTTATTTTCTCAGTGCTGGTTTGTGCATGCCCTTTGGGCCGCTGCATAGGGATTGAGAGTGAGAAGTTTTGCATCCTTGTACAGTTGCCCTAGGGCCACTAACTATAGCATCCCTTACACTCCCTATACTCTGGGGATTGCAAAGATTGCTTATTCCTGATCTTGGTTAGAGAGTGGGAGTCTGAAATGGGGCACAGAAGAAGCAGGGTTCTGCTCTGCATTATCCTATGGAACGTGGCTAGCAAACTAGGAGGAGCAATTTCCTCCAGACCTTTCCCATAAAACAAGGGTGCTTAACCTACAGCCTTGGGACCATATACTGCCCACCAGAGCATTTCTTAAGGCTCACAGCCTGCTTCAACACAATATACTCATAGTCAATTCATTAGCATGTTGTCATCATGTGTACATCGCTTTAGTTTACACAAGTATGTAAATAGACAATTCTGTACATAGGTTGGTTCTGTCTAAATACATATGAAACAAGCTGGATTTAAAATATAAATCAATACAGTTGACTTCAAATCTTATTAAAATATGTTGAATTTGTTGGCTCACACAAGGTTGTGCTTAGATTTATGACGCTCTCCTGTGTAATGAGGTTGGGCATCAGTGGAAGGAGACTGCATTATCCCTTGTGCACAGGGTGCTGCAGCACAAGTTATCTCAGTGAAGCAGAGTCTTCCAGTGGAGCTCTGCACTTTCATCTGGGCTGTGTGGTCTAAAAGTGGCAATCCAGTGCTCGTTATTCTGCATGAAAGATTGTTCTGTGTCTTGTCTTGTTTAGTTTAGATTGTAAACTCTTTGGGGTTGGGAGTACATCTTAATCTACATCACAACATGCTATGTGGATGATGTATGCTGTGCAAGGGTCAGATTATGTCACCATTATTTTAATTAAATAGTTTATTACACAAGTAGTTCAGTTTCAGTAGTACTATTTATTTAGTAAGGTACTATTCAGTGTGAGTAAGGGTAGATTCTGGCCCTAGATAGTTAATTATGATAAACTCAGAGTACTAATTGTGTCATTTGAGGTGATTGTTGCTATGATTTACTCCTTATGTCATTGAATAGCACAGCAAGTGGCATAGTAGCGTACATAAATAACTGCATGCATGTTATACGCTAGTTTGTTTTTGAATGCTATGTTGTTATAAATAGCCATTTTGAATACTTCTCTCTCATTACACTTATTTTTGTATACCACTTTGGGGGTGTAAGAGTGAGTGACATTTACAAATTTAGTCTTTGGAGTATCCGCTTTTCAAGAATGTTTTGATTAAATTATTGCTGCACATTGTTTTAGTATTAGCAGTCCCTAATGTCATGGGTATTTCAAATTATATTTATTCAGTACATTATTTTATATGATGGAAAACCCTGCTCCTACCAGACTTGTTATCTCTCTATTTTGATTAACACTCTCCATGTATTGCCATGGCTGGATTTTTATATTTTTGTAGAGCATTTTATGCTCGGTATTAACTGATTAATCCTCCAGTTTCAAGATTATGCAACCCTCAAATCTGTGAACAATTCAACAAATCCAGATTAAAAGATTTTAAGCATTGGGAATCATGGCTCTCTTGGGGCCTTGAACAATTATTTGAGCTCTGTGCCAAAGAAACCAAGCCATTAAGAATCATCATGTGTTTTACATTCTTTGAATCAGGAGGGAGGACTGACAGTGCTGCCTATTTCTCATTTCCTTGATCAGTGATTTCTTTTCAGCTAGCTACTTGCAAGTTAGTTTGTAGACAGCCTTCCACCACAATACACATGTTGTTGTTTAACAGAACTTCATGCTAACGATAAGCGGTTCAGTTAATTGCTGACCTGATTTTTGCTTTCAGAAGTTTTTAAAAGCTACAATAGTAAGGTTTTGTGAGTAAAATGCTTAAAACAATTGTTTTAACCAAGGGTTGACTCTCTTGACTGCATAAACTGAAAAATAACATTCACTGCTAGTATACCTAAATATGTTGATGTGATTCTCTCTACACACTCTAGCAGTATAAAGGGGCCTTAGTGTATATGAGAATCTTGCTTGCCCTTTATTTGGTTGTAAATATTGAACTCTATTTGCTCTTTTTACTTCTAATAAACATGACATCAAACCTATCATTGCAAGGGTTTAAACCATCAAAGGATTTGTGAGATGGGGTATGGGGGGAGGTGGGAGGGGCTTTTTTTAATTTAGGAAGTTTGTTAGCTGTGTACAGATCAGACATTCAGGTCTGACTACCAGGAGGCTTAGTAGTCCAGCATGAATTTTTGTATTCACATAATAAAATATAAGCTTGAAGATAGTCATATTTTCTCTCTCTCTCATATATTATGCAAGTAACTTTTGTGTAAATATTAACATATAAAAAAGCTCCCCTTTTGACCCAACAAGCATATCTTCAAAATGGCCACAACCAAGAGAGGTTGCTGATTGTAGAATATTTGATACTACTAGATATGGTTTGACCGGTTTTGGATAACAACTTAACTTGTTTCATGCCAATATGTAGAAATCTAATTTGAGTCCATTAGAAATTGAAGTGACTAATGCAAATGGTCACTAAACATTTTCAACACCTGTTTATGTTAGAGCTTTCCACTGGGGCCTCCTCTCATTATAAAGACAAAAAACAAGGAATTTTGTTTGTCCGTTCCAGGATAGGGAATTTTGCTGCTGATAATGTTAATGGACATATAGAATATATTAATAAGTGCACTTTTTCTTTAAAAGCCACTGTTTCTCCTTGATGTGCCCTCTGCAGTAACAATTTTTCAAAGATCAGAACAGTGTTAGTCTGGATCTGTAAAAGTGGCAAAGAGTCCTGTGGCACCTTCTAGACTAACAAACATATTGGAGCATAAGCTTTTGTGGGTTGCATCTGACGAAATGGGTATTTACCCATGAAAACGTGTGCTCCAAATACGTCTGTTAGTCTATAAGGTGCCACAGGACTCTTTGCCAGTTTTTCAAAGGAAGTTCACGCTTCTTTGTTTTTCTTGGGAAAGTTCAGGTGCTGATTCCTGCCTTCATCCCAGTAGACGTAGCACAGTGCATGGTATTTTCTGTTCTACCCATTCTGAACTAGATTGCCAGGCTAAATAATATGAAATCCCAAATGAAATGCTGTCAAAAACAGACATCAGATGGACAGAAAAACAGATTCCAGAGTAAAATGGAACTCTTTGAGGTACCTACCCTTTTCAACTCCCTACTGCTGTCACTCAGAATGAAACACTTGAACCACCCAGAGTGAACATTTCCCTACTTCACTTCTGTTCTTTTGGATATAATGATATTCAAAGATTATTTGTGGCCACAATAAAATCAACAGAGTGGGAATTTAAGGAGACAAGCTACCATGGACATGATTCTCTGAGGCATTCAGGGAGAAGATAGCTCTCCCCCCCTTTCACCGCACATGCCCCCTCGGTTTGCTAACACTGTACTTGATCCAACTCTCAGTTAAATTGGTGAGCATCTTGTCATTAACTTGTTTGGGAGTTGGATGAGGCCTGTAGCTTAAATCCATGGGCAGCATCAAAAGTAGGTCCTTCTCTGGATCAGTTTAAGACAGAACTTCTTACCACTGTGCACATTGTCAGCTCTCAACTGCTGCTTTTTTAAAAGTAAATAATACAATATAGATTAAGATTTACATTAACAAAATAATCATGTGACCAAAGGGATGGCTCCTCCTTGAAAGATGACCCTGGAATTTCAGTAGTTTGCTTTGATTTACATTTCTGCAAATTTTATTGCTTTGGATGAAAACTGAAATTGTCCTTCTGTTTGTGGGATTTCAAACAATAAAATTAAGTTAATCAGAACAATAATACACATAGTATTGGCTTTTCACCAACAAGGTAATGATGCCTGACCCTCTGATCTGTATTATCTGGTCATTTTCTGTTTAGTAAAGAACCAAAATGTATTTGTTTCAATAACAGAAAGAGAGGAAAAACATACTGAAATACAGATTATCCATATATAAAATGGATAACCATTTTGAAACAAGAAAAGGAGGACTTGTGGCACCTTAGAGACTAACAAATTTATTTGAGCATAAGCTTTCGTGAGCTACAGCTCACTTCATTGGATCGATTGAATCCGATGAAGTGAGCTGTAGCTCACGAAAGCTTATGCTCAAATAAATTTTAGTCTCTAAGGTGCCACAAGTCCTCCGTTTCTTTTTGCGGATACAGACTAACATGGTTGCTACTCTGAAACCTGTCATTTTGAAACAATTATTTTCAGCTACTCATGAAAACATTTGACACATGTAATACTGACTAAGTTTATATTTTTTTATTTCATTTCATAATGGTCTGCATTTTGATAACCATATTGAGCTTGATTAAGCCTTTGCTGGGGCTTCATTTTCCTCAAATAGAAAAGGTATATCAGCCCAACAGATGCAGTTTGAGAGATGTCTTTAAAAGTGAGTCTTCTAGGCCCTGTCTATGTGTAGCTATACGCTGCAGTGAAAAGCAAGCCTCATCCAAGGGGGAAGCAGAGGAAAGGATCTGCAGTGGGAAGCTGCTAGAGCCTTTCTCCGCAGCCGGACTCTTTTATTGCATCAAGGAAAGCTCCCAGCAGTGCCTCACTGCTGGAGACTTTCCCTGATGCTGGAATTGCTGGAGCCTGTCCCTGCCTCAGGGGAAGGTTCCTGCAGCAGGGAGCTGCTGGAGTCTTTCCCCAGTACTGGAGCCTTTCCCTGTGGTGAGGAAAATTTCCAGCACTGGGGAGACAGCAGGACACTACACTGATAAAAATAGAAGTGTAGATGAAGAAAGGCACTGGTTGGGTGTGTAGAGAGCATAAGTGTATAAATGGGTATATACCCATAGAGTTTAGGACTGTCTTTATTTTACTTGCCTAAGCAGTGCCTCACTAGCTATGTTGCTGTTAGTATCCATGTTAGGGGGCATGTAGTGTGTGTGGCAGGTTGGACCCCTTGGGAAGCCACCTGATGTGCTGAGGTACCACTGAATTTACCTGTTCTGTCTTGCTGAGCCAGGCTATTAAAGCCTCCTCTAACATACACAAATAGGCAGGGCCACACCCCGCTGCAGATCAGCTCTGGGAAGACTCGTATTTAGGGATTTGCTCTAACACTCAGATGTCCACCTCCATTGGAGTGCAGACCCAAAGAAATATTATGAAATTTGCCCCTTCCCTCAATGTGGAGAGAGGTGTGCACACTTCTTGCCCCCCTCCCATTAGAAATTACAAAAACTGGGTTTAATAATAAACAAAACAGATTTTATTAACTATGAAAGGCAGATTTTAAGTGGTAAAAGGGGTAACAAACAGAGCAAAGCCTATTACTAAGCAAATGAAATCAAACATGCAAACTAAGCTAATTTCATTAAAGAAATTAGTTACAAATAGTATTTCTCACTCTAGATATTGTTGCAGGCAATTTGCAAAGTTTCTGTGGTTCAGAGTTCCAGTTATATTCCTTTTCAGACTAGACCATTGTCTGAGTCTGGACTCCTCCATTGCCTTCCCTTCAGGTGGCTTTTACAGACTTTCTTCTTGGGCAGACAGCCATGGACAGGAGGAGTCCTGTCAGCCTTCCTCCCTACCCTTAAATAAGATTTACATAAGACGGGAATCCTTTGTTTCCCAAACTTGACCCCCCTGCTCGTACAGTGGAAAATAACAAGAAGTCCCGGGTAATGTTTTAGTATCAGGTGACAAGACCACCTGACTCTGTAGGATCACAGCATTCATGAGTCAGTGGCAGTATGGAGTGTCCACAGGAAGGCTAAGCTTTTCACAGTCCATTGTCCTCACTGATGGGCCATCTGGTCTGTCTGGCTTGTCCATTGTTGTACCTGAAGTTTTAGCAGTGGGCGTCACCCAAAGTAGCATAGTTGAAATACAGATATAGTCAATATTCCTAACTTCAGATACAGAAATGATACAGGCATACAAATTGGATAATCACATTTAGTAAATCATAACATTTCCAATGATATCTCATATCAGCCATCTTGCTAAAAGTATATCTGTTATGTCATATTTAGATCATAAGCATATTTCTATAAAGAATATGGAATGACATGCCACAGTATGTACTCTACACACTGCTAAAAGCAGTGTGAAGTGTAGACATAATTAATATGTTACATTTATATAGCAGGTTTAGTGATGCTCCAGTCTAACACTGCCCTGATGGTATACACAGAGGGCCTATTCATGTCCTATCCATGCATTCCCTCTGAGGTAATTAGCTCTGCTAGCAGGAATAGCTACCCTTCTTTTCCTTTTTGTGGCTACTAGACCATGCCTGCCTGATCATCCATCGATGCATTAGAGGATATGCCTAAAGACCCACCACCCCCACTGTACGCATAGAAGGAGGAATCATTTAATCCAGGGATTGGCAACCTTTGGCATGTGGCCCACCAGGGTAAGCCCCCTGGCGGGCCTGGCCAGTTTGTTTACCTGCCACATCCTCAGGTTTGACCTTTCCCAGCTCCCACTGGCCGCAGTTCACTGCTCCAGGCCAATGGGGGCTGCGGGAAGTGGCATGGGCTGGGAGATTTGCTGGCCGCCACTTCCCACAGCCCCCATTGGCCTGGAGAGGCGAACCACAGCCAGTGGAAGCCGCAATCAGCCGAACCTGTGGATGCAGCAGGTAAACAAACTGGCCCGGCCCACCAGGGGGCTTACCCTGGCGGGTCGCGTGCCAAAGGCTGCCGATCCCTGATTTAATCCATATATTTTATTTCTTTTCCTCTTTATGTGAAACTGCAATAAGTAAAAGCATAATAAGCAATTTTTATTTTTAATGAATAAGTAACATTGGGCTGGATGGGAATGGCACCTGTGCTGACCTGACAGCAAATTTTGGCCCATTCTCTTCATTTACCTATCCTTGCATTTTTAGAAAAAGTTCTGGAGATTTTACAAAAAATACAGATTTGTCAGTATGATTAGGACACACAAGAGAGTGATGACACAGATACAGCCTTGGTTTTAAAGCAGAAGATCCCAATTTTATTAATTTTATTATTAATATAGGGTCTGACACTCTCCCCAACCTTTTTAATTCCAGATTTAATTTGGTCAAGGATGGAGTAGAATTGCCTTATGCCAAACAACCAAGGAATGAGGGTTGGCTTCCTCAGCCAAATTTCCATGAATGAATTAATCATTCAGGCCTCCACCTTCCCATTTGAAAGGGGAGTGAGAGTGTAGAGTGGGGTAGCTCAGTCTGCGAAGACTTAAGATGTCCTCTTGTAGCATAGGCTAACAGGGTTCATTAGTCCTGGTGTCCTGTGCTCAGGTTTACCCTAAGAATGGTCCCATGAAGCCTCTTGCCTGCACTGGATACAAGCCATAAGTTGCAATACAATTCATTGACATTTACCACCAGCACCAGCCCCCCCCCCCTTTTTTTTTTTAAGGTATTCTTTCTCCTCTTTATCCTTCAGGATGCTGTAAGGAAGGTGAACTAACCAGACATCTTGCCAATCTTGGCCAGAGGGAAGAATTCCTTTCTGATCTCAAAGGGCAATCTGGTCAGACCCATAGCAAGCTTGGAAACTTATCTCTGATAAATTTGCTATCTATATGGTAAAGCAGGTGGGCAGCAGTTTTCAGTGGCAAGAATGGCTGCCACATGCCCACTAATGTAGGGGATTTACTATAATTGCTGACATTTTCAACCCACTCCTCCTCCACCAAATTGACCCAGGGGTGGTTAGGAGTGGTGCATCTCTGCTCCACTTTATCTAGCCCCAGCCTCCACCCGCCACACAATCCCCACATGCATTTTGAGTAGGGAGAGAGGAAAAAGTGCAGGGCCTTGATGGCAGATTCCTCTTCCAATCAGGAACTGAGGGTATCATGCTGTCTGGAGGGGCTCACAACTGTAAGTGTCTACATCAGGACAGACTTAAAAACAGGGCAGATACCCCAAACTGGCGGTATGTTCTATAATTAGATTTTGTGAAGCCAGTGACAAATATGAACTCCTTGATCACTGTAACAGACTTACCATAGAGTCACAGACAGTCCTTAGACTCCCCAGTCTATCTTGGCACCTGGGAAGTTGGTCTTAGTGATAAATGGTCACCTACGCCAAAAATCTCAAAATGTTCAGGTTGCTTCCAGTCTCAAGAGTACCCTAGTTCTTGCATCAAAGACAATACTTGTAGCCAATCCTGTAACATACTATCTAAAGGTTTATTAACTAGGAAAAAGAAACGAGTAATTTACAGATTAAAACAAGCAAACATATACACACAAATGAGTTGCAATCTAAATCCTAAGAGTGACAGAATTGTAGTGATCTTTCAATTCAGAATGTCTTTCAGGGCTGACCCAGGGGTACCCTCTGGACATCTCTGGCTTCAGTTGAGAGTTTTGGCTCTGTGAAAGTTCAAACAGCAAAGAGATGAGAAATGTTCTTCTCTTTGTTTTATTTCCTTCATTCAGCCTCCAAGTCCATCGGATGAGCTTCCTCGTATGTAGCATTTCCAAGGTGTGATTGGCCATTCACCAATTCTTTGTTGCAATGTTCCTTGATGACCAATCTGATTTGATAGTTCTTCTGGATAGGTGGGGGGGAAACACTCTTCCAACCGGAGTTCACAAGTTTAGAGTAAACATTTTCAAAATTATAAAGCAAAATGTTCAAAGAATCATAGAATATCAAGGTTGGAAGGAACCTCAGGAGGTCATCTAGTCCAACTCCCTGCTCAAAGCAGGACCAATCCCCAACTAAATCATTCCAGCCAGGGCTTTGTCAAGCCTGACCTTAAAAACTTCTAAGGAAGGCGATTCCACCACCTCCCTAGGTAACGCATTCCAGTGTTTCACCACCCTCCTAGTGAAAAAGCTTTTCCTAATATCCAACCTAAACCTCCCCCACTGAAGCTTGAGACCATTAATCCTCATTCTCTCATCTGCTACCACTGAGAACAGCTAGATCCATCCTCTTTGGAACCCTCTTTCAGGTAGTTAAAAGCAGCTATCAAATCCCCCCTTATTCTTCTCATCCGCAGACTAAACAATCCCAGTTCCCTCAGCCTCTTCTCATAAGTCTTGTGTTCCAGTCCCCTAATCATTTTTGTTGCCCTCCGCTGAATTTTTCCACATCCTTCTTGTAGTGTGAGGCCCAAAACTGGACACAGTACTCCAGATGAGGCCTCACCAATGTTGAATAGAGGGGAACGATCACGTCCCTCGATCTGCTGGCAATGACCCTACTTGTACATCCCAAAATGCCATTGGCCTTCTTGGCAACAGGCACACTGTTGACTCATATCCAGCTTCTCGTCCACTATAACCCCTAGGTCCTTTTCTGCAGAACTGTTGCCTAGCCATTCGGTCCCTAGTCTGTAGCGGTGCATAGGATTCTTCCGTCCTAAGTGCAGGACTCTGCGCTTGTCCTTGTTGAACCTCATCAGATTTCTTTTGGCCAAATCCTCTAATTTGTCTAGGGCCCTCTGTATCCTATCCCTACTCTCCAGCATATCTACCACTCCTCCCAGTTTAGTGTTATCTGCAAACTTGCTGAGGGTGCAATCCACACCATCCTCCAGATTATTGATGAATATATGGAACAAAACTGGCCCCACCAACCCTTGGGAACTCCACTTGATACTGGCTGCCAACTAGACAAGGAGCCATTGATCACTACCCGTTGAGCCCAATGATCTAGCCAGCTTTCTACCTACCTTGTAGTCCATTCATCCAATCCATACTTCTTTAACTTGCTAGCAAGAATACTGTGGGAGACCATGTCAAAAGCTTTGCTAAAGTCAAGGAACAACATGTCCACTGCTTTCCCCTCATCCACAGAGCCAGTTATCTTGTCACAGAAGGCAATTAGATTAGTCAGGCATGACTTGCCCTTGGTGAATCTATGCTGACTGTTCCTGATCACTTTCCTCTCCTCTAAGTGCTTTAGAATTGACTCCTTGAGGACCTGCTCCATGATTTTTCCAGGGACTCAGGTGAAGCTAACTGACCTGTAGTTCCCTGGATCTTTCTTTCTTTCTTCCTTCCCTTTGTTAAAGATGGGCACTACATTAGCTTTTTTCAGTTGTCCGGAACCTCCCCCAATCGCCATGAGTTTTCAAAGATAATGGCCAATGGCTCTGCAATCACATCCGCCAACTCCTTTAGCACTCTTGAATGCAGCGCATCTGGCCCCATGGACTTGTGCTCATCCAGCTTTTCTAAATAATCCTGAAACGCTTCTTTCTTCACAGAGGGGTGTTCACTTCCTCCCCATGCTGTGCTGCCCAGTGCAGCAATCTGGGAGTTGACCTTGTTCATGAAGACAGAGGCAAAAAAAGCATTGAGTACATTAGCTTTTTCCATATCCTCTGTCACTACTTTGCCTCCGTCATTCAGTAAGGGGCCCACACTTTCCTTGATTTTCTTCTTGTTGCTAACATACCTGAAGAAACCCTTCTTGTTACTCTTAACATCTCCTGCTAGCTGCACTTCCAGGTGTGATTTGGCCTTCCTGATTTCACTCCTGCATGCCTGAGCAATATTTTTATACTCTTCCCTGCTCATTTGTCCAATCTTCCACTTCTTGTAAGCGTCTTTTCTGTGTTTAAGATCAGCAAGGATTTCACTGTTAAGCCAAGCTGGTCACCTGCCATATTTACTATTCTTTCTACACATCGGGATGGTTTGTCCCTGTAACCTCAATAAGGATTCTTTAAAATACAGCCAGCTCTCCTGGACTCCTTTTCCCCCCCCATGTTATTCTCTCAGGGGATCCTGCCCATCAACTCCCTGAGCTTGTCAAAGTCTGCTTTTCTGAAGTCCAAGGTCCGTATTCTGCTGTTCTCCTTTCTTCCCTGTGCCAGGATCCTGAACTTGACCATCTCATGGTCACTGCCTCCCAGGTTCCCATCCACTTTTGCTTCCCCTATTAATTCTTCCCGGTTTGTGAGCAGCAGGTCAAGAAGAGCTCTGTCCCTAGTTGGTTCCTCCAGCACTTGCATCAGGAAATTGTCCCCTACATTTTCCAAAAACTTCCTGGATTGTCTGTGCACCGCTGTATTGCTCTCCCAGCAGATATCAGGGTGATTGAAGTCTCCCATAAGAACCAGGGCCTGCGATCTAGTAAATTCCGTTAGTTGCCAGAAAGCCTCATCCACCTCACCCCCCCAATCCTGTGGTCTATAGCAGACTCCCATCATGACATCACCTTTGTTGCTCATGCTTCCACATTTAATCCAGAGACTCTCAGGTTTTTCTGCAGTTTTATACCGGAGCTCTGAGCAGTCATACTGTTCTCTTGCATACAATGCAACTCCCCCACCTTTTCTGCCTTGCCTGTCCTTCCTGAGCAGTTTATATCCATCCACGACAGTACTCCAGTCCTGTGAGTTATTCCACCGAGTCTCTGTTATTCCAATCACATCATAATTACTTGACTGTGCCAGGACTTCCAGTTCTCCTTGCTTGTTTCCCAGGCTTCTTGCATTTGTGAATAGGCACTTGAAATAACTTGCTGTTTGTCCTGCTTTCTTAGTATGAGGCAGGAGCCCTTCCCTTTCCCCTTCTCCTGCTTGTGCTTCCTCCCGATATCCCACGTCCCCACTTACCTCAGAGCTTTGGTCTCCTTCCCCCGTGAACCTAGTTTAAAGCCCTCCTCACTAGGTTAGCCAGCCTGCTTGCAAAGATGCTCTTCCCTCTCTTCGTTAGGTGGAGCCCATCTCTGCCTAGCACTCCTCCTTCTTGGAACACCATCCCATGGTCAAAGAATCCAAAGCCTTCTCTCCGACACCACCTGGGTAGCCATTCATTGACTTCCATGTGTTTTCTTATAGCATGGAATGCATATATTACAAGTGATATTGATGCATTCAGCAACTTGCATGCATTTCATAGAGTCTAAACTCTACATACATTCTTAGAAGACTAGTATTTTGAGCAAAACTAACATACAGGTGGATTGGTCTGGTCTCCAGCTATGAGTTTGTCAGTTCTTCACTAATGCCGGCAGCCTTGGCAAAAGCTGGTACCTGGCCTACCAGCATCACAGGGGGTATAGCCATTCTCTTTCTAGTCTGATCAAACATTCCCTCAGCTAGCAATGGGAAGGTGCAATTTAATCATATTAGCATTATTTGTTTATGAAATGCCAGTTTTCTGTAATTACTAAATTGTTTTTTCCTTTTTTTTTTAGTAGTAGTAGTAGTAACTGAATTTTAATACTGGCAAAATGTGTCAGAATGACAACTCTGGAGACTGATGTCCTCTATTTATTATTCACAACATAGGCACAATATACATTGCAGCAATGCAGGTTTCCCACTGTCATGCGAAAGAGTCTTCTTATAAGTTGTTGTTGTTGTTTTTTTTTTTTTTTTTTTTTTTTTTTTTGTTCAGTCTTCAGGTACATTCATTCGTCAGTGTCTCCATGGGCATAACCTTGCTATTTATGATGATGTTTGTGATATGGACACTTGTTCCCTAATAAATGCAATGAAACCAGAAAATTCATTTCATACAGGACTGTGAAAATAACTTCAGGTGACTAGCAGTCTAGGACAGACTTGAAAGACAAGGTTTGAGTTGACCTAAGATGTTGCATTCCATTATTGGAGTACTAAGCCTTCCAAGCTAAAAGAAAAGAATATTCACTAGAAAGAAAGAATAAGGAAAATAATTTTTTAAAAAAGAAAACACTATATATCCTGAAAAAAAAGTCTGCTCCTTTTCTCTCTAAGGACTGCATTCTTACTGGGGAAATATGGAGTAATATAACTAGATTACCATAAATTGTAAGCAAAAATTAGGTTGGACTAAGAGTACTGAGCAATTATCTAGTTTTGGGGTTAATTATTAAATAAAGACATAGCAGTTCTGCTCTTTTGAAAAGTGATGTACTATGTAATAGACTATAATTCTAAGACTATTTTTTGAAAGAAAAATGAATTTTTTTTTGTCTCATTATTACTACATGTATTATCCTCTTTAAGTGATTATAGCGATTCATATATCACTCCTTTGGTTTATTTTCTACATAGTTGCCACTGTATAATGGTGGAAATTGATGTTGCTCATAATAGGAATAGCTTTCCTTTCATAGCAGGCATGTACACTTCAGCAAAAGAACGATGACAATTCTTGTCTTCTATGGACATAGTCTATGGTTGCCAACTTTCCAATTTTTCAGAACTGGACACTGCAACAGGAGTGCTGGAACCTTTCTCTGCTCCCCCACCATTGGGACCCACCCCCTGCTCGCTATTTCACCCCCCATCACTCGCTGCTCTTTCTCCTACCCCTTCCCTGTCATTTGATCCTCTTCCCCATCTTTTCTCCCCCCTACACACTAATCTGGGTTCCCTCTGTTTGGAAGGAGACTACTCACCTGCTTCCTGCAAGGCCAGGGCTGTGTATAAGCAGCCTGCTGCAGAGCCTGCTGCCTGCCAGTCCATGAGATGGGTTCCATCCCTAGCAGGGGCCGGTGCGGATTGATCTGGTGCCTAACCCCTGCCCCAGCCTGCCTGCTCTCGCCCTTAAGGTAGGTAAACTGTGATTCTCCCTCCCCCTCCCCCTCCATTCCAGCACCACTGCCCTACTGTTATGGTTAAAATTGCCTCTGTTGCTCAGCTTCCCCCATAGATCCTCCCCCGCCTAGTGGCCAGCAAGGGACCAGCCCTCCTCCCCCCCCCCCCCAGCGTGGAGGTGGCTCCTATGGGCCCATGGTAGCAGCCAAGCCAGCCCTCTGGGACAAAATGGAACCAGAAGCACCTCCGGCCAGGAGCAGGCCAGCTCCTTCCCCAGTTCCTGCCCAGAAAGTGCTGCTCTGACCTGGGCTTAAGCTGATGACTCTGGGCTTGATCCTGTACCACGCTATCTTTGCACCCCCTGTCGGCTCTGTGCCCACTGCAGCTACCTCTCTTGCCCTGTCCTAGTTACAGCCCTGGAAAATTGTGGTAACTGGATTTTTGGTTCACGGTCAATACTTATGACTGGAGACGGAACAGGTCCCCTTAAAACCAGACATTTCTGTTGAAAACCAGATATGGGGTAACCCTTAGTCAGTTGTCAGATTCTCAACTTGGTTGCAGGTTTAATTTTGACATGTTCATGCTTGAGATAATAGAACTAGAGGTGCGAAAACATTACTTTTGGCAACTGACATGTTCCGAATAGAGGTTTATAGTTTTGTAATGTATTGTTACTCTTTATTTCACCTGAGCAGTTAGAGTTCAGGGCCTAGTTGGTGGTTTTCATTACAGGAGAAATTGATCATGGAGTCAGCTATCTTTGGCACAAACCTGTATATTTACAAGGAACATACAAAGTCTTGTTCTCCTGAACACAGGAGAAAGCAAACAACAAGCAACAGTTTTGGTCCAAGCCTGGTTTTGGTCCATCAGGCAGACAGCACATAGTCCAAACACACTTTATTAACTTTTTCTCAGGACCATGTTTCTCAGTGCTTCTATTGTTGTATCTAGTCATTCTTTTCTGCCTTTTCTTGCTGCTTCTCTGGTTTTTCTGCCTTTTTTCCCCTCAGAAAACAATAGCCTGCAGAAGTCTTCTGCCCACATGTGACTTGCCACGTGCCTTTGTTCTGTGCAGTGATATGTGCCTGTGTTTTGGTTGGTGGCCTCTATTGTATCAGCTACCTGGTTCCATAAGGATTGCAACGTTTTCTTACAACTATCTTGAGAGAAGGCCCATTTTTGTGCCACCCATTTCAATGAGATTTAACCAAACCCATAACAGTATATTATAGCACATTTGTTTTTTGCAATAATTATATTTTCATGGATTGTCCCTTAAAGTATATCTACTGAAGAGACATTTCTTACACAAATAGAGATGTGGTTACCACTCCTATATTTTGATCTATTAAAGTCATCAGAATACTTAAATAAAATACATACTTTTAACAGGGCCTGTTCAGAAGGGTATGGAACCCATCCTAAGAAAGTGCTGAGCTCCTTCAGCTCTTTCTTAAAGCAATGGGAGTTGAGGGAGCACAGGTCCTTACATGATTGGACCCTCTGGCAGCTAATTGGGTAGAATTCCACTAACTGGGTAGAATATGGCAGCTGATTCCATCTCTTAAAGCCCTGTGTTTTAGGAAAGAAACAGACATATCAGTCCAATTGAATAATAAACTAAAGATCCACATTTGCAACCTTTATTCACATTAATAGCTCATTGAATTTAATGTGATAGGACTATTTGAGTGAATAAGGATTATTTCAGTGTAGTGGAGGGGAGAATCAGAGAATGTCTGAGCTTACATTCTTTAGTAATTGCACATTGAGACAACCAGTATAACGCAGCTGATTGCATAAACAGTAAGGTATATTCAGTCTCACAAAACTTTAGAGGTAAAATGAAAAAAACATAATTTTAAATATCTTATAAATTTATAAGTTGCCCAACGCATCTCTGATAGTAATTATTTCAAATTGCTCCCATCCCTCCTCACTCCATGCCACTTTGGGAAGGTGCCACTAGGAACTCATCTTGGGGAAAGGCAGATAGTGTTTTTGCACAGTTTGGCCTCCCTGGCAATTCTACCTAACAAATGGCATCTCTAACCTCTGAAAGGGTCTCCATAGGTATGTTGACACTGCAATTACACACTCGCAGCTGGCCTATGCCAGCTGACTTGGGCTTGGGGGTCTTTAAGGCCTGGTCTATACTTACCAGTAGATCGCAGATGATGATGATTTAGCGGGTCTAGTGAACCCACTAAATCGATCAGAGTGCTCTCCAGTTGACTCCAGTAATCCACCACTCTGAGACGAGTAAGGTAAATCAACAGGAGAGTGTCTCCCGTCAGTGCAGCATGGTGTAGACACTGTAGTAAGTCATCCTAAGCTATATCTACTCCAGTTATGTTATTACCATGGTAGTGTAGACAACCCCTAATTGTGGTGTAGACATTTGGACTCGGGATGGAGCCTGGGCTTTGGGACCCTGCAATATCATGGGGTCCTAGAGCCCAGGTTCCCTGAACCTCTGCACTGTAATTAAATAGCCATGCGAGTCTGAGTCATTTGGCCTGGGCCAGCTGCGGGTGTCTAATAGCAACGTAGACATACCCCAAATGATGCTTGCTGATGGAGGCTGCTCAAGGGGTGCACTGAATGAGGGGTTTTAGCATGTGGACCTAACTTGCCATAGACACTACTCCCGGCTTCCAGGCCTCAACTAAGTAAGCTGAATTGAAAAGGCATACACATGATGAACTAAAGATTATTGAGCAATACTTTCTTGCCCACGTTAATATATTACACTTTTTAGAAACCCTGCCTAAGGGCAGCTGCAACAATTTGCTTTAGTTATGGCATGGCTACGTTAATCAATATATTATGTGGCTATCCAAGAAAATATTTTTAATTTACTTCTCTATCTCTAGAAATTAAAATTTCTAAACTAATTTATTAAAAATCCTATTGTCTACAAAGCTGATGATCCTCATTTTTACATTTTCCTTATGTTCAGTTACAGTAGCTACATAGCATTCACACTCAATACTGAAGGAAAAAATTTGAAAATGCTGTAATTGGAATGCACATGGCTGTGTTGTTTTGTAAACAGCAAATAAGGCTTAGAAGGATGAGGAAACCCTGAAACCTTGAGTTATAAAACAAAAGACAAAACATAATGAACATTTTTCTGAAATATAATCAAATCTATTTCTTCTGTATTTGCTTCATGCTTGTCCTTTGGTGGCAGCCCAAAAATATTTGCTGATCTCTCCCTTAATTTCTACAGGGGAAAAAAATAAAGAATTTTATATATTGGAATGAGGGTGAAGGGGAAGAAGTCCATTGACATTATGAAATATTCATATATGCCTCATCTCATGAATACCAGTTTTAACGTCTATACAATATGTTGAAATATTGTCGCGAGAGAAATGAAAAGTACAAAAAGCCCTATAGAAAAATGGAAAGGAACCTGACTCTTGCTGAATTATTATTTACTCCACAAATAGTTTAATTGATCACTCATGTTCTTAAAATTATACACACGCTTAAGTACCTTCCTAATAAGAGCCTAAATGAACGTCTCTAGAGAGCTCGGCAAGCTGCTCTCTGTGTATGGGCCCAATCCAATGCAAGCTGAGCTCAGGGGAAAAATCCCCACTGATTTCAAAGGGCATTGGATTGGTCATTCAGTGGACCCTGTAGTGGCAGCACTGAGTATGTTACTTCCAGAGAGTACTTCTAGTCTCTGATGGCCTGGGCATAAACCTAAGAACTCATTTTAAATCTTCACATTGAGTTGCTAACTGTTTTGTATTATTATTGCTAGGCAGCTAGACAGCTAAAGGTATAGCCTCGGGCTGGCCCACAGCATCTTGGCACCTGAGGCGGGGAGCTCAAATGATGTCCCCATGTCTCCTCACTTGGGCCAAAACTTTGAAAGGTCTCAATTCTGCCACCTTCCTGTTCTACTCCTCTCATGGTACTGCTCTGCTACCCACCCCAATAAAGGAGAACTAACAACTTAAAATGCCTTGTTCAAAAATTTTAAGTAAGGTAACTTTCAAACGCCTAAACAGAAAATGTAACTTTTCTTGTCTGCATAGTAAACACCGGCATTTTTATCTGTTTGAATAATCAAAGTGGTGCTTTCTGCGCCGCCTTGGCTGAAAAGATTTGAATTGCTTCCTGTTGAAAGTCCACAGTCTGGGCCAGCTCATGCTCCATTGAGATGGTTGCAAGGCCGACTAGCCTCTTCTGTGTCATTGTGGAGCACAGATGTGTTTTTATTAACTTGAGCTTGGAGAAGCTGCTTTCTTCACTGGCAACTGTTACAGGAAGTGTTAGAAGTATGTGCAGAGCAACAAAAGCATTTGGAAAGACGGTGGTCATCTTATCTGTGCACATATATTCCAGAACAGCCTTTGGAGATGATCCTGCTGAAATGTATCTAGAAAGGGCTTTCAGTTCATCACCTAAATTGCTCGCATCAATATTGCGCATGTCATCATGTGTCAACACTGTCTCTAGCGCCCTGAATTGCTGGTGTAGGTCTTCTTCAGGTATAGTGAGGAGTCTTGGAATATCATACAACATCCCAAATATACTGCTGTGTTCCTTGAGCTGCATAAAACGTTCTTCAACTGACAGTATTGCACAATCTGGTTAAATAATGCAACTTTGAATTGTTGTTTGGGGTCTCTTATGGGATTATCCCGTGCCTTGTAATCAAAATGTCGTCTTCTTCAGTGACTCTTTTTTATTCTTGAATGGGTGGGAAAATAGCTTCAGTGTGAAGTTCCTCTGTCAACTTCTGTGCACTCTTCAGATCATTTTGAATCCCTCATCTGACCAGTAAGACTGTAGGTATGACTTTGCTTTGTCCAGTTGTTCCATTGCTTTAGATATATCAGGGTCAATACCTTGAAGTCATTTACTTACAACATTTATTTCAAACAGTATGTCATGCCACAACACTAAGTCGCACAGAAATTTGAAGTTATGTATGTTTCTGGTGATTCCATTTCACTCTGCCACTGTTCTCTCACAAACAGTTCCTGCCATAGCATTATTCTCCATAATGGCAACTATGGCATCATCTATCATCCCAATTTGGTGTTTGATAAGCTTTATCACCTCCACTCGACTTTCCCATCGTGTGGCACTCAGTGGTTTCAGTGTCAGAGAGGATGTTCCCAGATATTGCTTTAAAATTTGCCATTCATGAGTTGGTGCAGACAAAAATACATAGATCCTTTAAATTACATTAAAAAATTCAGCAGCCTCACTAGAAGCTGATGCTGCATCCCTGACCACCAAGTTCAGTGAATGAGAACTGCATGGGACAAAAAAAGCTCAAGGGTTTAACTCTCGGATCCGTGTCTGCACTCCTCTGTTCTTTCCTCTCATGTTGGCACCATTATCGTAGCTCTGACCTCTCACGTCAGCTATTGCAATTCCTGTATCATCCAGCTTTTTAAGAAGCACATTTGTAATACTGTCCTGTAGTGTCATCAATGTCAATAAATTCTAGAAAATGCTCTGACAGTCACAATTGCAGGGACATTTTCAATAGGTTCTGTTGTTGTTACAAAATGCACCATTAAAGTTATTTGTTCCGTATGGTTGATGTCAGGTGTGCAGTCCAGAATAACAGAGTAACATCTTGCTGACTTCAGGTTTGCCACAATTTTCTGTTTGACTTTTGTTGCCAGTAACTGTATGATCTCATTTTGAATTGTTTTTCCAAGGTAGTGGTGTGTGTACATTTCTTGGGTGGTGACTCTTCTTAGATGCTCCTGGAGTACAGCATCAAACTCAGCCATCAGCTCCACAATTTTAAGGAAGTTTCCATTGTTTGGCACATATAGCCGATTTGAAGTGCCATGCAGTGCTAGGTTTTGGGTAGCAAGCATTCTCACAATGGCAGTGAGCTTTTTAAGAACATTTTGCCAGTAAAGAGACTTTGATACAATCTTCTCTTGATGCGGATCATCTCTGGTGGCCTTTAACAGTAGTCTCCTCTCAAGCTCTTTCCACCTATGGAATGCTCTGGTGATTTTCTGCCTTCTCGTGGCATACCAGATTTCTAGCCAGATTTTTCCAGTCCTTTGTTCCTGTAGAACCAGTGTGGCTGGAACATTAGACTGGAAGAGTTTTTTCAACAAAAACAGTATGCAGTATTCTGTGTTTCTGAGTACATAAGCCATGTTTGTCATCATTGGGGATTTCACGCCAGTAATGTGTTGGATGTGTAAGGGGACTGTTGCCCCCTTACTAACATTCAATGGAGGTGTTTTAGTTGCTAGCTAACAGTACTAAAAAGGGGGAATGGTCGATGGTGAATCAGGACCCTGAGACTGATAGTTCCCAGGAACAATGGGGAGAGGCCAATGCTCCAGGTCAGCCTGATTGACAGGGCGGGCGGGCTAATCAGAGAGTTGGGAGGCCAGGGAGATCCTCCGTGTGAGCTGGATTTGCCTGGGTCAAACAGAGTGGGGCCGAGCTAAGCTGGGGAGCAGAGCTGTGCCAGATCCAGAGGGACCAGAAAAGCAGCCCAGAGAGAGCAGACCCTGTCCTGAGAGCAGAGCTGCAGCCCCAAAGCCAGAGGCTCAGCCCAGAGAGAGTGGACTTGCCCTGGGAGCAAAGCTGCAGCAACCAGAGCCAGAAGGGCCAGAAAAGCAGCCCACGAAGCAGGTCAGTGCTGGGAGCAGAGTCACAGAAGCAGCCTGCAGAGCAGATTTGTCCTGGGAGCAGAGCTGCTGTAACCAGAGCCCGAGGGGCTAAAGAAGCAGCCCAGGGAGCTGGAGGCAGAGTAGCAGCAGCAGTGCAGAGACAGAATGGTGCTGCTGGGGCTGGAGCAGTCTGGAGCTGGGTGCGGTGAGCAGCTGCGGAGACCGAGGGGACCCTGGGCAGCAGGCCCAGCACAGGGAGACGCCTAAGCTAAGAGGCTCTGCAGGTCAGGCTTGGATCATAACCCCGACAGGGCAGGGGCGACACTGGGAAGAAGGGTCCTACCACTTAGAGCCTGAGACCACCACCAGAGCAAGAGTCCAACCCACAGCACCCCTACAGCACAGCCAGGGCCTGAGAAGAAGGCCTGGGACTTACAAGGAACAGACTGTGAACTGCCTGGATATTCCAGAGACACTGTTTGTGATGTTCCCTGCCACAGAGTGGGTTGATGTGTTTCCTTTAACCTTTTCCATTTTTTTTTATTCTTTTTAAAATTAATTGTTGATTAAATAACTTGCATTTGCTTTAACTTGTATGTCATGATCAGTGGGTCGGAGAAGTGCCCAGTGCAGAGAGAGTACCCTGGAGTGGGGACACTCTAGCCCCTGTCCTAGGTGACCACAGCGGGCTGGGGATCGAGCCCCCCAGAAATCGTGGGCCCAGGGTTGTTGGGGTTACGAGGACTCTGCCAGACAGGAGAGTGGAAGCGGAGTCCTCAAGGGCAGGGAGGCCACTGGGTAAAGGAAGTGGGATCGAGGACTCGGATCCTTTCGCTAGCCCACTTCACAGGGGTAGTGCTGAAGCCAGGAAAGTTTCCCACAATAGCGGGACTATTCCCTCGCTTACAAATGTAAACTTCTATTTTCATTATCTTTGGGGAACATGAAGTTTTTCACTTGTTGTGGTCCATGCACTACAAGGAAGTCCCTCAGGCTACTGCTCAAGTGGGTCTACAGTCCTGGATCATCTAGACTTAAGGAACTAAACTCAGCAGCGACTGTTTCTTGCACCTCCACCACACTCTTCTATGCTTTTTTCTTCAGGAATGTGCATGGTTACATCCATTTGAGATGGAGATATCGATGCTGCAGTAGCAGCCAGGCAACTGCACTCACTAACTGGAAGATCAGGCATCTCCTCATCACTCACATCCTCACTGGGGCCTTGAACATTTGTATCTCTGCATCTCAGGAGAGCTCCTTCGTGCTTAGATAGAAAAGCTTCCTCTGCTTGCTTTCTTTCTTCTGAATGCTGCCCCAGAGGGGCGTTTTCTTCTTTCACTCATGAGTGCTGTCTGTGCCAGCTATAGTGGCTCTTGACACTCAATTGAAGAGGACAAATAAGCAGGCTGGCAGCAGGGCCTGAGTAAGGGAAGATATCAGCCTTAAGGGCCTAACTGGCTCTTACTACTTCAGTTGACTGCTTGTTCTCCTCAAGTGGGTTCAGGGAAGCAGCAGGAAACAGGAAGCTCCCTGAGAAGTTGGTGTTAATCAATCCAGGCTCCTGGGGGTGCTAGAGAGGTACATAAGTGGCTCCTCCTCCTCTCTCTCTTTGCACCTTCTGCCTCAGTTTGCCTCATGGTAAGGCCAGCCCTGGTGTAGCCAAACACAGAGTTTTGGAATATTTGTTTTTAAAGGCATTATAATGGAGGGGGAGGGATGTAGCTTGGATCTGTCATATTAAAAAGTTGGGATCTATTCCAAGGTAGGGGTATAACTCCTTGCTTAATGATATGGATTGCAAACTGCAGAAATATTAACAGCAGCGAATGTGAGCCAACAATTCATGTTCTTCTGGCTCACAGTCCTGTGTGCCTTCTCTTAGTTTAAAGAGTATTTTGTGGTGCAGTTTTTCTGTCTTTATTCATCTGATTTTACCTGAGAGGTACATGAGGGCTGCCAAATACTTGAATGTCTCACATAATGCATGACACTGATCTGATCAGATAATGTACTCTTCCAGATTTGAAGAAGAGGGCAGTATAAGGTCTTCCAGCAATCTAGGCTGTTTTTTAAATACATAACTTTGAACCTTCTACTGTTTCAGGCTAGGCAACATCAACTGTTTTTCATTTGCAAGCTAATTTTTATTTCGTCTGATTCAGCCAGGAGTATTTGTTTTCCAAAGTAGTTAAATTGTGGTTCTGAAAACTGAAGGTGTTGTGTTTTTTTTGTTTTGTTTTGTTTTTTTTGGAGGGCAGGGGAGGTATGATATGGTACACACAAAAATTCATTGTTTTCACATTCCCACATGAGATTCTATAGCAATGGTAGTGATCATAATACAAGGAAAAGAAATGGATAAAAATGTTCTCATGCTGTTTAATCAGAAAGACAACAACTGCAACAGTCTCTGAAAACTGCCTGCTTCTTTTCAGGGATATGTGACCTTTCTCAGTTTAGGTTAATCCTGTTACAAAACTTATCAGAAATGAGCATGAGTAAAATGTCTCTTCAGCTGATCATAAGACTAAGGTAGTTCTTGTGAGGAAGGGGATCGGACTGTTTGTTCAATTCACTAATATGGTATTTCCAAATGAGTACACTCTACTTAGCCACATTGAAAAAATATATCGATGAACCCATTTCTGTCTTTCAGGCTGCTTCTGTTTTTGACTCTTACCATTTAAAAAGTAATCAGGATATACATTTTATTATTATTTGTATTATATGGAACACAGGGGCCCCAATCAACTCAGAGCCCCACTGTGCTGGGCATATTACAAACACATAGTAAGAGAAAAATCCCACCCTTCAGAGTTTACAATATAAACAGGTGGATATAAATGGAGAAAATGAAGAAGGGAGGATGATGGTAACAGTTATAGGAACACACATCTATGTAGATTAATTATAAATACAATTTGTAAATTCAAGCCTCTCTCTTTTTTTGGGATATAAATAGTAATTATGTCGGTAATGCTTGTTGGTGACTTGCCTCAATTTGTAAGATTTTTATTTTACCTTGGTTCAGTATCCTAGCCTGCTGCACAGGCCAACAGAAGAAATTCTTCTGCTGACGTAGTAATCCCACTGTCTTAAAAAACATTAGTTAAGCCAACAGAAACCCTCTTCTGTCAGTTTAGTTGCATGTACACTTGGGGGGGGGGGTCTGCTGGTATAGTTATGTCACCTAGCGTGTGAATTTTCCACTCTCCTAGCTGTGCTAGGAGAATTTTTTAGTGTAGAGCTGGCCACTGGGCTGTGATAGGTGAACATGATGACAGAAGCCAAAAGATCAAGCGGGAGACAAGGGTTTTCAGTGTTGTTGGTCACAGTTTCCCAGCTCACATCCCACAGGGAACCCCCATCTGTCTCACTCCAGATCCTTGGCTGTTACTTTTTCCCAGATCTCCTCTTAAGCAGCTTTCAAGTTCTTCTCAGCAGGGAACCATGCCAGTGCTAGCACAGACCCATGACTCTGGAGAGCTTAATCTGTAACCAAGCTGCTGCTTTCCTCAAATCTCTCTCTGCAACAAGATTCTTACCAGGTCTTTCCTTTGCCATTCTCTTTATTTAGTCTCGGAAAACATATTTATTACTTACGTTATTTGTATTTAAAAATTACCTAACAAACATCACAGCACCTAGCATTGACTGCCGCTCTCTGTAGTCCAGAGCTCCGCTCTCTACAATGGAGAATAACCAGAGAACAGCTCCTACGCACAGCCCCCTGATCTCTACTAGGAGGAAAGTTGCCCCTTTATGGCCAGTCTGCAGTCACATGTCCCCTCTAAGGACTACAGTTCCCAGGATCCCTGGCCTTAAAAGCCCAGACCTTTTAAAAAAAAAAAAAATCTGTGCTGAGCCTTCAAAGTCCCAACATGCTTTGCTACAACTCCTCTCCCACCTCATCCCACCCCAACCAACCCAACCTAACCTACACAGCACCTCCCAGCCTCAGGCCCTGAATATGTAAAACATTATGTTTTAGGGTGAAAAATCCCTTTTTTTTTTCATTGTAAAATATGTATTGAGTGTCTAAATGAATTTCAAGCACTTCAATGTCTTCTCAAAGGAATGAGTCTCTAAAAGTAGCACAGCAGCTGATTACAGGATAAGAAGAACACTAGTACTGTTAATTTTTAAAAAACATAATATGTTGGCTTTCGTGGTCAACACATTGTTAATAATCCCTTAAATTCTGAGGAAGACGTGTGCACTGCATTATCTTTCTAGCTACAATACTAAGACACAATAGGATGTGTTTTACTAGATCATTAACACATGCCTCTAGTGCACTGTTAGGTTCAAGGCTGTTGTCCCAAGAAGTGCATTAATCTCTAAGTAAATCAGTCCCTGGAGTCTCTTAATGTTAAAAAATGGATTTTTTTATTTTGATATTTCATTTAATTTTTTGGAAATACTTCTTTCCTCTTTTCTTATATATACACTTTTAATATGAAACAGACTTCTCAGTGGGAAAGCAAAAGACACCTAAAGACACAAGTACTACATATGTTTTTATAATAAAGCTTTAGCACATTTTAATACATCATTTTTTTAACCCCAAATTTATTGGACCTGTCCTTTTCCACTTGCTGCAGGAACTCTCTTCTTTTCACAGCCCAGACCACTGGGGCTTTTTTTAAAAAAAATTATATTTTAAATAAAAACATCTTCTGGGATTCACAGTGAACCCTTTGCCAAAGTATTTTCAAAGTCGGAGACAAACAGGGGACTTGGGGGCTTTGTACAGGAGTCTCAGTTTCATGTTACATAAGTAAGGTAGATCACACTCTGGAAGACTTGAGTTAACCTGAATGTCACCATATTCTTGTGAGATGCCTGGAGTTGTGTGTGAAATTGGATGCACTGCTTGTTTTTTTTGGTTTTGAACTTTATAATTATTGTTTTATTATTGCTTATCTACTTGGTAATGGGTACTGAGTTTTTCTTTAACTATTCTTGTGGTTTGCTTACATTAGGCTTATGTTTGAAGGGGCTGAAAATTTAATAATGTTAAATTGATCTGGAAAATGTATGCCAAAGACAGTTTTCCTCAGTTTTATCAGATAGTTTTATCTAAACATAACATTTAGTTTGCAGCATAACTTAAATATTTTTTCAAAAATGATGGACTATGTTTCATATGGGGAAATAAATGTCAAAGACACAAATAACACTGAAGTAATTTCTGTCAGTGATTTAGACATCACCTTTAAATATTTACATAACAGGTTGAATGAAAGTAAAAATAATATATTTAGTGAGAATATGGTGGAATTTATCCAAGTAGAAATAATCTTTAAGAGCTTGTCCTGAAATGGTTACAGATGTTTTAAATAATGATCCATTATTTAGCAAATTTGATCCATGTTACTGTTACTTTTTATTAGCATTTCCACTCCCTAACTGCTATTTTTATTCAGCCCTAAAATCTCATAATTTCATGATGTCTGTGTTTAAGATACTATAACATGTTGCTATGGAAATTATTATAATGTCGTAAATGTAATACCTACTGATGGATGAGGTTTTGTCTCTTTTTGTCTTTTTCTTTTCATTTATAAAATTATCCAAATATAGAAGTATTTCAAATCACAAACATTAAAAAGGACTATATTTATGCCAAAAGGGCAAGTAACCACTTCAGACTGTTTAACCAAGAGCCTAAACGAGTTACCAAGAATTTGATATATTTATATTTATGGCTGTTAAGCAATTAAAAAAATTAATTACGATTAATCACACTGTTAAACAATAATAGAATACAATTTATTTAAATATTTTGGATTTTTTCTACATTTTCAAATATATTGATTTCAATTACAACACAGAATACAAAGTGTACAGTGCTCACTTTATATTTTTATTACAGTATTTGCACTGTAAAAAAACAAAAGAAAGTGTTTTTCAATTCACCTATTAGAAGTACTATAGTGCAATCTCTTTGTCATGAAAATTGAACTTACGAATTTAGAATTATGTACAAAATAACTGCATTCAAATATAAAACGATGTAAAATTTCAGAGCCTGCAAGTCCACTCAGTCCTACTTCAGCCAATTGCTCAGACAAACGAATTTGGTTACAATTAGCAGGAGATGCTGCTGCCCACTTCTTGTTTATAATGTCACCTGAAAGTGAGAACAAGCGTTCGCATGGCACTGTTGTAGCCGGTGCTGCAAGGTATTTATTTGCCAGAAGCGCTGAAGATTTAGATGTACCTTCATGCTTCAATAACCATTACAGAGGACATGCTTCCATGTTGATGATTGGTTCTGCTTGATAACAACCCAAAGCAGTGCGGACTGATGCATGTTCATTTTCTTCATCTGAGTTAGATGTTGCCAGCAGAAGGTTGATTTTCTTTTTTGGTGGTTTGGGTTCTGTAGTTCCCATATCTGAGTGTTGCTCTTTTAAGTCTTCTGAAAGCATGTTCCACAGCTTGTCCCGCTGAGATTTTGGGTGACACTTCAGATTCTTAAACCTTGCGTTGAGTGCCGTAGCTATCTTTAGAAATCTCACATTGGTATCTTCTTTGCTTTTTGTCAAATCTGCTGTGAAAGTGTTCTTAAAACAAACGTGCTAGGTCATCATCTGAGACTACTATGACATGAAATATATGGCAGAATGTGGGTAAAACCGAACAGGAGACATACAATTCTCCTCAAAAGGAATACAGTCACAAATTTAATTGGCACATTATTATTTTTTTTAACGAGCGTCATCAGCATGGAAGCATGTCCTCTGGAATGCCAAAGCATGTCCTCTGGAATGCCAAAGCATGCCAAAGCATATTTAGCATATTTGACATGTAAATACTTGCAACGCTGGCTTCAAAAGTGCCATGCAAACGCCTGTTCTCACTTTCAGGTTTCAGAGTAGCAGCCGTGTTAGTCTGTATCTGTAAAAAGAAAAGGAGTACTTGTGGCACCTTAGAGACTAATGAATTTATTAGAGCATAAGTTTTCGTGAGCTACAGCTGACTTCATCGGATGCATGCAGTGGAAAATATAGTGGGGAGATTTTATATACACAGAGAACATGAAACAATGGGTGTTACCATCACACTGTAACCACAGTGATCAGGAAAGGTGAGCTATTACCAGCAGGAGACTGTGTGGGGGGTAACGTGATAATCAAGTAGTGGGCCATTTCCAGCAGGTGACAAGAACTGGAGGAGGGGAAATACACAAAGTAAAACTATTTTCCCCTTGTTTATTATTTCCCCTCCTACAGTTCTTGTCAACTGCTGGAAATGGCCCACCTTGATTATCACTACAAAGGTTTCCCCTCGCCCCCACTCTCCTGCTGGTAATAGCTCACCTTTCCTGTTCACTCTTGTTACAGTCTGTATGGTAACAACCATTGTTTCATGTTCTCTGTGTATATACAATCTCCCCACTATATTTTTCACTGTATGCATCCGATGAAGTGAGCTGTAGCTCACGGAAGCTTATGCTCTAATAAATTTGTTAGTCTCTAAGGTGCCACAAGTACTCCTTTTCTTTTCACTTTCAGGTGGCATTGTAAATAAGAAGCAGGCAGCATTATCTCCTGCAAATTTTAACCAAACTTGTTTGTCTGAGTGATTTGGCTGAAGTAGGGTTGAGTGGACTTGTTGTCCCTAAAGTTTTACATTGTTTTATTTTGAATGCAGTTATTTTTGTACATAATTCTACATTAAGTTCAACTTTCATGATAAAGAGATTGCACTACAGTTCTTGTATTAGGTGATTTGAAAAATACTATTTCTTTTGTTTTTTACAGTGCAAATATTCATAATAAATATAACTATAAAGTGAGCACCTACACTGTGTATTCTGTGTTGTAATTGAAATCAATATATTTGAAAATGTAGAAAACATCCAAAAATATTTAATAAATTTCAGTTGGTATTCTGTTTAACAGTGTGATTAATCACAATTCATTTTTTTGAATTGTTAACTGCGATTGACAGTCTTATTTATATTATATGAATCCTGATATTAGAACCAGCTGCTTTAATACATCTGTGCAAATACATTTTGATTGATAGCAATACTACTATTTGGCATTTTTAAGTGCTTTTCATCTGAGGAGCTGTCTGTCCTTTTTAAAAAAATATTAATTAGGCCTCACAACAATGCTGATAGATACATATCATTTCCATTTTACAGATAAGCAAACCATATCAAAAGAGGTTGTTGTCTTAACCAAGGTCACACATCATATTGATGACAGAGTTGGGTATTCATCATAGTCTTTTGTTCTAACCACTAGAAAACACTTCTGTCAGTACATGCATTTGTAACTAGCTTCCACCAACAGGCACCAAGGAATAGATGTTGAACCTAGGCTTCTACTACTTGAGCATAAAGAGTCACTCCATTGGTTGGTGGCATCAGCAGCACTAGAACCGTGTCTTTTGTGTGGACCAGTCACTGGAAGGGGACAAAATTCACACTTCATTTTTTTTTAAATAATAATATTTATAACTCACCTATTTATTCTGAAGGTTCATGTATACGAGCGATCGGCAACATTTGGCATACAGCCCATCAGGGAAATCTTCGGATGGGATGGTTTGTTTACCTGCAACATCCACAGGTTCAGCTGATCGCAGCTCCTACTGGCCACGGTCCCCAGTTCCAGGCCAATGGGGGCTGCGGGAAACGGCGTGGGCCGAAGGATGTTGGGGGGGGGGGATAAAGGGCACAGCTGGAGCACCAGAGCCCCAGGACTGACTGACAAAGCCCCGCCACCTGGGCTTGGGCTCTCCTATTTCCCCCCCCCCCATCCCCCCCCACATCCCTTACCTGCAGGCGGCAGGGTCTGGCTGTCAGCCCCAGCATGGCAGCAGCAGCATGGAAGTAAGTGTGTCAGTGCTAACCCTGATGTGAAAAGTTATATTGACAAATATAGCTTTTTATATTGCCTCCCTTACTTCTGTGCTGCTGCTGGCATGGTGCTGTCTTCAGAGCTGGGTGCCAGTATGTGTACTTTTGGAGGCAGCGTAAACGACTATGGACACAAAGAAGGGGAGCCCGCTCAGATAAGTTTGATCACTGCTCTAAAACAATCAAGCAAAAAGGTAATTTTAGTTGTATTATTGTAATCAACACTCCTGGTTTTACAGATGCATGGAGACGGGAAATAGCAGCAGTGCAACTTTAAAGATTTTTTTTATAATAATTTCAAAAAGAGTTTTTCTGTAAACTGTGAGTGGCATATACAGAATACATGATGGTATATTAGAAAGGTTGGATTCACAATTAGTTGTGATTACCACTATAAATCTCTCATGGTTTTGGCCCTTGTGAGTAATGCAGCCAATCCAATTGCATGGAGTTGAAATCTGTCCCTCCCCATGGTGGTATCATAAGAACATAAGAATGGCCATACTGGGTCAGACCAAAGGTCCATCCAGCCCAGTATCCTGTCTGCCAACAGTGGCCAAAGCCAGGTGCCCCAGAGGGAGTGAATCTAACAGATAATTACAAAAACAACAAGGAGTCCAGCAGCACCTTTAAAGACAACAGATTTATTTGAGCATAAGCCAGCAACTACACACCACAACACACCACAGAAACAGTAACCCAGGAACCAATCCTTGTAGCAAACCTCGTTGCCTACTCTGTCCCCATATCTACTCTAGTGACATTCATCAGAGGACCCAACCACATCAGCCACACCATCAGAGGCTCATTCACCTGCATGTCTACTAATGTTATATATGCCATCATGTGCCAGAAATGCCCCTCTGCCATGTACATTGACCAAACCGGACGTTCCCAACGTAAAAGAATAAATGGACACAAATCGGTCATCAGGAATAGTAACGCACAAAAGCCCATGGGAGAACACTTCAGTCTTCCTGGGCATTCTATAACAGACTTGAAAGTAGCTATACTTGAACAAAAAACCTTCAGAAACAGACTTCAAAGAGAAACAGTAGAAAGATTCTACTGGATAAGTTAATGGAGGAGATGGTATGATGGGATAATGTGATTTTGGTAAGTAATTGATCTTTAAATATTCAGGGTAAATAGGCCTAATCCCCTGAGATGGGATATTAGATGGATGGGATCTGAGTTACCCAGGAAAGGATTTTCTGTAGTATCTAGCTGGTGAATCTTGCCCATATGCTCAGGGTTTAGTTGATCGCCATATTTGGAGTCGGGAAGGAATTTTCCTCCAAGGCAGATTGGAAGAGGCCCTGGAGGTTTTTTGCCTTCCTCTGTAGCATGAGGTACGGGTCACTTGAGGGAGGCTTCTCTGTTCCTTGAAGTCTTTAAACCACGATTTGAGGACTTCAATAGCTCAGACATAGGTGAGATTTTTCGTAGGAGTGGGTGGGTGAGATTCTGTGGCCTGCGTTGTGCAGGAGGTCGGACTAGATGATCAGAATGGTCCCTTCTGACCTTAGTAGCTATGAAACTAAAATTCATTTGCAAATTTAACACCATTAATTTGGGCTTGAATAGGGACTGGGAGTGGCAGGCTCATTACAGAAGTAGTTTTGCCTCTCCTGGACTTGACACTTCCTCATCTATTGTTGGGAGTGGACTACATCCACCCTGATTGAATTGGCCCTGTCAACACTGGTTCTCCACTTGTGAGGTAACTCCCTTCCCTTCAGGTGTCAGTATATTTATGTCTGCATCTGTAACTTTCACTCCATGCATCTGAAGAAGTGAGGTTTTTACCAACAAAAGCTTATGCTCAAATAAATCTGTTAGTCTATAAGGTGCCACCAGACTCCTTGTTGTTTTTGTGAATACAGACTAACACGGCTACCCCCGATATCTAACAGGTAATGATCAAGTGATCTCTCTCCTGCCAACCATCTCCACCCTCTGACAAACAGAGCCTAGGGACACCATTCCTTACCCATCCTGGCCAATAGCCATTAATGGACTTAACCTCCATGAATTTATCCAATTCTCTTTTAAACCCTATTCTAGTCCTAGCCTTCACAACCTCCTCAGGCAAGGAGTTCCACAGGTTGACTGTGTGCTGAGTGAAGAAGAATTTCCTTTTATTTGTTTAAACCTGCTACCCATTAATTTAATTTGGTGGCCCCTAGTTCTTATATTATGGGAACAAGTAAATAACTTTTCCTTATTCACTTTCTCCACACCATTCATAATTTTATATCCCTCTATTGTATCCCCCCCCCTTAGTCTCCTCTTTCCCAAGCTGAAAAGTCCTAGCCTCTTTAATCTATCCACATATATGGGACCCATTCCAAACCCCTAATCATTTAGTTGCCCTTCTCTGAACCTTTTCTAATGCCAGTATATCTCTTTTGAGATGAGGAGACCACCTCTGTACGCACTATTCAAAATTTGGGTGTACCATGGATTTATATAAGGGCAATAAGATATTCTCTGTCTTATTCTCTATCCCTTTTTTAATGATTCCTAACATCCAGTTTGCTTTTTTGACTGCCGCTGCACACTGCATGGACATCTTCAGAGAACTATCCATGATGACTCCAAGATCTTTTTCCTGATTAATTGTAGCTAAATTAGCCCCCATCATATGGTGTGTGTATAGTTGGTTATTTTTTCCAATGTGCATTTCTTTACATTTATCCACATTAAATTTCATTTGCCATTTTCTTGCCCAATCGCTTAGTTTTGTGAGATCTCTTTGAAGTTCTTCACAGTCTGCCTTGGTCTTAACTATCTTGAGCAGTTTAATATCATCTGCAGACTTTGCCACCTCTCTGTTTACCCCTTTCTCCAGATCATTTATGAATAAATTGAATAGGATTGGTCCTAGGACTGACCATTGGGGAACACGACTAGTTACCCCTCTCAATTCAGAAAATGTGCCATTTAGTTATTTCATGTATTTTCCCTATGTATCATATATAACTTTAAATACTTGGAGCTGCTTTCTGTCTCTCCCATGTGGATGCTGGAGGCACGAATGGAAAAGTTCCTAATTCTCTGGATTATATTAATGCAAATTAGGAACCTTTCATTTTATGCCCACAGCATCCCTATGGGGGATTTACAGCACAGCACTTGGGTGCATTATGCTATTTGCGCTCCTGTCACTGTAGATAAAGCCCAAGATATTTCATGATCAGTGCTGCATCTTGTGGTAGGACTGTATTTTACATAGCAGTGCACAACACCATCCTCTATGATGATATGGTTTTTATACAGTTTATATGTTCACAATTTAAAGGCCATAATTTCCTGTAATTTTAAGGGTATTGCAATGAATTATGAAAATATAATGTAATGTGGTTTAGTAACTACTGATTTTTACGTAAATATTTAAAGTGAGAAAAGTTAGACCCCTTATTTTAAATGCATTCAATAAGACCTAAAATACTGAGATACTAGTAAGAGTATGGTCTGAGTAATACAAATTAATTAGGTGAGAAAACAGATGTAAGTTACTCAAGTCCATTAGTAATAGGGGTATACAAAAAAACCTGCACCTGTGCTGTTTTTCTGAAGTTATCTTTTCTCTTTCCTGAATCTCCTTTATCTATTATTTCCATTTGACGTATTTGCTGTCATTTGGCCATGACAGTTTACAAATGATGGCTTTTCTTGTTTCTCAATGCTAGTCAGACATTAGATCTTGTTGACCTTCAGCAGTATAACATTGCCAGTGGAGTCTCTGCATGAGCCCCTATTCAGGAAGGATGAATGGAACTCGCTTCAGACATGGTTTCTGAAACAAATTTGTGTTAAATCTCCTTGAAAAAACTCAGATATGCTTCAGCTTTCATAATAGTAGTAGTATTTGGAATAGATACTCTTGCTCTTGAGCTTAGAGGCCAGATGAAAATTTAAAGATGAAAGAAGGGAAAAGAGAGTTCATTGTGAGTAATTGGATTTTTTGCATTTTACAACAATTGGAAAATAAATTAATTACACTGATAAAGATTTGGGTTGTGTATTGTATTTGCTTCCAATTATGAATACTCCTCAGACTTTCACATTTAATGTTTCCCAGTTCCTCACCCATAAATTTGTGAGGGAACAGTATTCGGTCTATTATAATTTTATATCCATGTATCATTCAAATCTGAAGGAAAAAGGCAGCTTTAACCCTGGAAAACTGCTTTTCTATTAATTGTTGCCTGCCTACCACTCTGAAATACAAGATTATATGAGAGACAGACCTTAAACCGCATGAGGTCTACCCACAACAACAGTAAAATCTTCCAATACATAAATAATATTGGCTGAAGACCTCCACCCTGTATCTAATGGGACTGTCGTAAACTCACTCCTAAGCAACTACCAGGGCTTACAGATCTAGGACACTGCATGCCTACGTGGATTCTCCTGCATAGATGTAGAGTAGGAACAGTGGAGGATGGGTTGCTTAATGAGATCCTGGATTTGTGGAGGAGATACAAAGGCTCACATGGAGCCTGAAAAGCCCCAGGCAGCCTTGGGGTTATGTGGTAATGCCTTCCTGGATGTTTTATTTAAATGTATATTTTCTCCTCGGGGGATTTACTGTACAGTATTACCTCTCCATCCTCAAAGCTTCATATGTGTGTTTATGTGGCAACTACTCATTTTATGCTGATCTGTTCTCAAAATACCAAATGTGTGTGTAAAACTCCATACACAGCCTTTGTAATGAACTGATGCATCAACGGTCTTTTAGAGATGGTTTTAAAGCCTTAGATGTGTTATCTTTTAGAATTGATATTTAAAAGTGATTTCATGTGAAAGCTAATGAAGATCACTCAAGATGGGGTTTGATAAGTTTATGAAAGGGATTGCATGTTATGGTTGTCTGCAATTGCAGGGGACTGGATTGTATGACCCAGGAGGTCCTATGATCTTATGTTAATGCAATGTGGAGGGAATCTGTACTATCCTGTACAGAACTATATACTGAGACTAAATTCTGCTGAGATCCCATTGAATTTCTTTAAAAAAAGAAAAGAAGTTTTCTAATTAACTTCTTACTTAGATTAATTTAGTACTTCATAATCCTGTAAACACTCATGTATGTTCTTAACTTTACTGTGTGAGTAGTTCCATTGATGCATATAAATTCTTACATGATCAGGGCTTTATTAAACTGTGTTTTAGTAGAACGTGAAAGAAAAGTAATTGTTGACTTCTCCCTTGGACCTTTGTCTCTTCAGCTTCAGTGGGGCTATTCACCTGCTTAAGTATCTTGCTGAATCAGTGCCTAAAATGAAACTTTATTTATAAAACTCATTTTTCCTTAACTATGTAGATTGTTGCAGAATTACATATATCAAATTACATTGCAGTAGTGTCAGAATTCATCAGTAGTGTCATGCTACATCTCAAACGATGACTATCATAATACAATGTGTAGTATGAGAAAATGATAAGTCAAGCATCAGGAAGGGTGAGAAATAAAATTGCTTGAAAAGCATAATTAAGGAAACAGTTTTATAGACTAAAGCCATTTTTCAAAATGACTGCTTGTGCACCATTCTTTGAACATAAAAATGTCTACTAAGTATTTGGTAGCCAACTACATTTTGTGTGTACACAGATATGAATAGGAGAGTAAGAGACAGAGTTTAGGTGTGAATGTAAGGTGGAAGTATACTGGTAAGTGAGGAATCCTTAAAGTCTTTAAATCATGATTTAAGTACTTCAATAGCTCAGACATAGGTGAGGTTTTTCGTAGGAGTTGGTGGGTGAGATTCTGTGGCCTGTGCTGTGCAGGAGGTTGGACTAGATGATCAGAATGGTCCCTTCTGACCTTAGTATCTATGAATAAGAAATCCTATGCAGAAATGTCTTGTGTCCCATTAATCCTTGGGTTTTATATAGTGCCCCCCCCATGATGAACTGCCAAAATCTTAACAATGGGTTCTCTCCTCACCCCACGAGGGGGTCATTGCCCACCCCCACCCCCGGGACTCCTGCCCCATCCAATCCCCCAGCGTTCCTTGACGCCCCCACCCAGCCGCATCCACCCCCCTCCCCTGTCTCCTGACCTTCCCCAGAACTGGGCAGGAGATTCTTGTGGGCCACTGTAGTGGGTGCCCACCCCACCCAAAACAGCCAGAGGCACCTGCCAGGGGTGAGGTGGGGAGTCCCGGAGGTGCTTACCTGGGGCAGCTCCCAGAAAGCATCCGGCAGGTCCCTCTGACTCCTAGAGGCGGGGGAGCGTAGCTGGGAGGGAGCAAATCACGTCAAAAGTGTTGCCTTAGGTGCCGACTCCCTGGGTGCTCCGGGGCTGAAGCACCTACGGGGAGAATTTGGTGGGTGCAGAGCACCCACTGGCAGCTCCCTGCCCTGCGCCCGGCCCCAGCTCACCTCACCTCTGCTCCGCCTCCTCCCGTGAACGCACCACCCCGCTTTGCTTCTCCACCCCCTTCCCCAGCTTCCCGCAAATCAGCTGTTTGGCAGGAAGCCGGGGAGGGCGGAGAAGCAGGCGACGGCTTCACACTCAGGCCAAGGGTGGCAGAGGTGAGCTGGGACAGGGAGCGGTTCCCCTGCATGCCCCCCCCCGGTTACCTGCTGCAGCATAGGCGGCCCTCCTCGCACCCCCCCACCCGCCCCAGCTCACTTCCACCTCTACCTCCCTGGGCCTGAGCGGGAAGCCATATCCTGCTTCTCAGCCTGCCCCGGCTTCCTGCGCGAACAGCTGATTTGTGGGAAGCCTGGGGCGGGCGGAGAAGCAGAGCAGGGCAGTGCATTCAGGGGCAGAGGCGGAGCGGAGGTGAGCTGGGGCCGGGGGCGGGGCGGGGAGCTGCTTGGAGCACCTGTGGAATTGGTGCCTAAGGCGCCACTTTGGGCCGGTTAAATTTAGAAGCGCATTTAGAACTGGTTGTCCCTCGCGGAACAACCGGTTCTAAAAGGGCTTCTAAACTTAACAACCGGTTCTAGCGAACCGGTGGGAACCAGCTCCGGCTCACCACTGCCCTTATATGTAAATTATATAAAATTGGTATTCATCAGCATAGCCTATTTAACCTGCAAGAGACTATTTTACATGATATGGAAGCTTATAAATATTTGGCATGAATATTCTGCATTATGAAGTGAGAGAATTCAGAAATATTGGCAAGGTAACAGATTTCATATCTTCTATGGAAAAAGTATGCTATTCTTGCACATGCTGTTTCAGCCTTTTAAATTACATTTCGATCAAGTATTCACATAATATCCTCAAAATGATTATACACAATGAGTATATCATAAACAAAATGTTGAATACAAGAAAGAGATAATCTACTATGTTTAGCAGTGGGGACTAGATATTCCTAAAATAATATTTTAATATTTAAAATATTACATTTTGTGCATCTAAATTTATTCAGATGGTCTGTGTTATTTCAGTGTGCAATCTGTAACAACTAATTAACTTAGTTTCTGAAGGATTAAGAGTATTGGAGCATATTAGTAAATTAATAACTTTTGATAATGACCTGCTTCGTGATGACATACCTCTAAAGCTTGTTTCTCTCACCAACAGAAGTTGGTCCAATAAAAGATATTGCCTCACTCACCTTGTCTCTCAATGAAATTTAAATCAGACCACTGTATGCTCCCAAGAGAGTCATGAAACGCAAAAATATGATTTATGTTTTTGTCAAACTTCATTTCTAAATACTCTATCTGCATTTTTGTTTTTCCTCTGATTGACTGTTATGGTTTTTCTTCCCTGTGCTGTTACACATTTCTTCAAGGCTAGTTTTATACTGCTGTGTTTAGGTGTGCATACCAAAGAACCATAGATTACAGTTTCGCAAAAACAGGCCCTTTTGATGTGAGAGGTTTATAGAGAATATACCAACCTCGACAAGGGATTATTTGAAGATCAGTTCTATAATTAACATTGGTTTCCAAAAGAAGAAAATTTTGTGGCTTTTCTGCTAGTTATGCTTTTGTTTTGGTTGTAGTAAAAAGAAATGTAATTAAATTAGACAAGTTCATGCTTACATATGGGAGGATGAGGCGGGGAAGTATTCTTGCCATGTTCCATCTGAAATCTAGATTGCGTTTTAGAACCTACTTTTAAATAAAACTTGGTAGGTGGCCACTCTTAAAAATTTACTAATTGCTTTATGGCCGGTTATGTTACACTTTTGTATTGGTGACCACTTACTCACACCAGTAGTTCTATTTAAGTGAATGGGGTTACTCACATGAGTAAATGTTTACCAACACAAGTAAGCATTAGTTAAATAAGATCTATATTCTACCATGAATACACATGTTGAGTAGTAATTTGTTCTGTCCAAGTTCTTACATCATGGTAATGTCTGAGCATTTTCCAGAAATGCATAAAGTGATGTGACTAGCGCTTGAGAAAATTGGGGGTTTTTTCTATATTTTTTTTGGTTTTGTCCGTTGTGCTTTGTGTTTATATATTATTGAAAGCAAGTGTGAAGAAGCATGCCTTGCAGTGGGAACAGAAAGTGGTCAGATTTGAGGTAGTTCTTAGATCCTGAAGGAGTAAATTCCCATCTTTAAGACCATCATTTGAAAAAACACTGTTTCAAGCATTTTCTACCCTTATATTAGACAGCTCCATTGCCTCTGTGGGGTGGGACTGTTGACAATGGTCCTCATTCCACAGATTTAGGTGATATTTTAGGTATCCTGAGTAACCAGTCAGATCCCTGTATTCACCTCTTGTGCACTATTGTAATAATCTTTGTACAAAGTATGCCTTGTGAGATATCATTTTAAAACTCTTAATTTACTGGTCATTATTGTCCTGATAAAATACTTATGACAATGTTGTTTTATGTAAAGTATAAGATTCCATTGTATCGTGTTACTAAAATGTGTTCCTAGTCTAGAGAGCGGCCAAACCAGCTCTTCACAGTCAAAGAGCAAGCTGATGCCTCAGTCAAGTGTAAACAAGATCACATGGGCCATCACCTGCTAAGAGGCTATTCATTCACAGAAAAAGGGACGTGGGCAAAAAACCTACATCTTAGCAAAGAAATACCATGGGGCTCCCATCCACATAGTGTGCTTGTTACCATGTTCCCAGCTGGAGATGCTTCTCAAAGGAGGGAAAAGGACTATAAAAAAGGAAGGACAGGCACCCCAAATGATCCCTTGCTTTCTCTCTGCCCATGGCCTTCACCTGAAGAACAAAAGAAGGAGGACTGGATTGGGGAAGGGGTTCTGACTGAAAGAAGTTCAGTCAATAAAACTGTTGAAACTTGTGGAGAGAAAGAGAGAGAGACTTTGCCTTGAATTTACCCTAGCTGGCTAAGTTGGGCATTAGTTGTGTTTTACTTTTTGTTTTACTTTTATTTGTCTTGTAACCAGTTCTGACTTTTATGCCTCATTACTTGTAACCATTTAAAATCTATCTCTTTGTAGTTAATAAACTTGTGTTATTGTTTTATCTAATAGTGTGTCTGAACTGAAGTGTTTGGGAGACTCCATTTGGGACAGCAAGAGTGTGCATATAATTATTAATTAAATGACAAACTTTATATAAGCTTGTATTGTCCAGAAAAGGGCTGGGCTGTACATGATATACATTTCTGGGGGAAAATCTGAGACTGGAAGTGTACTGCAACTAAAAATCCCGTATGAGACATAGCTGGGCCTGACTTGCATGCTGGAGGCTGTTTGTGAGCTGACCAGGAATGGTGGCTACATGAGAAAATCAGTGAAAAAGACACCCCAGGTTAGAGGGCAGGGGGACACAACTAGTAATTAGTCTGGATCTTACCCCAGGTACCTCATATCCTGCAACCAAACCACTGAGCACCTTGTGGAAGAGGACAGACGCATTGTATTTGACATGGTATTCCACAGGAAGCCAATGTAACTAGTAGAGAGCAAATCTGATGTGCTCACAGTTGCCCATATTGCTGAGGTGATGGGCTGTTTTCTGTTGTTTTTTTCCTGAGGGCTCCTGGCTTCCTGCCCAAATATATTGCATTGCTGTAGATTAGCCAGGAGGTGGTAAAGATGTATATTATTGAGGCCAGGTTTTTATCTGCCTGGATGAGATGCTATCTCCTAGCCTGCCTTAAATGACGGAACATGTTACTTACAGTCATTGCTAGGTGAGAGTTTAACATCAGTGAGGAATTCAGGAGCAGTCCTAAACTGTGGACTGAACTGATCCATTGTGGACATGTATCTCCAGCTAAAGTAAACCACACTATGGCAAAAGAAAATACTGTGAGGAATTCTGAACCAGTTACACTAGCTGCCATTTTACTCTGATAGAGCTTCAACCAGCTGTTCTTCATTCATCAGCTGACTTCATCCAAGTACTGGTCTAGCTGGTGATATTGGTGTAGGTGTATGTTGGGATGGATAAGTAGGGTTTTCCATCATCTGCATATTGTTGACACTTATTTCTCACCAGTTTTCCTCGAGGTTGCATGTAGACATTGAACAAAATCAGGAAGAGAGTTGATCCTTGTGGTACTTTGCAATTGAAGTGTTCACTGGCAGAGGTGTGGCTTCCCATCACTAGTCTTTGGATATGTCCATCCAGAAATGGCCCCAAATCATTTTAGTACATTACCCTAGATGCTACGACTTCTGTCATATGAGACTACAGTATCTCATGACTGACTGTTAAATGCTGGAGAGCAGTCCAGGAGTGTGAGAGCGAATGTCTGCCCTCCATCCATTGAGCGTAGGAGACCATCTGTCCACTCCATTAATACTGTTCCTGTTCCATGATGCTGATTCCAGATTATTCCACATCTAGGGTACTGACTTCAGTTAGATGAACCTGAAAGCAGCTTTTAGCTAGCTTCTCTGTGACCTTCCTGAGAAATGGAAGTGATCACAATAGTTAGCAAGGTCCAATGTATTCAGGTTGTATTTCTTCATTGTTTGAAAGAGGAAAGAAGATTCCTTCCCTGAATGATGCATTAGATTTTTCAATCAAAAGAGGCATTGGTTGCTTGTGACTCTCTCTTACCAACTAGGAAGGGCAGGAGTCAGTTTCACAAGTCTTAGGTCAAGTCTCCTTCACAGTGTCTGGAGTTTTCTGTTGCGTAAATTAACTGAACTCATGGAATGAAGGTGGGCTATTTGTTGATTGGGTGTAGAGAACAGATCCATGCAGTCTAAGAAATCTTCCAAAGTATGGTTGATCTCTTTCAGAAATGGGATGATTATTCTCTGCAATGCTTTGAGCTTGGTGCTGCTGTGGATGGAAAGCAGTCAGATTTCGTGAAGTGGCTTATCAGTAGGATCAGCCAGAAAACCATTCTATTTCACCAAAAATTCTGAGGTTTCAAAATATGTTTTCATTCTGATGCAGAATAAAAAATAGACCTTTTGCTTTATTTTTATTATAAAACATGAGACTCATCCCTGCATAGCCAATAGCCTAATGGTTAGGGCACTCACCTGGGATGTTGGGAGACCCAATTAAAGTCCTGGTTCTGCCTGATTCAGATTAAGGATTTGGGATGTGAGAGACCCAGGTTCAAATGAGTACTCAATCATCAGGCTATTGGCTATTCTGTAGTGGGTGTCTCCTGCTCACTTGTCCTTTCTGAAACTGAGAAATTTTCATTGAGACTAATAGGTTCCCACAAAATATTTCGGTTTTGACAGGGAGAAGTTTTTGTCAGATTTTTCAACCATCTGTAATTATCACCCTAAATATCTCCTGAAGGCATGATTTGGTGGTTTCAGTGCAGACCGAGAAGAAAGCTCTCTTAGCCTTTAATGCACCTCAACATAGGCTTGGAGAAATTAAAATCAATGGGACCAACTCGCAGAATATGATGCTATTAAATATGAATTAGAATGGTAGGATCTGACCTTCAATTATTTTACTTAAGGATTATCCGTGTAGAGTATATTCCCAATAGTATATATAGAGAAGTTTAGGTAATATTGCAAATACTGAAGTTTATCTTGCGCTCTCTCTCTCTATCTGAAATATTGGCAAGTTTTATAAGGGTAACCATCATACAATATAAAATAGAACAATAGTTCTATTTTCAACTGCGATATTAGACACCAGCTTGCTTTTTTACTGAAAAAGGTTAAAGGATCACTGTCATGGCTATGGGATTATTTTGATATTACACTGTACCCCATGGATAGTTGTATGTGTTAGGATTCTTTAATTGTCCCTGGCTCTACTTTCTTGATGACCACACATTGTAATTCTTCTTCTTTATTAATTCTATGTTACAAGAAAAAAAAACTTACAAAATCAGCTTTGTCTTTCCCACTTTTCTTAAGTTACAATAGTAAGGTCAATAAGTTTGAATATATTAAATAAGGTTATGATGACGGTGCTCTAGGTTACAACCAAAATTAGTTTCAACTCACAAAAGTGTGATTTTTGTTGTTGTTGTTGTTAAATCAGTTTCCCCAAACACGTACAGAAAGAAAAGACAGAAGAAGAGCAAAAAAGTAAAAATGTGTTTTGTTATGGTCAGATGTAGATGAGAGGTTGCAGTGTTGTATCAGGCTGAAGCTGGTTCCCTTTTTTCATCAGGAAGACACCTTATCCATGGATGTTCGGGTCAGGTTGAAGATTGAGGAGACAGAGGTGATGTTGTATGATGGGTGAAATGTTGTCCTCTCTTCCAGCAGAAGAATCAATAAAGGCAATATCAAATGAGTAGGTCAGGACTATGTGAAGGACCGTTAGGATACTAGCTCAAGAGGCACCAAGGCCATAGGCTTGGTGAGAACAAGAAAATAGGAAAGGCAAAAGAAAGGGACAAAAAAAGAAACCAGCGGAGCAGAATTACCTCATTTATAGTACTTTGGGTTGTCTCTGTTTACTATCAAAAATCCTGACAAGCACAGAAAGTTGTGTGTCCTTCATCAGAGCCTTGACTGTCTGGAAAGTATACATTTTCATAATCCTGCTACACTTTATCTGTAAGGAGTCTCTGCTTCTATTAGTAGGAATTTAGTTCCCAAAACAAGTTCAACAAAGCCTCCAAGTGCTTAATACTCTTTCTGTGTGACTCTGGGAACAGGGCCTTCCCACAATTACAAAAGGGACTGTCTGTACTTTATAGCCCTTGTAACTGTACAGTCTCTCTCCTGAAGACTGGTTATGTTTGCAGTTGGTTCTGTTGTCATGACATCACTGTCAACATTACTGTTTTAAAACTGACTGATTTCCTAATATTCCAGTTTCGGATAGAGCAATCTTAAATGATTTGTCTTCATTTTTTTCTGTAACTTTTTTAAAAAAATGCTATAGAAGTTTTTATTCCATATGTTTAATATCAAAGCTGGAAGCCTCAAATGGAAATCTGAGCCACTTCTTCCTTGGGAATGCTGAAAGTAATATGAAGAATGATTTCTGGCTGAAAGTGAGACTTTAAGCCAATGAATTAGTCCCATTGATATCAGTATCTTTATACCATCAGTAAGACTGCTCACATGCTTACAATTAAGCATGTGGTTAAATGCTTTGTTAGATCAAGGCTAAAATTAATTACCTCTAACATGGTAAACTATCAACGTTCAGTGGTTAGGTAGCTGATCAGAAAGGACTTCTGATATTTATCTGACTTATTCAAACTATATAAACACTTTTTCTTACTGCACCTTAGAGACTAACAAATTTATTAGAGCATAAGCTTTCGTGAGCTACAGCTCACTTCATCGGATGCATTTGGTGGAAAAAACAGAGGAGAGATTTATATATACACACACAGAGAACATGAAACAATGGGTTTATCATACACACTGTAAGGAGAGTGCTCACTAAAGATAAGCCATCACCAGCAGCGGGGGGAGGGGGGGAAGGAGGAAAACCTTTCATGGTGACAAGCAAGGTAGGCTAATTCCAGCAGTTAACAAGAATATCAGAGGAACAGTGGGGGGTGGGGTTGGGGGAGAAATACCATGGGGAAATAGTTTTACTTTGTGTAATGACTCATCCATTCCCAGTCTCTATTCAAGCCTAAGTTAATTGTATCCAGTTTGCAAATTAATTCCAATTCAGCAGTCTCTCATTGGAGTCTGTTTTTGAAGCTTTTTTGTTGAAGGATAGCCACTCTAAGGTATGTAATCGAGTGACCAGAGAGATTGAAGTGTTCTCCAACTGGTTTTTGAATGTTATTATTCTTGACGTCTGATTTGTGCCCATTCATTCTTTTACGTAGAGACTGTCCAGTTTGACCAATGTACATGGCAGAGGGGCATTGCTGGCACATGATGGCATATATCACATTGGTAGATGCGCAGGTGAACGAGCCTCTGATAGTGTGGCTGATGTGATTGGGCCCTATGATGGTATCCCCTGAATAGATATGTGGACAGAGTTGGCAACGGGCTTTGTTGCAAGGATAGGTTCCTGGGTTAGTGGTTCTGTTGTGTGGTGTGTGGTTGCTGGTGAGTATTTGCTTCAGATTGGGGGGCTGTCTGTAAGCAAGGACTGGCCTGTCTCCCAAGATCTGTGAGAGTGATGGGTCGTCGTTCAGGATAGGTTGTAGATCCTTGATGATGCGTTGGAGAGGTTTTAGTTGGGGGCTGAAGGTGATGGCTAGTGGCGTTCTGTTATTTTCTTTGTTGGGCCTGTCCTGTAGTAGGTGACTTCTGGGTACTCTTCTGCCTCTGTCAATCTGTTTCTTCTCTATCATGCATTCTTACAACTACAATACCCACCTGCTGAAGTGAAGAAACACGTTGACAGAGCCAGAAGAGTACCCAGAAGTCACCTACTACAGGACAGGTGATGGCTTATCTTAAGTGAGCACTCTCCTTACAGTGTGTATGATAAACCCATTGTTTCATGTTCTCTGTGTGTGTGTATATAAATCTCTCCTCTGTTTTTTCCACCAAATGCATCCGATGAAGTGAGCTGTAGCTCACGAAAGCTTATGCTCTAATAAATTTGTTAGTCTCTAAGGTGCCACAAGTACTCCTTTTCTTTTTGCGAATACAGACTAACACGGCTGCCACTCTGAAACCTTTATTCTTACTGTTTCCTTGAGACTTACCAGTTGGACCTGGATCATGATTGGGCTGTGTAAGCACTACCCTCATCCAAATAAATAATTGTAATAAATAAATAGAAGAATTTGTGAAACCAGAGTTCAGTTTATAGAAAGTTGTATCTTATGCACATTTTCTGTGACTAATTTCTTTTTCAATGATCTCTCCTCTTAAAGAAGAAAAGTAAAACGGAACTGTGAAAAGCCATGCTATGAACGCTGGTCTTTGAAGTATCATTGTAAACATAATGACAATTCCGCTTTTTTTTTTTTTTTACACCTTATATTCATGTCAAAATGGTTTAGTTCCCTTTCTCTGATTTTGAGTTTATCTTTGAGTTATAAGCAGCAAGTAGGGTGGGTATATAACTGTTTGCTAGGTTAAATAATATTTTGACCAATGTTGGATGGTATTGTAAAGTTTTCTTGAAATGGTGCAGCTGAATAGCTATAACTTAGCTGAGTCAAGTCAACTTTTTTATAATCCAAATTAAGTGTAGTTACTTGAAGTGCAAGATAGTTAGTATCTCACATGGTATTATTTGTCTTACAAACATACACAGTATATTCTCTTTATGGCAGACTGTTATAAAAAGTACTTTCCTAAAATATTTACTAAATTTCATTATTACTGTCCTCTTATAACACAAAACTTATTTGAATTTTAAAAATAATAGATCCCAAGAATAGTGCAATAGAAATTGAGTGGTGTATCTGCATTTATGTGGATTTGTATGCATTTTATATCCTTATGTGAAGTGTAAAGGATGTCACATACTTAACAACTTGACTTTTTATTTTTTTCTTTCTACGACAACTTTATCTTCCATAAAGTTGAAACCTGGTCTACATCTTGGAACGTATTCTTCCCTTGACTTGTTTACAGAACTTCCATTGATCCCGACTGGTATTCTTTGTATTTAATTAGGGTAGACTACATGGTGTTGTGTTTATACAGTAGTGGGGGTCAGTGGCGGATTAAAGATTTTGCCGCCCCTACGCCCAGAAATAATAGCCGCCTGCCCAGCTCATCTCTGCTCTGCCTCTTCCCCTGAGCGTGCCAACAGGTGCTGGTTCTCCCCGCTCCCTGCCAGTGATTGTGTGCAAAACAGCTTCACGAAGGAGGGGGGAAGAGAGGGGACGCGGCACGCTCAGGCGAGGAGGTGGGGCTGGGGTGGGGATTTGAGGAAGGGGACCAATAGGGGCAGGGAGCAGGTGGAGAATGGGGGTGGGGCCAGGGGCAGAGGGCGCAAACCAGCACCGGGGGAAGCAGCCTCTGGCTGCTATTATAAATTTGCCACCCCTGCAAATTTGACGCCTTAAGCCTAGGCCTTGTTGGCCTAGGCATTAGTACGCCGCTGGTGGGGATGGTGTTAGTAGTCCATCACTGATGATGATGACAATATTGTTGCAGTTCTCATCTATGACTATGCATATGACTCTGAAGTCTGAACTCTGATGCACAGAGTCAGCCACATTACGTGCATGGGAAGTCCATATCTATGATGTCTGATGATGCAGCTCTGTGGCACCTTTCATGTGCAACCTGGAGGAGATTTTGTTGATTCCTCTCAAACCTGTTACATGCTGATCTTGTCTGAGACTGCCAGTGAGTCCTTTCTGAGCCGTTTGCTCAAGTTCTTGGAGATTGATGCCCACCCACCGGAGACTGCTAGTCAGATTGTCTTTGAAGTGACCCTTCTTTCTTTTGTCCTGATTTAGCTCCCCATACAAGATCTGTGTTGTGTTTATACTGTGGTGATGGGTATTAGCCTGCCTACAACTAGGTAGGCTGTTTAACTTTTTTCACTGTAAAATGTTTTTAATGACATTGCTGGTTGAAATTGTGTTGTTTCTAGGTCATTGAATATTGAGATGCTCTGAAAATTTGAGGCAAACATCTGAAACTATGAGCAGTTCAGGACGTATTTCTCCAAGAGTCATCTAATTAACGATCAGGTGAAATGATGATGGTTGCTGCTATAATCCTATGGTGCAACAGTGAAATTCAATGGCCAGATAGGAATATTTCTAAATCATTGGCCAGTCCTCCCCTTCCTGCTGAGGCACAGAGAGAAGAGATTTACCAAGATCTCCTTGTATTCTCCCCCCCATATTTTTTCATTGGAGAGAATGAGTTTGTCTTCATCCAAGCCCCATCACAGAATAAACAGAGATTCTGCCTCCTTGCTGGGTCAGGGGTCCATAGCCTCTCCACTCTCCAGTTCTGTAACATTGAAGTTCTAACTTGAGCTGCACTGCAAAGTCTTTCCCCAGTTGGCAAAGGCCCTGGAATTCTTCTTAAAGAGGGGGCATTGGGTGTGAATAAGTCAGTCTAGTTATGTTTACTTGTTACCAGCATTTCCATGGTGTTTGGGGAAAGGAAAGAGTGTGCATTCCCTGTTTTAGTCCCCATGTCTTCCCAATCTGTGTTCTCTCAAGTTGAGGACTCTCAAACACCCTAGGGGTTTTCCACAGAGTCTGGGAAAGGAGGAGATGGTGCCAGGGAGCCAGAAGACTTCCCTAACCCCAACTTCACATGAGGTGGGAGGAAGCTCATGGAGTACTGTCAGCACAGTAAATACTGGGGGAATGATGGGGCCTCATGTTTCTACAGCCTATTTCTTCTGTTTAAAGTTGGCTATCAGAAGGGATTCAGGTATTAATTACCCTCTGTGTCTGGTTTATCTCTTCAGATGTTTGAAATGTAGCCAATTAATTCATCTGATGAATGATGCACCTTCAGATATGTGTGATGCCTGTGGGGTCAAGTATCATAAGGTTTGTGAAGACTGATTTGTCATGCTACAGACACTATTGGGAGTGGAATGTAGTTTTATATAAAACTTCTTCTTGTACCCAAAGTATCTTGAGTTGCTTTACTATATGATTAAATGGATACAGGTAGTGCAGTGACTACAGCATGTGAGGAAGTGTAACATAGAAAGTGTGCTTAGTAATAATTTAAATACAGATTTGGACAAAAAGCTCTTATTCTGTCTTCTGTCAGAGCCCTTTTAGATCTTGCATAGGATGAGAAATCAGGAACCCTGCAAACTGACATTAATTCATCACCATAATGTATAAGTACAGATGTGTTGATTTCTAAAAGAAAAAGAAGTGTTTTTTTTCATCTAGAGAAGCCAAATAACCCCGGGAAAATATCATAATTTGTGTTGTATCAGAAAGATGGGTGTTGCAAATTCAGAAACTGCTTCACAGTTCATTTATTTTCTCAAACCTTCTGCTCCAAGCTTAGGCTAAATTTACTTGGTGCTGTCAGAAAGCATAGACAGATACCTGACCATCTACCAGGTGCTGTACTTACATATGTTTGTTGTGAGTAACTGAGCCTGGGACATTAACAAAAACATTGACCAAGCAATAAAGAAAATTCAGTATTCTATGGTTTCAAATAATATAACTAGGGTGTTTTGTCCCCTTCAGAAGAAAAGATTTTAACCCATTATGTAGTTTGAACATTTATACTTATTTCAATTTATTATAATTTCTTGAACATTTCTTTTGTCATGGGATATAAACATAAATTGTTTAGTTTAAACAAAGTCTTACCAAGAAATGCACAAGCGATTGTGTGTGATAGGAATTAAATCTGTATGGTTACAGTTACCCTTTTAAGTATTTATTCCATTTTATTTTTAAATGAGCTGTGCCTGCAGAAAGAGCTTTCTTTAAAGGGAAACAAGCTAATGTAATAAATCCCTTTTGCAGAATGCTACACAGTATCAGAATTTAAGGGGCAGAGATTATGAAATTAAAGAGTTGAAAAGTTGTTATAAGATTTGGTCTGATGGGTTGAAAAAACATTGTTTATATAATTTTTTTAGTAAAAAATATCTTAGGACAAATTCTCAAGTTTTTACTCAATTTAAAGATGCACAGGAATCTTAATTCAGGCATTTCCTAAATTTTGAGTGCTTGACATTATAATCTTAAAAACATTCTGTGTGTGTGTGTGTGTGTGTGTGTGTGTGTGTGTGTGTGTGTGTGTGTGTGTGTGTTAAATTTCCTAGGTTTTAAAAAAGCAAACTGAACCCCCCCAAATACCATTGTATTGAGATCCACTTGCATCATCCTTGGGGAATTTTTTAGATCTACTCTACAGACATTTGCCTCTTGAGCTTCTGAAGTAACTGATAGCAATAGTAGGTTGTCATCCTCTTTGTGGAGCCGCACTAGAAAGTGTGTGTGAGGCAAACGCTTTGTCAGTGGTTTTCACAGATATTAGGTGACAGCATAGGACTGGTACGACTCAGGAATCTTTTGTGTTTTTTCCAGGCTCTAGAGAGAGGAGCAGTGTTTTCCCCAGGGATTGAAATTGGGGGTGGGGGGCAGGGCTGATGAGGGGTGAGATGGTGAGGGTGAAGGTGGGCTGTATGCCACTATAGTAAAAACTGAAAAATGTTTCGTGATCATTTTATTAGATTTTAAAATATTCACACAAATTAAAGTTGACTATTCAAGCCTTCTATGAAGCACTATATCTACATCCTTTTGGGTTTCTTGTTATAATTTTGCACAACTCTGTTAATGAACTTCTTGAATACAATGCATTCATTTTTGGCGGTTTCTCTTGTGTCCGGTACTTCCATTCCTTCAACTGATATGCTCATTAGTTCATTCATATGATCAGGCAGAAGGAGACTTCTTTCAAAACACAAAATTCTATTCAATGATGAAAAATAAGGCTCAACTGTAGCTGTTGTGACTGGGAGTAGCAAGAGATTAATTCCTACTTCTTTCAGCCCAGAAAACATAGCATAAAGATCGGATCGAGCCACTAGTGATGATAAAGATGAAATCAAATCAATCATTTCATTCATTCATTCATTGTATGATATTCCACTCTATGTTCAAATTCTCTATTCTGTCCTGAGCACATGGCAGCCCCATTGCTGGTAGTGCCTCATTCCACTCAACTGTCGGTGTTTTATAAGATAGGGATCTGTAAAAGCTATGTAGAGGTTGAGTAGAATCTAGAAGCCACTGTTGTAGATTTTTAAGAATCAAGTCTGTTTACTTTTTCAGTTGTTTTAACAAACACTTCTTATCCTCTTCACTTAAGGATTCAATATAAATGCCTTCATTAGTCAACTTCTGGACTGAAGTCTTTGCTTCTTCCAGTACTTTTTCAGAGGCTAGCTTTCTGATTGATCCAAATCTAGCTTCTATTGCTGCACAAAGATCTACTACTGTTGTCGCAGATGCCTGGATGGCATTGTTTAATGACCCAAGTGGTTTCAACGATAGAGAGAATGGCAATAGTCTTCTCTGAATGTAGTAGCAAAAGTACTTAGTACTTAGATTTATCCCATCTTGGTTGATACTTTCCAAAGCCAGTAATAATGGCTGGAGTAATTTTAAGACAACAGCCAAGGATCGCTCTGACTTTTCAAAGCCAGAGGGTTTTCCCAGGTTGGACTAATTTGAACTTCAGTCCCAGTGTATCTTCTATATTTTCCAAGATATTCAGTCTTTTTGGACTCTTGCTGAAAAAAGAATATAATGAAGACGTAAAATGTATAGCTTTTTAAATGTCTTTTGAAGAGTCTGCAGCTCATATTAGTGCTAGTTGTAGTAGATGGCCTCTGCAGTGTGTATAGGAGAGACTAGGTTTACACTTTTCTCTGAGCAAAGCTTGTGCTCCACGATGTCTTCCAGAGAAGTTTGCAGCTCCATCAAATACACAAGCAGCCATCTGTTTGGGGTCCCATTGACAAGCATTTAACTCTTCTAAGATGTGGGTTGTCACAGATGCAGCCAATCTGTCTTCTATAACTTGAACATCTAGAAATGTATGTACTGGCCTATCACTGACATCAAGATAACATACACAGTGACTTAATACTTGATGAGCATTTGGATTGGTGCACTCATCAGACATGTATGCAAATTTTTTGAATGTGGTGAGAGAGTTCTTCACTTTTTCAACTGTTCAGTCTTTCATTGTTGCACCACATCAACAGCTAGTTAAGTTTCTTGCAGAAAGATAGTGAGCATTTGCTGGTCTTGTTCAGAGCCAGTGTTCAACTTCAGGATGAACAAGTGACAATGCACTTAACATTAGCCTCCAGTTTGTAGTGTGTCTCTCTGACTTAAATAGGAAGTATGATGCCACAGCCATGTTTGTTAGCTTGAACTGTGTGTGTAACAGCCTCATTAACTCTCATTGGTGTTGTCCTTGGTCAGTGGAGACTCAGAGTTCAGAGGTGCTTTCACATGAGTTCATCTCCCAGGTGGGCAGCAAGAAGGCACCTTGCTCGTTCCTCCAGCTGCTCACTGTTCGCTCTGGCCACTGTTGTTTGTTGTACCACCGTTCACTCCATATCTCTGTTACCAATGGTCCTGCACCATCACCTTCTGCTGCCACCTGCCACTGTGACCTCTGCAAGTTAGTCTCTTGAGGTTCCACCCAGCTCTGTGATTTTAGCTGAGCTCTCAGTGGGGGAACCTCGCAGACTGGGCCATCTCTTCCACAGAAACACTGTCCCACAGCAGGTCTAAGCACTTAGACCTCATTATCAGTGATTTCAGCTACAGTGGTCACTTAACAGAACAAAAGACTGTCTATGGAGCCTAGTCAGCTCTGTCTTTAAATAGTGGAGAGGGGCAGGTCTAATAGTACTTGTGACTCAGGCAGACCATCAAGCAAAACACCTGTCCCCACCCTCTCTCTCGATGCCCTCAATCAACACAGTCTAAGTATAGTTCTACTGTCCTTTACTCATACAATAAGAATAACAACATTTCATTACACCCCCCCCGCATTCCAGTGATTTGTAACCCAACCCAAAATCTATCACTTGGGCAGTACAGCTCTGTTTGCTGGATACCTAGGTAAATTAGGTGTGAATGTAAATGCAATCTGGTCCGGAAGCCTTTTCCCCCAGCCCAGAGCTCGTCACTAGCTGTCAAGGAGAGCTCATTTAGACTTTGCTTACAAATCATAATTTGAAATTATTAGGTTGGCCAACATCACTGAAATGAATGCACTGACGTTGTCATAAACAACTGTACAAGGAAGCTAGTCTATGTTCATGCTTTTCAAATCTATTATACTTTTTCAGATACACGTATTTTATCATACGCTGTATATGCTTTTAAAGTATGTATTAATGTTTCAATTTCAATTCAAATGTCCAAATCATTAAATTGACAACACTGCATGTAACTAGTTCACAAAATGTGGAGGTGGGAAAATTCAGGGAGGTAAACACCCCCATAGGGGGAGTCTAGGGAAATCTCTGGGGAGGGTTTTCTAGTAGGCATAGATTTTTTTTTTTCTGTTCATTTCAGCAAAATTTGATTCCTTCTGCCCTGTCCTGGTCATGTCTCTTCCCCATCCCTGTCTCAAAAGTTTCTAACTTGGGTAAATTTGGGCCGATTTTCATGGGGACACCAAAATTCACATCCCTGATAAAGAGCTCCACTCTGCCAAATTTCAAGTTCCTACACTTGAGCTGCTCAAAAAAAGTCACCAGAATTATTTTTTATGGGAAAAACAACATATTTTTCTCTAGTATTGTTCTTAGAAATGGCTGAAGCAGTTTTCTGAAACAATTCAGCCTAATGCGGACACCCAAAATGGAAAAGTTCAACCCAAATACCTAAAGTTTGACAGTTATAAGCAATTGAAAACAGGGTCTTATGATAGAATGTGTCAGGCAACCTTTATAAAAGGCAGTGTGATCATACCCACCAATTATATATAATATGTTTACTTGTGTGCACATGTAGTTGGCAGCCACTGAATAGAAAACAGAATATTCACTGTAGCAGATGCAATTTAGTCATCTTCTCTCAATGCTGAGAGATGTTGCAAGGCATTATCACATCTTATAAATCACTTGATATTCCTGTCTTCTTGAAGGTTCATATTTCACAAATTAGTGTGGTTCTTATTGGTATGCCCTTTACCTCCTCTCTGCCTTATTCTTCTCTCTCACTTCCCTATTTTATGTCTTAAGTGGAATTAAAGTATCACATAGACCTTGTGCTTGCCTTCTGCAAAGTGGTAAATATTACCCTGTGTGAACGGGTTTATAAACTGGAAGAGGGACTGCATCATTGTGGCTGTCATGGCATTTGGAATTAATTGATCTATTATATGTCCAAGTGCTCCCACATCCCAGCATGTGACAATGTATTGGATATTTTTTCATGGCAGCAGGATTTTATGGAATGGAAAAAGGAATTTTAAAATAGTACTAAGGAATAAGTGACATGAGACTCCAAAGTAACTAAATTTCAGTTAAAGACCCAAGACTAATGGCACAGAAAGCTTAATATGATTTGGGATTTCTATGATTAAGAGAAGAATATTTTCTATAAAAGCATTTTTGAATCAACATTTTGGTGTTAAACTAAATTACAAGAATGAAAGTGAAAATGTTCTTGTTTTCCAGAATTAGATAATTTTGGGTCTAAATTGAGGGACATCTCTCAAAATGAAGGACAGTTGGGACTTGAGGACTGTTGATTGACCTTACAGCTTATTTTGTAATGGATGAACTGTTAGTAAATAATTTCTCCAATATATTAGATATAAACTGGCTTTTGCTCAGTGTCAGGCATGGAGGTCAGCGATTTCAACCTTTTTCCTCATCTACAAATATTTATTAAGTTCTCTGCAAGGAAAATGCCCTTACTTTATAGTTCAGTAGTTTTCCTGTATTTCCCTTGATGCATCTAAAGGAATAATGTAGGCAGTTATCAGTCTCTGTTTTAGAGTAAGGATCTGTTATCAAGCTTTAGTGGCATTTCGAAAAAAATGTCTTTTCATGCAGTCATTTAATTTGGGAAAGAATGGGGGGCTTTTGTGTGATTTGGACTGATTATCCTCCCCTTGTGAATACTTTTCCAGCAGTTGCTTTTAATGACGATGGGCACAAGTTATTTGGAGTGGTATCCGAGTGCTCCTGCTGTTACGTAAACACAGCTCTGTATTTCACACCAAATCCTGCTATAATTACCTTTGAAGGAATATCAAATTTGAATGATGTCCCCTAATCCATAATGTTTTTTGTGAATTATAAGTAGTAGAGAACTATGCAAGAAGTAGTAATTTATCATCTGTAAATATATTTTTCCCCTCACCATTCACATACTTTTCTTTTCACACATTTCAAATGTAGTATAGTTGGATTATGGATATGTGACAATCATTCTTTTATTGGCTGAGCTTTTATCTTTTAGAAGTAATGATAGTTTTTCTAATCTGGTTTTGAGTTAATTTGATGGACTCACAGACTGGTCTGTCAAGATTAATAAAGTATGAGAAATATAAAATGTGCTTCAAAATTAAATCGGAACTGCCAAAAATTCAAGAAGAGCATTGCTGACGTAGGAAATCCTCAGTGTAATTAATTGCATTATATAACTAAGGTAAACTTCTGGAGCAAAGCCGGGTAAAACTTGCTTCTGCAGTTGCATGATGCTACAAATCACTGGTGTGTGTGTGTATGTATGTATGTATGTGTGTATATATATATATATATATATATAATATAATATAATATAATTTTTTTTTTAAGTAGAAAGTGCTTTGGAACTCTGAAGAGCTTCGGAAATATGATGAGTCTTAAACTTTTTGTTATGAAACCCAATAAGTCAAACAGCACCAACTAATTGAAAATAAATTCTCTGTAGTTTTAGTACTTTTCATCGCAGTATTATTATTATTTAGTTTAGCTGTGAAGGCCAGAGCTTTTGGAGTGGTTATTCATAACTGCATTGTCTGCATAACTGTGTGCATTGTATTGCATTGAAAGAACTTTAACAATATCTTATATGGTACATGCTTAAAATGGATGTTTGTCAGCAGTTGCTTTACTGAGTATCTATCAAGGCCAGTTTATTTTGTCAGCATGCCTAATGCCGACATTGTTTGCAGTGTTGTAACTGTGTTGGTTACAAGATATTAGAGAGACAAGGTTGGTGAGGTAATATTTTATTGAACGGACTTCTGTTGGTGATAGAGATAAGCTTTTGAGCTACGCTGAGTTCTTCTTCAGGTCTGTGTGAGACCTCTGAGCTTTTCTCTCTCACCAACAGAAGTTGGTACAATAAAAGATATTACCTCACCCACCTTCTCTCTCTAATGCCAATATTATTACTTTGTGCACAATGAGAAAGATGAAGAATGCAAGGTTCTAGGACAAGGATCAGCAACCGTTGGCCTGCGGCCTGCCAGGGTAAGCCCCTTGGCGGTCTGGGCCGGTTTGTTTACATGCCGTGTCTGCAGGGTTTGCCAATTGCGGATCCCACAGGCCACAATTCACCACTCCAGGTGGACGAAATGTGCTGGCCACCACTTTCTGCAGCCCGCATTGGCCTGGAGCGGTGAACCGCAGCCTGTGGGAGCCGCAATCAGCCGAGCCTGAAGACGCAGCAGGTAACAAACTGGCCTGGCTCAGCTCGCCGGGGGCTTACCCTGGTGGGCCACATGCCAAAGTTTGCATGTTTGCAAAGTTTATATATATATAAATTATTATATAGATATAGATATATATATATATAAATCAGTGATTTGTAGCATCATGCAACTGCAGAAGCAAGTTTTACCCGGCTTTGCTCCAGAAGTTTACCTTAGTTATATAATGCAATTAATTACACTGAGGATTTCCTACGTCAGCAATGCTCTTCTTGAATTTTTGGCAGTTCCGATTTAATTTTGAAGCACATTTTATATTTCTCATACTTTATTAATCTTGACAGACCAGTCTGTGAGTCCACCAAATTAACTCAAAACCAGATTAGCAAAACTATCATTACTTCTAAAAGATAAAAGCTCAGCCAATAAAAGAATTATTGTCACATATCCATAATCCAACTATACTACATTTGAAATGTGTGAAAAGAAAAGTATGTGAATGGTGAGGGGAAAAATATATTTACAGATGATAATTTACTACTTCTTGCATAGTTCTCTACTACTCTAGGAAATGTTTGAGATTACTCTACAGCATATATTTCCTTTAATGAAGAATACTAGATATTGTAGTTAGTTTGGTGTGCATAACATTGTAGCTGTCCTTATGTGCTTGAGTGCCATCTGATGTTCTTTTCCATTCCTGACTGAATGAGAATTTTACTTCATGTGTCGGTGGAGGCTGAGATTTTCAGAACAAAAAGATGCATGCCTGAATTCCCTACACAACTTTGAAAATCTCAACCTGAATGATTAGTGACTTTCCTTCATTTTCAATAGAAATAAATGTGAATAATTACCTGAACTACATTCCACCAGATGGTGAAGAGGTATTGTTTGCACCTGCTGTGCTTACAGAGCCCACTAAACTCCAGTAGTGATTCATCCCTGGAGAAGGGATGGGTATGAGGTTTTTGTGCTGTTGTACTCCCTTGGTGTAGTCAGTGGCTACACCAAGAAGGGGAAAATCCACTTTCATATTATAACTGGAACAATACTTTCAGGCAGCCCTCATTTTTCAAGTTGATAAGATCCCTTTTAGACCTATGAATCAACCTTGCAGTGTCATGACAAGATAGCTTAAAGATTTAAGGTTATTAAGAATGTCTGTGTTATGACAGTTATTTTGCAGGCATCTCATTCAAGAAGAGCAAGCTAGAAAATATTCATAGTGGGGAGGGAGGAAAGGTAAAGCAATTATCATTGTAGAAGTCAGAGTATAAGGAGCTCTCTAGCCAATCCTCCTTTGGATATATAAAAATAGATTTGAAAGAGTTTAATAAGAGTTGCCAGGTTCTTAAGGAAGCTTATAATTAAGGCTAAGATTTTGTCATGGTTATTTTTAGTAAAAGTCACGGACAGGTTTCAGGCAATAAACAAAAATTCATGGAGCCCATGACCTGTCCGTGACTTTACCAAAAATAACTGGGGGGAGGAATGGAGTTCCACAAAGGGGTAGGGGAGCAACTGACAGGCAGAGACCCCTGCCATGGCAGGGGACACAGTCCCAGCTCCAGCGGCTGCAGCGGGGGGGGGGGGAGGCGGGAGGGGCGCACTGTTCTGGGAAGCCAAGAGTGGGGCACCTGGCCCCCACTGCAGCTGACAGGCAGGGGCACACAACCCCAGTTGCAGCCCCCGGTGGAAGCTGCGGGGCAATGGGAGGCTCACAGTCCCCGCTCTGGAGCTGGCTACAACTGTGGTCCCTGCCAAGCCCTGGCCACAGCCGCAGAAGGCCCTGGGACATCTCAAGGGGGCTGCATGGCCATTGCTGCAGTGCACGGTGCGGAAGCCATGGGACATGGGGACAGCAGGGGGCTCAGCCACGGGGGACGTACAGCCCCAGATCTCAGGCTGGCCACAACTGCAGGACAGGGGCACACAGCCCAGCTGTAGCTCCTCATTTCTCAAGCTGCAGGGCAGGGGCTTGCAGAGTCCAGCCATCCAGTCCCAGTTGCAGCAGTGCAGGGGCACGCAGTCCCACCTCCAGCCCCGCTTCCAGCTGCTGACCGCTGAAGCAGAAGAAGTCACAGATGTCTGGTAAAGTCATGAATCCGTGATTGCTGTGACCTCCATGACTAAATCATAGCCTTACTTATAATTAAATGGCAAAAAACTTCATTAATGCAAAATTAAAAGTGCCTGTTGACAGCTTGTGCCCTTCCAGATGGTTGAATTCAGCAAAACTCAATCTTCTGAAAAACCAGAAAATATGGAGTTCAGGTAAAACATGCTCACAACATTAATTTTTTTTCCTCTGGAGATTGCAAAAGGCACTGAGAACTATCTGCATGCACTTCAGCTGCAGTCATTGTGTTAGGTGTAGCCATATTGAATGGTGAAGGAATAAGTTGGAATAGTTTGAAAGAGCTATAATTGTAATATGAGGTGATCTGGGGATTAGTTTGAGGAGCATCACAGAGCTATCATTGTGATATGAAGAGATCAGGGTCTGAGTACCCCCACGTGAGTGATCAAAGGAACAAGGTGCATGGGTATCATGAGGTTCCACTCCACATCACTTCAATACAGAGTTGTGTTGGTTGTGTCAGTAGTAGGGAATGGAAGTCTTCTTGATGTGTGGACTGCCAGTAGTGAAGCAGGATATGAGAGCAGTCTGTGGATTTAATCATGGGTAAAGGAAAGTATAGATTTAAGTGATATCCTTCATGCAAGTGTAAAGAGTTTGTAAAAGAGTATGAAGTGGTTGTTAGAATACCACACTTGTAGGAGAATAAGCTCAGTGCTTGAGCAGAAGGCAAATGCAGGTAGCACCTGTCTGTGCTGTACAGTTAAGAGGCAAAGCATGAAGATGTATCAGCGTTTTGAGGCCTTAATCAAAGAGGCCTTGCTCAAAAAGGCTGACAAAGGAGGTGCTGTCGTCACCATGAATAGGTCGGAGTATGAACAAAAGGCTACTAGGCAGCTCTCCAACACCATTTTCTACAAGCCATTACCCTCTGATCCCACTGAGAGTTACCAAAAGAAACTACAGCATTTGCTCAAGAAACTCCCTGAAAAAGCACAAGAACAAATCCGCACAGACACACCCCTAGAACCCCGACCTCGGGTATTCTATCTGCTACCCAAGATCCATAAACCTGGAAATCCTGGATGCTCCATCATCTCAGGCATTGGAATCCTGACAGCAGGATTGTCTGGCTATGTAGACTCCCTCCTCAGGCCCCACGTTACCAGCACTCCCAGCTATCTTCAAGACACCACTGACTTCCTGAGGAAACTACAGTCCATTGGTGATCTTCCTAAGAACACCATCCTAGCCACTATGGATGTAGAAGCCCTCTACACCAACATTCCACACAAAGATGGACTACAAGCCGTCAGGAATAGTATCCCCGATAATGTCACGGCTAACCTGGTGGCTGAACTTTGTGACTTTGTCCTCACCCATAACTATTTCACATTTGGGGACAAAGTATACCTTCAAATCAGCAGCACTGCGATGGGTACCCGCATGGCCCCACAGTATGCCAACATTTTTATGGCTGACTTAGAACAACGCTTCCTCAGCTCTTGTCCCCTAATGCCCCTACTCTACTTGCGCTACATTGATGACATCTTCATCATCTGGACCCATGGAAAAGAAGCCCTTGAGGAATTCCACCATGATTTCAACAATTTCCATCCCACCATCAACCTCAGCCTGGACCAGTCCACACAAGAGATCCACTTCCTGGACACTACAGTGCTAATAAGCGATGGTCACATAAACACCACCCTATATCGGAAACCTATTGACTGCTATTCCTACCTGCATGCCTCTAGTTTTCATCCAGATCACACCACACGATCCATTGTCTACAGCCAAGCTCTATGATATAACCGCATTTGCTCCAACCCCTCAGACATAGACAAACACCTACAAGATCTCTATCGTGCATTCTTACAACTACAATACCTACCTGCTGAAGTGAAGAAACAGACTGACAGAGCCAGAAGAGTACCCAGAAGTCACCTACTACAGGACAGGCCCAACAAAGAAAATAACAGAACGCCACTTAGCCATCACCTTCAGCCCCCAACTAAAACTTCTCCAACGCATCATCAAGGATCTACAACCTATCCTGAAGGACGATCCATCGCTCTCACGCATCTTGGGAGACAGGCTAGTCCTTGCTTACAGACAGCCCGCAAGTCTGAAGCAAATACTCACCAGCAACCACACACCACACAACAGAACCACTAACCCAGGAACCTATTCTTGCAACAAAGCCCGTTGCCAACTCTGTCCACATATCTATTCAGGGGACACCATCATAGGGCCTAATCATATCAGCCACACTATCAGAGGCTCGTTCACCTGCGCATCTACCAATGTGATAGATGCCATCATGTGCCAGCAATGGCCCTCTGCCATGTCCATTGGTCAAACTGGACAGTCTCTACGTAAAAGAATAAATGGACACAAATCAGACATCAAGAATTATAACATTCAAAAACCAGTCGGAGAACACTTCAATCTCTCCGGTCACTCAATTACAGACCTGAGGGTGGCTATCCTTCAACAAAAAAACTTCAAAAACAGACTCCGAGAGACTGCTGAATTGGAATTAATTTGCAAACTGGATACAATTAACTTAGTCTTCAATAGAGACTGGGAATGGATGAGTCATTACACAAAGTAAAACTATTTCCCCATGTTATTTCTCCCCCCCACCCCACCCCCCACTGTTCCTCAGATGTTCTTGTTAACTGCTGGAAATAGCCTACCTTGCTTGTCACCATGAAAGGTTTTCCTCCTTCCCCCTTCCCCCCCCCGCTGCTGGTGATGGCTCATCTTAAGTGATCACTCTCCTTACAGTGTGTATGATAAAAACCATTGTTTCATGTTCTCTGTATGTGTATATAAATCTCCCCTCTGTATTTTCCACCAGATGCATCCGATGAAGTGAGCTGTAGCTCACGAAAGCTTATGCTCAAATAAATTTGTTAGTCTCTAAGGTTCCACAAGTACTCCTTTTCTTTTTGTGAATACAGACTAACACGGCTGCTACTCTGAAACCTGGACAAACTTAATAACTTTTTTGACATTTAATTTCTTAGTTTTTTTTAACCAGGAAGAGGCATGTTTGTTGGTAGGAGTTAGATGTCATTTAGACGGTTATAGTTCTCACCTAGATTTGCAGTATATATGCTAAGTTATAATCAAAAGACCTAGGTTTTACACAGTGCTTTTTATCGGTAGATCTCAAAGAACCTTACATAATCCCCATTTTACAGATGGGGAAAGTGAGGCACAGAGCAGTGATGTAACTTACCCAAGATCACCCAGAAGGCCAGTGACAGAGCTAGGAATAGTGCTAGTCCCATGGTCTTTCCACTAGGCCACACTGTTGCTATGTGATTCCTTAGTGTTCCTCCCCACTCCTGTATATTTTGTTACAGTGGAATGGGGATAATGCATAGTTGCAAACAGGCGAGTGAGAGAGATCTCATCCATGGATTGTGTCCTTAAACCTAGACAATTTTATTACATGGCTGTTACAATAAGTTTAAGACAGATGTGCATCTCTCCTTCTCCACCCCCATCCTCACCATTCTCCACAACATGTAGCCCTCCCCCATGATCATTTCCAGTTCCCCCTTCCCTTCCCTGTCCATAAAGACATTAGTCGGCACTGTAGAAGCCGTTAACACACAAGAAGTTGCTCTTTTCTGTCTCCTGCCCTGTGCTTCTGTGCACATATCACAGACTGCAGCTTATTGGAGGGCTGCATGCTACTTTCATTATGTAGCCCGAGCCTCACAATGAGCTGGGGCCTTCAATGCTAATTCCTACCTCCATCTGGGACACCTGCTCCTGCTTCAGGCATCAGGCTGGTTTCCCCAGCCGCACCTCGGGTCCACCCAGTCCACGCCTCTTCCGTACTGGGCCACACCACACACACATTCTGCAGCCCCTTCCACTGCACACAAGGGTGGTCTGTATCTTAACTTTTCATTTGCTGGATTTCAGGTGTTTAAATTTGTATTACCCTCATTCCCTGAACCCCAGATCCCAGCTCACATGGAGGGGCAGGGCACAGGATTCAGACCCCCGCAGAAGGTACGGTTCCCCAAATCCCAGCACAAAGGGAGAATTCAGGGTTGACATCTCCCTTCCCCCTAAAGTTCCTCTGCTACCCCTCTCATTCTCCAGCCACACTCCTTGTCTTCTGTGATCCCACTCCCACTAGTCTCTAGCCACTGCCTCTTACCTGAGTATCCAACCCCTCTTCCTTTCCATCTATCCCCATCTCTTGCTGTAGACCCCAGCCCATGTTATCACCTACTCTTGTACCCCTGATCACCCCTCCCCGTGAACATTCACACGCATTGGTTTATTTTCTTTTCTTTTTTTTTAATATTTCAGAACCTTCTGGATATTTTGCTGTACTCAAGTTACATTTCACAATAACACCACAGAACACCCTAACATCACCTTGATAGAGCCAGATTTTTCCCAAATGTTTACAGTGCATTCTCAGATTTCTGCCCAGGAAGTTAAGTGGCCCATTAATCTCAATGAGGTGGTCTCAGATGAAAGTGAATACCCAGTGAAGATGAGTACAGTCTGAAACAATAGCTCTGAGTCATGTGAACTCTCCATTCACATGTTCCCATCCTCCCTCTCCCCAGCGTTAGAGAGTTTCTGTTATGTGTCAAGGGTACCTGTTCTCAGTTCCTCAGGCAGTCCTGATGGTGTGTCCTTGGTGCATATTCCAACTCGAGTATGCCTCTTCTAAGCTCGCCAGCCAGAGGAGCAGGGCTTCCCCAAATCCCAGCTTAAATGTGGGGATAAGAAGAGGAGTTCAGATCCCCACCTAGAAAGACAAGCCCCATCCAAAATCTGGATCCCATCAGAGGAGACAGAGATGGTGGTCAGACCCCCATAGATGGGTAGGGGTCCCCCAGACCCTGGCATGTACATAGGGGGAAGGGCAGGGAATGAGGCTCAAGCATCCCAGCTCATATTGGGGGGGGGGCAAGTAGAAAGGCTCAGATCCATCTTAGAGAGGCACAGAGCCCCCTAATCCTGGCTCACATACAGGTATAGGGAGAGGGGCTCACACCTCCCAGATACAGGTGTATTCACATAAGGGGAGAATTTGGGGCTGACAGCCCCAACCCCCTGCCGCTCACCCTGTCGCCTTCTCTGCTACCATCCCTATTTATCCCCACCTCTCGGTGTAGCCCCCAGACTCTCTCTCACTTAAAATGCCCCTTCTCTGCCAGCAACCATTTTCATATCTATTTAAAAACACAACCAAAAAACTATATATACCTTCATTGCTTCCTGGTCTTCACCTGTCTGCCCCGCTCTGCTGACCGAGACAGATATAGCAATATGCTATACAACCTTTTCCAAATTCTTGCCCATGATAGGGCTGGAACAGACCCTGGTTCAGGTGCAAAGACCTGCTGCTTATCCTCTTGAGCTATCCAGCTGTAGTGAAACTTGGAAGGCTAACCGTCATCTGCACGTGCATGATCAGTGGAACATCGGTGCAAACATTTAGTGTGAGAAGCTTCTGATGCACTAAACTAGAGAGACAAAATCTTTTTTCCCTAAAGGGCTGATGTGTGCCATTCACTCTATTGGGGTAACCCTTGAGCATTTGGATACTCTGCACAATGACCTGAGCCCTGGTTCTATCTCTGTCTCTGATGGTAAAAACATGTTGCCAGAATCTCTCAATTTTAAGAAATGCTGTTGGGTTTTCTTTGAGAGCAGTGTCTCTGGAAGCCCTTTTTCAAATTGTCCCAAATTTGGACCAATGACAGCACACTATGCCCCCACAAGGAATGCCATAATTTGAAGGCAATTTGAGCAGCTATACAAACTTTCTAGCACATAGGAGATTTGAGCTTTTAAACAGAAACCTGGTCTTCACCTCCACCATAGAGAGGCTGTTGCTCTTCTATAATGTGGGGGGGGGGGTGGAGTGGGAGGGAGAGAGAGAGAGAGTGTGCCTCATAAATGCACTCTTCAGTATAATTCTGAATTGGAGCCAACTCACTGATCTGGTTTGGCTAGATGCAGCTGCTAGACCACTGTAAATGCTGAACAACATACTGGTAGATTTTGTTGCCAACTTACCACTGTTTCACTCATGGAAAAAGCATTTGCGTGAGTCATTGGGGCCTTTAAGATTAAAGCACAGATTTTGTCAGGAAATAGATAATGTTCACATACTTTGCAAATGAAAGAAGTTTATATAAAGCAGAAAAAAATCAAAACCTTAAACCTCCAATTTTCAAATTTAAGTGCCTAAAATCAGGCAGCTGAGATATGTCTGCTAGTTTTTGAAAGAATTTCTTACTTCTTGCCCATAGAAGAAAACGTATGTCATTTTACTGTGTTTTTGCTGAGGAAAGACGTTTCTTAGCCTTTGCATTTTTCCTGTGCATTTGCATGTCTACTGTTTAAATATTTGCCTAAACAAACAAACAAACTGCTTTGAGTATAGTGGGAAGTTGTGATTATAATACAGCAACTTTTAGCTTTTTCTTCAAAGTGTTTCACTTAGTTTGGAATTCTGTGTGTTCCATGTAATGTGTTCTGTGTGTTGCATTTTTAATTATTCTGTACTTCTGGGTTGAAAGGTTATGATCAATAACTTTGTAGAATTCAGTGCTAATTGATTTACTGTCCAATATTGAGACTGGAAGAAAATGAAAGTTCAATATTGTTCCACCTGATAATGGTAAGTGCTAAAATAGAACAAAGACGATCAGATAGGTCATCCTGAAAATATCTGCTCAACCGTTGTGCATCTCTGCTGATCGCTGTGGGGCAAAATTAACATCTGTCTACATGGCCATGGAATTTGTACACCTTTACTTCTTGAAGGAACAGCTATTTTGGAGGATAGTGGTTTAGGATGGTGGGCAACTTGGGTGAAATTCACCCCTGTACAATGGCCTGGCACAAAGTCTATATATCAAAGGGCTGTTCTGGGGGCTTAAGTGGGACGGGACTTATGTAATGCACAGGTTTTGTTCCACCCATCAAAAAGTCGCCTCCTGCCTCTGTTCAACCCACGATGCTGGCTTCCATTGCCCGCTTGTTACATTTTTCAAACAAGCATATTTTTGTTTTCTGCCATGCTGCCCCACATGCTTGGGAGAAGCTTCCCATAAGCATCGGCAAAGCTGCCTCATTATCCTCCTCCAAATTCTTCAACCACAGTTAGGCTGATGGTATGCTGACATGCCTTTATACTTAGATTTAAAGTCTCTGGGACTGTCTTTTTGTTCTGTGTTATACAGTAGCTAGCATGATGCAGTTCTGATCCACTAGAACTCCTAGGCACTACAAAAATATAAATAAAACAAAATAATAATAGTCTGCAGTAGGTAAATGCATCATTCATGTAAAAGTGCATATACCCTGTATAGCAGTATACAAAGTCTGGGGAAAGGACAGTCTTAGGAAGTAGTGGTTGCTCAATGGATCCTACAGTCCCCACCTCCTTTTAATAGTGGTGTGTTGGGGCTATAGACAGTTATTTCAGCCAGTGGGATGAAGCAGTCTCAGTGGTGTGGCACTTCACTCTGAGAGGATCCTTCAGTTCCTCTAGCTCCCATTTAGACACCCACTGCACTGGGCTCTGGGTCCCTAGATCTGGCTTCAAAAGAGCATTTCATCCTCATTTTTTACTTTGTGCACAAAGAAAATGATATGCCAATGCTTCAGTATCATAGAAACTGTGTACATGTAGAGGGAGTTGATTTATAGATGCTAAATTGGTATTTCAGACAACTTTTTAACTTGCAGACTTTAATTTTTCCCATTTCTAAACAAAATGAAGCACATTTGTTTTCTCCATAAATCTTACTGAAATGTGAAAAATTCTTAAGAGGAGGAGACAGGGTATGGTGCATACTGCCAGCACATCTGGAGGAAATCCATCCTGAGTTTCTAATTATCCAAGAGAGAAGAAAAAGGCTTAATGTGTGCATGTGCCCATGAAGTATGTATGTACACAGACATGCTATATTATGGGGGTTGGGGGGGAAGTGCGGATTGTGAAACCAAAGTTATCCTTCAAATAAGGCATAAATGACTGTTTATATGTAGTTTTCAGGATCTGCAGTTACTTCTGAATTGTGTGGCACAATACCATATGGTTTACATGGGCCACATTTATCTGATGAGTCTTTTGTCTTGAGCACTATGGTTAATTCAACATCTGTAATTTCCTCTTGAGATGCAAGTGTCTCTCCTGTCTGCCACCACTAGGAAGGATTCCTCACTCTTATCTTCCCTGTTTGGGTAGACAGCTTCTCCGTGCTATGGAAGCTTTGTTTTCTTGCTGCTTCTAAGCTTGACTGGAAATGAAGCAGAGAACCCCAGTTATCAAAACCTGCAGTATTCTCTCCCACAACAACCACAAATTACTTAGCTTTGTCTAGACTTAAAAAAAAAAAAAAGAATCAAGCTCTGTTAATGAATAGTACTGTGTCATAGGGATGGATGAACCAAATAATAAATTTGCTGGATAGCATAAATAACTATCTTCTTTGGCAAGATGTCTGAATACCGATGGGAAAAATGTTTGCTGGATATTCAGGGATTCACGTGCCAATATGCAATTACAGGCTATAAGGATAACTTTATATCTTACAAGACTATTCCACTCAGTCAAACAACATATATGATTTTACAAATGTACAGTCTTTTCTTGCTTGTTTTGGCTGATGTAGTGAGAGGGAACAGCCGTGGAAGTTGGGGGGAAAAATGTCACTATTGAATTTAAATCTCTACACATTCTTATCATTGCATAACATCTGACTTCACAGGTGAATAAGGATGGGCTGAAATACTTAGATTATCTTGATTGACACCCACTAACAATTATGAGTGCAAAAATCAGTAGTTTTTTCTTCTGCTGCTGTTGTGATGTCACTGTCCATTTAGTAGCCATTTCTAGTTGCTGTGTGTGTGTTTGTGTGTGTGTCCATGCAAGCATGGGCACTGAAATTCTCCTCACAGTTTTACATGTGAAAAATGTGTGTAGGTACTGATATCTATAGATACAGATATGGTGTTATACACACACCACTTATGTGGAGGTGATAGCATTTGATAAATTTCAGTGTCATGATAAATTGCAGAACCGTCTCCCTGGAACTTATTTGAACACTCCAAACACCTGAGCAGCTTCAGAGAGCTATAATTTTTTCTGTAATCTGGCATAGAACTCCTTCTTCCCAAAATGTGGAATTTCCTATCCCAAAACACTCCTTCCAATGCCCAAGATGGACAGAACTGAGTTGTGGGCCAGTGACAGCTTTTCTATATGTTAAGATGCCTTGACTTTGAATTCTGTTATCTTGTGACCCTGCAGAGCAGAAATTAGATGTTTATTCTGTGGGAAAGGGGAGATTCCCAGCTTCCCAGTGAATGGAATAGTGTGGTTCAGTCTTCTATTATGGAGTAGAGTTGTACAGTACAAGCCACTCTCTGCTGCATTTATGATTTATATATATATATACACATATTTTTTTTTCAGACAGCAATTATATGTGTTGGCTCTGGCATTATCCTGCTGAGGGGCAAATCTGAAGAGGTAAGAGTCTGACCCAAGGTTCCAACACTCATCTACATCAAGGCATTTCTCTAAAATAATTTCATTTCATTGCTCAGATATAGAAGTGAACATTTTCTTTTTCATGGTCCTGATGCCGCTTCCATGAAGAGATAGGACTGTGAGAGCCCTGACAGCTTGCAGTGTGACAGATAAGCAAGTGCCTCTGGAGCTTCTTACTTGTTAACTCCTCAAAGGATGAGTGAATGTGAATGTCAGCCTCTGCCAGGTTCTGCTATGCCTGAGTCAGCATCTCAACTTTCACCTCCTCAAAGCAGAAAATGATCAGAACCTGCTTGCTCTCTACCATATAAATTGCAACATCGCATCTTGTTACAATTCCCTGGGAGCGTTGGCTCACATGGAAGCCCCTTTTGCTTGTAGCCTGTATAATTTTGGTAAAACACCAAAGAATGATTCAAAATAGCTGGCCAACTTCCAGCTAATCATGGACATGTTGGTCTTTGAGGCCTGTTTTAATAAGGCATCAGTACAAAAGTAGCAAGGCATAGACAAAACATCTTAACTACACCATCCTTCACTTTACAATTAGCTAATACTTTGACAGCATTATCTCAGAGAACCATATGGGGGGATAGCTTTTCCAATCTGCCATGTAGCGAGAATGCCTAGAAAGGCATTGAACATGGTGCTATTTGTGTTGTCTGGTTTTGGAAGCTCTCAATGGTGTTCTTTTGAAATCTTTTCTTGGTCTTACAGCCCACTGCATCACAAAGTAAGGGGTGCAGTGGTCTGGTTCCACATGCCTGATGTGAATTATGCTTGCTGCTCTTTCACAATAACAAGAAGCATTAAAACATTGCAAGCAAACTCTGATATCTCCAGATAACAGTATTTGAGAGAAGCTTAAGGGGGAAAAGTGGTACCAAGATTCTAATAGTCCCAATGACAATATCATTCACTAATCAGATAGCTATTGGTGGCATTATTACCTACAAAACAATCTGAATCTTATAAGCCACTAGAGTTCCGCCTTCTCTGGGCTATATGTTTTAACTGAAATTTTGAATACCCAATGTTTCCTAGTAGCCCTTCCCACAGTGCTTAGCTTAAGCATAATTTCTCACATAGTAATCATCTTTTAAAAGCCAACTGATACCAACAGTTACTCACTACAGTATGGGATAACACTGGCCCAATTGCACCTTCTCATCCTCAGGAGAAAACTCTGTCTGATACTCCAGGAAGAGATTTCTTATTGATTATTCCAATGAAGAGGTGATTTTCTTTTCCATCCTCTGTTGGATCTGGCTGTTGGGCCCACTCATGAGCCCCAGGAATCAGAAATAAGTCGGACACCGATATGTGGAGTCCCTTTTCCTTTGCACCAACCCCGTGGCTCCAGCAACTTCCCACCCCCAATCCCTACCAGTGAGGTTCTCAAGGAGTGCTGCCAGAGTTTCGGCAGCCAGAGAGATACACCCTCATACACCCTCTCTAGCTTCTCATCCCCCACAGTTCATCAATGGGGGAGCTTCATGGGGATGGAGAAAGGGAAGGAGGGGGAGAATATCGCTGTAAAGGGACAGCTTTGTGTAAAGCTGACATTTCCCAAGGAAATGCTGCATCTGGCTGCATGACATCAACTATAATGTTTACTGTTTTAAAAAAAAATGAACACATAGTCACACTTACCATGCTGAGGTATCTGAGATATTGCATTATTTCCCTCTGCTACAAATTGTGATACAAAACTGGAGGCCAGCTGAAGCAATCTTCCAAAGTATATTTTGCAATTTTTTCTTCTCTTTCCCAAAAAAGAAAAGCCATGGTCCTACACAGCTTTGAAGGCTTCATACCCCACTCCCCTCCCGCCAGTATAAATAGTACCATATCCCAGTGCAACGAGACAGGTAGCTACGATCATGATGGATCCTTCACCTCCTCTGCCTGCGTAGAATAGCTGCTATAGTTACATAAAGATATGGGAAGTACCTGGAGAGTTAAAAGGGTCACACATCACATTACAATGGAGGGCTGTGATATTATTTTTTTTAAAAAGCTACATGCTGCAGCTAGGAATGTGATATTTCATGAATGCAAGTTAAAGATAAAAGATCCTACAAACTTTTCTTGCATTAGAGTGAATAATGTATCAATTCGCCCTCACCTTCCAAAACAGAGAGGAGCTACTACACTCTTAGCCCTGGTCTACACTATGAGTTTAGGTTGAATTTAGCAGCATTAGATCAATTTAGCCCTGCACCCATCCACACAACGAAGCCATTTTTGTTGACTTAATGGGCTCTTAAAATCGATTTCTGTACTCCTCCCCGACGAGGGGATTAGCACTGAAATCGACATTGCCGGGTCGAATTTGGGTTAGTGTGGATGCAGTTCGATGGTATTGGCCTCCAGGAGCAATCTCGCAGTGCTCCATCATGACCGCTCTGGACAGCACTCTCAAACTTTTGAATTTCATTTCCTGTTTGGCCACTGTGGCGTGACCACGCAGAGCTCATCAGCAGAGATGACCATGGAGTCCCAGAATCGCAAAAGAGCTCCAGCATGGACCGAATGGGAGGTACTGGATCTGATTTCTATATGGGGAGATGAACCTGTGCTATCAGAATTCTGTTCCAAAAGACAAAATATTTGAAAAAATCTCCAAGGGCATGAAGGACAGAGGTTATCACAGGGACTCGCAGCAGTGCTGTGTGAAACTTAAGGAGCTCAGGCAAGCCTACCAAAAAAACAAAGAGGCAAACGCCCGCTGGGGTCAGAGCCCCAGACATGCCGTTTCTATGATGAGCTGCATGCAATTCTAGGGGGTGCCCTACAACTACCTTTACGTGGACTCCTGCAAGGGATTCTCACGCAACAGAGATGAGGATTTTGGGGTCGAGGAAGACGATAGCGCACCAGGCAAGTGGAAAAACCGTTCTCCCCGACAGCCAGGAACTGTTTATCACTCTGGAGCCAATACCCTCCCAACCGGGCTCCTGGACCTTGAAGACAGAGAAGGCATCTCTGGTGAGTGTACCTTTGTAAATATAATACACTTTTTAAAAGCAAGCATGTTTAATGATTAATTTGTCCTGAAGACTTGGGATGCATTCGCAGCCAGTACAGCTACTGGAAAAGTCTGTTAATGTGTCTGGGGATGGGGCAGAAACCCTCCAGGGACATCTCAATGAAGCTGCCCTGGAGGTACTCCCAAACCCTTTGCAAAAGGTTTCTGGGGAAGGCAGCCTTATTGCGTCCTGCATGGTAGGACACTTTACCATGGCAGGCCAGTAGCACGTAGTCTGGAATCCTTGCATAAGAAAGCATGGCAGCATGTGGTCCCAGTGTTTGCAGGCATTCAAGCAACATCCGTTCTTTATCTCTCTGTGTTATCCTCAGGAGAGTGATATCATTCATGGTCACCTTGTTGAAATAGGGGAATTTTATTAAGGGGACATCAGAAGTGGCTGTTCCTTCTTGACTGTTTGCCTGTGGCTGAAAAGAAATCATCCCCACTGTTAGCCACGCGGTGGGGGGAGGGGCAAAGCAATCATCCCAGAGAATTGGCTGTGGGGGTGGGGTTAATTAGGTTTGTGCTGCACATTAACCTGAAAACTTCAGCCCCTCCTTTTAAATGGACAATGTGTCTTTTTCAATTTTAATCTCCCTTTCTTTCCCCCTGCAGCTACAAATGTTTCAATGCTGCAACTAGCATCTCCGTCCCCGAGGCTAGCGCAGATAAGAAGGTGAAAAAAAACTCACTAGTGATTAAATGTTCTCTGAGCTTATGCAGTCCACCCAAACTGAAAGAGCCCAGCAGAATGGATGGAGGCAGACAATGGCAGAGTCCAAGAAAGCACAAAATGAATGTGAGGACAGGAGGTGGGAGAAACAGGAGAGGTGGTGGGATCAAGAGGAAAGGTGGCAGCAGCATGATGAAAGGAGGCAGGATGCAATGCTGAGGCTACTGGAGGATCAAACTGATATTCTCTGGTGTATGGTTGAGGTGCAGGAAAGGCACAGACCACCACTGCAGTCCCTGTGTAACCAACCGTCGTCCTCCTCAAGTTCCATAGCCTCCTCACCCAGATGCCCAAGAATGCGGGGGGGGGAGGCGAGGCGCTTCGGGCACCCAACCACTCCATCCCAGAGGACTGCCCAAGCAACAGACAGCTGGCATTCAATAAGTTTTGAAGTGCAATTTGGTCTTGTCCTTCCCTCCTCCCCTCATCCACCACCCCACCCAGTACTTCCCTGCTCCTCCACTCCTCCCAGGCTACCTTCCTAGTTATCCCCCTATTTGTGTGACAAATTAATAAAGAATGCATGATTTTAAAACAACAATGACTTTATTGCCTCTGCAAGTGGTGATCAAAGGGGGGAGGGGAGGGGAGGGCGGTTGGCTTACAGGGAAGTGGAGTGAATCAAGGGGGCAGGTTTTCATCAAGGAGAAACAAACAACTGTCACACCGTAGCTTGGTCAGCCATGAAAATGGTTTTCAAAGCTTCTCTGATGCACAGCACACCCTGCTGTGCTCTTCTAACCATCCTGGTGTCTGGCTGCATGTAATCAGCGGCCAGGCGATTTGCCTCAACTTCCCACTCCGCCATAAATGTCTTCCCCTTAATCTCACAGATATTGTGGGGCACACAGCAAGTAGCAATAACAATGGGAATATTGGTTTCGCTGAGGTCTAACCAAGTCAGTAAACTGCGCCAGCACACTTTTAAATGTCCAAATGCACATTCTACCACCATTCTGCACTTGCTCAGCCTATAGTTGAACAGCTCCTGACTACCGTCCAGGGTCTCTGGGTATGGCTTCATGAGCCATGGCATTAAGGGGTAGGCTGGGTCCCCAAGGATAACAATAGGCATTTCAACATCCCCAGTGGTTATTTTCTGGTCTGGGAAATAAGTCCCTTGCTGCAGCTGTTCATACAGACCAGAGTTCCTGAAGATGCGAGTGTCATGTACCTTTCCCAGCCATCCCAGGTTGATGATGGTGAAACGTCCCTTGTGATTCACCAGTGCTTGCAACACCATTGAAAAGTACCCCTTTCGGTTTATGTACTGGCTGCTTTGGTTGTCCGGTCCCAAGATAGGGATATGCATATTGTCCATCACCCCACCACAGTTAGAGAATCCCATTGCAGCCAAGTTATCCACTATGACCTGCATGTTTCCCAGAGTCACTACCCTTGATAGCAGCAGCTCACTGAATGCGTTGGCTACTTGGATCACAGCATCCCCCACAGTAGGTTTGCCCACTCCAAATTGATTCCCGACTGATGGGTAGCTGTCTGGCATTACAAGCTTCCAGAGGGCTATTTCCACTCACTTGTGAACTGTGAAGACTGCTCTCATCTTGGTATTCTTGTGCTTCAGGGCAGGGGAAAGCAAGTCACAAAATTCCATGAAGTGGAGATCCAGTGCCCTTACGCATGAGAAAGTTTTGCAGCCACTGGGAATCATCCCAGACCCACAACACTACACGGTCCCACCAGTCTGTGCTTGTTTCCCAGGCCCAGAATCGGCGTTCCACCGCATGAGCCTGCTCCATTGCCACCAAGATGCCAAATTGCCGGGGCCCATACTTGGAGAGAAGTCTGTGTCCATGTCCTCATCACTCTCATCACCGCACTGCCATTGCCTCCTTGCCTGCTTTTGCAGGTTCTGGTTCTGCATATTCTGCATGATAATGTGCAAGGTGTTTACAATGCTCATAACTGCCGTGGTGATCTGAGCAGGCTCCATGCTTGCTGTGGTATGGCGTCTGCAGGAGAGCAAAGTTGCAGCAGAAGCGGTGGTTGGATGACCAGATTTGCAGACCTACTGCACCGTCTGCTGCCAGGACACAACAGCTGAGCAGACTGCACACTTGCCGTGTTTATGGTGAGACAAGAGCAGCCAAGCAGAGTTGCAGTGGAAGCGACCCTGCGAGATCACCAGGAGAGCAGAGTGTCAATAGAAGCGGCGGATGACAATGGTCATATAGAGGACCTGAGAAGTGGATTCATAGCATCAGGAGAGCAGAGTGGCAGTGGAAGCGGTGGATGACAATGACGGTTAGCAGTCCTACTGCACCGTCTGCTGAAAGCAGTATGGTGCCTGCAAGGAAAAAAGGCGTGAAACAATTGTCTGCCATTGCTTTCACGGAGGGAGGGGTGACTGACGACATGTACCCAAAACCACCCACAACAATGTTTTTGCCCCATCAAGCATTGGGAGCTTAACCCAGAATTCCAATGGGTGGTGGAGACTGCAGGAACTGTGGGATAGCTACCCACGGTTCGATGCTCCGAAAGTCGACACTAGCCTTGGTACTGTGGACGCACTCTGCTGACTTAATGCGCTTAGTGCATTAGTGTGGGGACATACACAATCGACTGTGTAAAATCACTTTCTAAAAAATGGACTTCTATAAATTTGACCTAATTTCATAGTGTAGACATATCCTTAATTTTGCAGGTTGATGAAAGCTCATGCTCTGGTGGCTCTAAAGCCATGTTCGCTAGCCTTAATGTTCTCCGTAACTTTTCTTTTGAGTGTATAAAACTTATAAACTGAGAAGAAGTTTGTTTTGTCAGGTCTCTAGTGCTTTGTGTCTTTTTTTCCTTTCCTGGAAGAAGCACTTAGGCCCTATTCAATCATTCTGTCAGGCACGCATCTATGGATGAGAGATCTAAAAAACACTGTTAGTTACCCATCAAACTGTCACATAGATAGCATATGAGTGGTATGGACCTGTTAAAGAATACAGTAATTCTATTCACAAGACTGCTGACAAATGTCAACAATTTATGGTGGTCACCAGCCAAATGAGGACTCTGGAGCATAAGCAAGTAAACAGAACTGGCTGAATGACAGCATTATTTGTATGCAGAACGCAGAAACGTCAAGTTTCTGGTATAGTAAATACTGCATATTATTAACACCTGCTATGAAGCTAGAGTGAAGATTTTATTAGGTTTTGTAATCTTCCTTCAGCAGTTACAGTATTTTCAAATCTGCCAGGTTTCTATGGAAAAAACCTCACACTTTCATCCTTTTTATGTAAATAGATTGTTTATAGATGATTTATAGCTTGAAAATGTGTGTGCTTAAAGGATGCAGTTCATTTTTCCTCAGCGAGATGATAGGTATCCCTCTGGATTAAAACTAAAATAAATTCCGTACAAGTAGTGTTACTGATCAATTAAGTCCATAAGCATCTTTCTATATATTTGATTAAGTGACTGTATGACTGAAATGAAATGCTCATATGTGGTGGAGATGCTGCTCTGTCATATACTGTCTTTCACCTTGTGGCGGGTCCTGAAGGGAGCAAGGGGCAGATAATGTTTTGCATTTGAAATGGAGCTGAATTTTTACATGCACATTGCTGTTGTGAAATTTACCACCTCATTCGCAATTCATTCTCCATGCTTCTGAACCCGTGAACCCGTCCGGTTCTTTTGTCTGATGCTACCATTATGTAAGGGATTGTGACCCCCTTGCTCACATTGATAAGCAGTTATTCACAGGGGTAGCTTCATTCACTTCAATCTGGCCCTGAGTGTTTCTGAAGTGCACACAAAGATCAGTAAAACAAACTGTATATAGTTTCCCTGCTCATAATATTATATGAGCACAATATCAAATTCTAGACTGAGTCAATGGGGAATGAAGAAGATATTCAAAATTAACAGAGGATGGGAGGTACTGTCATAAAATTGATTAGAGTAAGAACTGGAAATAACAAACTGTCAATTTTTTTAATCAATTTTCTTGAAGTTCTTGGTGGTGCTATTGAGCAACTGCCATCGTAGTGCTGTTATCTATGCTATAGTTGTTCTTTGGATGTGTAATGGTGTCCTGCTGGCTGAAGGGGTGGATTAATGTATGGGGCCTATGCCCAATGGCCTTGGTCAATTTGGGGGCCCCCGCAAGGTGCCAAAACCTGGGTATAAGTGGGAGGGCCACTGTTGCTGGAATTGTGTCCCTGCCTGCTCCTTCCCCATGTGATCCCACCTTCTGGCCAGGCTGGAAGCCAGAGCTGGAGAGTGGTAAGTGTTGCCCAGGGAGTTTGGCCACTATGGGGAGCCCCAGACCCTCTGCCTGCCCTGGGAGGGGGGGGATGCCAGAGATCAGCTCCTGGCCCATGTCTCACCGCCCAGGGCATGTTGCTGCTGGTAGCACCCAGGAGCAGGGGCTCTGGTCCGGCTCTGGTCCCAGGGCCTGCAGAGGTCACAAGCAGTGAGGAGCCAGGCAGGGAGGGCTGTCCCTGCTGCTACCTGGGCTTTGTGCCCAAGGCAGCAACCACCTGTGTCACTGCTTCTCCCGTCACTTTTGGCCGTAGGCTTGCAGTTTAGGTCTTTGCATCCTTGTTTCCCCACCCTTCCTCCTTGGGGGCGGAGGGAAGTATTTCAGTTCAATAATCTAGCCGCTTCCTCAGAGTCAGTTGTGGGGGAACCGAGCCTGCCCACTATTCATGGTCCTGATCCAGGGACCTTTTAGATAGCAGCCTCCTGCTGTGTCTCCATAACTTCGCTCAATGTTCTTCAATTCCCTGGGCCATTTCCCCATGGTGCCAGCATCTTCTTCGCCCTCTGCTCATGGTATTGAGCCGGCCAGTCCAAGCAGCCAGCCCCTTGCTCCTCTCGTCCTGTCAGCAACTGCTCTGACCAAGGTACTACCCCTCCTGCAGCCCGCTAGGAACACAGTCCTCTCTCCTTGGGCTTCCCGCAGCATCTTTCTCTGGCATTGCAGATCTTTTTAGGTAAGCCTGTCCCTTATCTCTGCCATGTTACTTGGCTCCACCCGCTTCTGCCAGGCTCTGGGAACATGGCTCCTGCACCTGTGCTTTCAGTGCTGCTCCTCAAAAAGAAGGTCCTATAACATGTAAGGGAGACAGCACAAATTACAACAGCCCTTAGCTGTGTTATCCTGCTCTAGTGTGTTCCCCAGGGGGGATTACAGGAAGCAAGGAGCTAGGCTGCTTCCCCAGATCTCCTCCAACCCATTACTTTCAGCTCCATGGAGCTTAAACCATAAAGTCCCCAGAGCTGGGATTTTGCAGAGATAAAGGCAAGTGCAATTCCAGAGACGCAAGCTTCCCTCCATATGTGGGCACAGGATTGAGCAAGGGGCTTGTAAATAATTGTAGTGTATGAATAGTAATGAAATAATAAAATACAAAATAAAAGGTGTGTATTTTGTGATCATAATACCTTATAAATAATTGGTCTTATATTTTCTTAATTGTTTAGAAAATGCCATTAATTCTTAGAGGAAGCACAGATAATGAAATACTTTCCCTCTTTAGTCTTTCTGTTGTATAACTTATGAAAATCAGTAAGATCAATTAAATAGTGCAAGCCAAATAGTCTTTTTCATTGTCACTTATATCTCCCTTTTGGATTTTAAAGACAGTTATATAATTTTCTCTTTACTGATCTTTCTTTACTTGGATTATTTTCACTGCACTAAAGGTTCTCTGTATTCAATCAAGGACAGAATATGGTCTCATTGGTTTATAAAAATGTTAGTATTGTACTCAAAGAAACTATCTCTGTGTGGTTTTTATGTTAAGTAACTCTTTTGAAAGAGTTGGTAAACACTGCAAAATTTTTATCTACTTCATAATTTGTGGGTGTGGAATTTTCATTAATGTTTTTACCTAGTCCTTAAGGTCTTGTGGTGTCATTATGGAGTTTTTGCTTTATCTAATAGATACTAGTGCTGTTTAAATGAAATTAATAGCAAAATTCACATTGACTCCATTAGAATTTCCTCATGGACCTGTATGTAGGGCAACAAATGGTAAACATTTGGAGGGTTTTGGAGCTCTGAATTTGCACTATGTAAAGTTGTCAGTGTTCAAATTGCATGAACATTCAGAGGTAAAATAAAAAGAGGCTGTGGCAATATGATCTACCATATTCTTTTCAAAGAGGGTGATAAACTAATACATTATTGCCAGCAGTCTCTATATTAAGTAAAACATTTAGACTATTTTCAGTCTTTTTGCTTTGTCCTTCCATAAATCTATTACATTTCATTGGTTTTAGAGGAACGTTCCTCCTGTTTCACACAAGTATACCAATTTTAATTACTTCCAAGTGTTGGCACATATAATAAATAACCCATAGTCCAAATAGTTAACTGTGAATAATTTAACATCTTAAATGGCATGTTTACGCCAGGAGCAATATTAAAAAAAAAGTTTAGTCTTTTTATATTCTGTTATCACCTCAGTTTTAAGCTATGAATGCCTGATAAATTATGTGGTGAATGTCTGGTAAATTGATTTGGCTTATAAGGGTCAAATGTTTTCTTTAGCATTAGCCCAAGGCCCAATTACTCACTCCTGTGGGAAAACCTGTGGGAGGAGATTAAGCAGAGTACATTTCTGTTAGGTTTTCCTGGAGGCAACTTCTTCTGTGTCCTTCTGTTGTGGTTTGGTGTTTGCACGCTTTCCCCTTCTCTGCCCTTCCACCTAAAGGACCATCCTCCATGCCTCAGAGATCTCCTGACCTTATGCCTCTGTGCTGGCTCTCTATCCCGAACAGTCCATCCAACTCCGTGGTAGTGCAGATTGATTGGAACTGTGCAGCCAGGTCCCCCTCAGCCAGAAGTTACCCCAGGAACTATAGCAGTGAGGTGGTAGTGGAAACAGATTCTGAATATAGCCTGAGTCTGTATGGCTTTTCCTGGCCCATTTTCATGGGGTCAGAAGGACTGATCTGTGTATCCCCACTCCAGCCCCTGCCTGCCTGCTTCCTGACCACTCTCCACTTGTGGATGCCCTGTTCTGTGGAGCTCTCTATGGGCCTGGCTAAGAGTTGGAAACAGTATTGTCCTGACCTCCCTTTCTGCACAGGTAAGAACCTGTCAGTATATGGATCATGAGGCCACTATAGCTGCCTTGCCAAAAGGTCTTCAGTTTGCTTTTGGCACTGTAATGATTAGTCTCTCTCTCTCTCTCTCTTTCTTTCTTTCTTTCTTTCTTTCTTTCTTTCTTTCTTTTTGGTACCACACAATATACTGAGCCAAACTGATGCCTGATATCAGTGGGGTGACAAAGAAGGATGAATCTTAACCATTTTCATCTAACTTTGCAAAAATTAGTGAGGGTCCTTTCTTTGTGCCTTTCTGGGTATGCAGAGTGCATTGTTTATCTTTTAGTTAGTATTCCGTAGAATTCCAGGCTGAGACTTTTTTTCCAAGTCCACTGTCTTTGTTAGGAAAAAACAACAACCAAACTATACTAACAGCTGTAAGTGATGCTTGCTAACAGTAGCTAGTACAAAGTTATCTCAGGAGAGATTTTAGCAACATAATTCTATGCATAAAATGCAGAAGAATAACCTAGAAAGGAAAGAAAAGGAAAGATGAGGAAATAAGTCTACCTAGGCATTTATACATATACCAGTATAGAAGCATCTAGGAATGGTGGGCTTAAAAACTGAGATACAGTGACCTAGAGCACAATATAGCATTCTTTGTGTATCAGCAGTGGGAAAGGAAGACTGGCTGTGAGAGACAACAAATGGAAGAAATTGAGGACCAGAGGGATTAACTGACTTTTACTGAGGTCACAGAGCAAGTCAGTGTCAGAATCAGGATTTGATTCCAGGATTGAAATCCCAAAATATCTTCAATGAAAATTATAATATTTTTCCCCAATAATAAAGTATTTTGATTTGGAAATGCTATTGCTTTCCCTCATGGGAGTCATAGTATGGGTACCTCAAGCACACTTCTCCTCTATAGGCTGCATTTTCTGTGTATATGTACCATGTCCAGGGATGAATCTCCTCTCCTCTCCATGAGCGGAGACCATGGACATTATGAGAGATGGAGTCAAAATGGGGGTGTGGGGAGATTTGGAACCAACTCTAGCTCTTTATTATTTTTATATGTGCAGGGATGCTGCAAAAGCCTATTCTATAAAGTGCTGAGCACCTACAATGATCTCACAGGAGATGCTTCCTTGCAGGAGCAGGACTTAACTTCCTTTCATCTATAAAATTGTAAGATCAGCCCTTGGGTTGCTTCTGATAATTGGAATGATCTGCATGTTGTGGGGGGTTAATTATATTAACATTATGTAGAAATGTTGATTTTTATTCTTAGGTACAACAATAATCAGGAACATCTGTAAATTGGAAGTAATGATGATTATTTCACTGAGGAGGTCTGGCTGAAGAGCTATTCTTTTGCAAGCATAACACAATTAATATAAACAAAACTTATACACTGCAGCACAGAAAGCATTTGCCTTGAAAAACAACATTCCCCCTAACTGCATTTGTTTTCAGCATTGCCAGCTGGGAACTTTAAAAGCAACAGCCTGGCAGGTGGATTTTAATTCCTGTTGCAAATGTGTTTGCTGTAGATTCTCCCCACCCCGTAACATTACTATTGCTGCATATAAATTCATGTAATTAAAACTTTTAATTAATAATTATATCAAAATAATGCTAATGTTCTACAGTTGGAAGAAGGGATATAGGAATAGAAAATGTTACTGTTGAGGTTTATAGACAAAAACAAACAAAGAAAAAACTATGATTAGAGAAATCATTAATATAGTAGTTACCAAATTCCAGTGAAAATAATTCTATTAACTATAGTACACCAATTCCTAAGGAGCTCATCATTGATATTGGAAGATGCTTAATCATTCATTGATTCACAAGTAATCAAAATAAATGAATTCTGTAGTTGGAAACATTACTGTAGACCCATATGTGCCAGTGTATCTCCAAAATTTGGTTTATTTAGTCATCCAGGTTTAAAACTGCATAATTTGCTAGGAATTCTATTCTGTTCTAGCTAATCTATCTATATGCACCCAACAATGCCAGCATTGTTTCTCCATTCTAGGTGAAATCTCATAATAAATTGTCACTCATCAATATCTGAAGGTATAAATAAGAGACCATTAGGATGAAGAATGACAAATCTTTTAATTCATTTGTAATACCATGGACTAATAGAGTTTTCTGGGGGGAAAGAGTAGGAAAAATAAATAAAGATATAAATGGGACCAGTGCCATGCCAAGAAAATATACTTATTCAGTATTTCTCTACCTTCCTTTTTGCTGTTGCTGATGTTTTGAGTGTTCTAATATGGGTTCTCACCCTAATAGCCTTATCTTCCAGTGAAATCATAATTCTGTATTTCACATTATACTCAGTTGCTGTGGAAATTATTGTGCTGTCATAAATACAGCTTGAGAACTGGTTGAGGGGCTTCTGCTGAAGCAACAACATTTCAGTGAGAAAAAAAATAATGGAAAAGTTAATGAAAAATTGTTTTGGTTGCCCAGCCAGCTCTATTTCTTGATCAAATAAGAGAAGAACCTGAGTGTGAGATGTGGAAACACAAGAGTAAAGGTAGTTAAAAAGAAAGGATGAAAAGGATCAGAAAGATGCACAGATTTCAGTTTTGAGTTAGGTATATTTAAAAAAATTTTCCAGTATATTTTTCCTTTTATCTGGAAATTAAGTGATAACATTCAAAATAAGTGTTCTATTCAAAATAGAATTCTATTCAAACCCAATATAAAGCCCAGTCCTACAAAGCCGTAATCACATGAGTAATGATTTGGGGGCAAGGACCACTTTTTTGGTTGTACTTTTGTATATTGCCTAGCAAAATGGGTCCTAATCTTTGACTGGAGAACCTCAGTGTTCCTGCAATAGAAATAATATTTGTAATAAAATCTCCATCATATCAGTACTGAATAGGACTGTTTACATGAGAGAGAATCACTCACATGGATACGGATTGCAGGATCAGGCCCCAAAGTCAATGATATTAAAAATATCACACTGAAAAGCTGCCCTTTCCAATGTAACTGCCTTTATAAAAGTTTTTTTATTCAGAAAATTAAATTGCTCAGTTGAATGGTAACAACCTATATGTATAGTGCCATTATGTTTCCACGATACTAAGAAAAGCTTTTGTCTGTATGTATTGTGACAGGGTCAGGCCAGATGGCTATAGGAGAGTAATATAAGGCAGATATATTAGCTCCAGGATATGTAGGTCCCTTTTCCCTGGGTAAGGTAACAGGAAAGGTTCCAGAAAAATCAGGAACCTTCTGGAGACAATTAAGACAGGCTGATTAGAACACCTGCAGCCAATCAAGAAGCTGCTAGAATCAATTAAGGCAGGCTAATCAGGGCACCTGATTAAAAAGGAGCTCACTTCAGTTTGTGGTGTGCGTGTGAGGAGCTGGGAACAAGAGGCACGAGGAGCTGAGAGTGAGAACGAGGACTGAGGTGTACAAGCATTATCAGACACCAGGAGGAAAGTCCTATGGTGAGGATAAAGAAGGTGTTGGGAAGAGGCCATGGGGAAGTGGCCCAGGGAGTTGTAGCTGTCGCACAGCTGTTCCAGGAGGCACTCTAGACAGCTGCATTCCACAGGGCCCTGGGCTGGAACCCGGAGTAGAGGGCAGGCTTGGGTTATTCCCAGATCCTCCCAACTCCTAGTCAGTCACAGGAGTCGTCGACCTGGACTGTGAATTCAGAAAAACGGCCAAGCTGAGGACTGCTGTGAAGCTCCAAGGCGACCAAATCCACCAATAAGCGCAAGATCCACCAAAGTAGAGCAGGAACTTTGTCACAGTATGTAAGACAGCATATTATACTGAAAAGTAGTGAGGATAGTCTCAAAGAACTAGGAATTGCTGAAAGGTGATTCTGAGTCAGATTGTCTTTTATAATAGCATCTTTAATCACATTATGCATCTCCAGGGAGTCACAAAGGAAAATTGCAATATGGAATAAATTTCCATTTCAGGTAAGTGATGAAGAAGTACTTCACTGACTGTCAGATTGGGGCACTGTTTAAATAGAAAGGACACCATGTAATTTGAGGTTTGTGAGGAAGAGGAAAGGTGGTGTCACAGGAAAAATGCTAGGGTGGGGAGGCCGGGGGAAGGTTACACGTTAATTTGCAGATCTCTTATTTCCTCAGTCAGGTCGGGATTAGGGATGTCACAAAATTGATGTTCTTGGTCTCTGAGGAAGATTACAAATCACCTCACTACTAGCAGACCCCAGGCAACAGCTACATGGAGTCATTCTAACTGCAGTTCTATGGCTCATGGGAGGACCAATGCTGATGGCCACTAGAAAGTAAATACGGTAGGAAGAAATTACATTGATGGCATTTCGGAAGGAGTGTTAGGAATGCCAACTTCTGAGTTTTGTACCAGCCACATCGCAAACATTATGGTGGCAGGTCATGTGCTAAGGTATAGTCATATCAATCCATCACTATTATTTGCTTTGCAGTATGACATTTCTCCATGTGTTAGTTTCTCCATATGTTAAATGAGGATAACAGTCAGACTGCTTAGATGGAGGATGTGCCATCTAGTTAATTAGAACCTGATTTGCAGAAGTGTTGAGCATCCACAGCAACCGCTGGCTTCAGTTTTCCTTTTGGATGCTCAGCATCTCTGAAAATCAGATTCTTAATGTTCATGAAGTAAACTTTGTGTGCGCATGCTCCAGCATGTGTGGGGGGACACATGCTAGAAGTCACTAGGATGCACAGCAAACTCTATAGTGGGATCAGACCAAGAAGGGGCAATACCGGGCTAGATGAGAGGGTATTCTGATTCATTTCTCTGAGAGCCTCTGCTGTGAGGCTCATGGCTTGTGGGCCCCTTGGTTGAATTCCAGGAGGTGATGTGGTGGTGATGCTATTGCCTGTCTTCTGTAGGGTTGAATGGCTGTCAGCAGAACTGTCTTGCAGCATTATTTTGACATGTGTATTCAGGTATGATTTTATATATCTCTATGTAAAATAAGAAAATTTAAAAAGCACACATAGAAACAAATCAGAATGGTGGACCGAATTCTCAACTGGTGTAGATTGGTATAAGTCCATTGAAACCAATGGAGCTGTGCCAAATTACATAAGCTGAAAATCTGGCAGAAGCTTTCTTAAAATTTCCAGGAAATGGAGTTTGTTTAGGAATGTATTTTAAAATGAGATACACAGAAACACACACTTAGCCCACACCACATTGGGACAAGTAACCTCACTGGCACCGAGTGGATGTCAAGACCTCATTTTGGTCACATTCAAATCAACACAAGTGTTGCCATTCACTTCAGTGGGAGCAGAGTAACACCCTAAATGTCATAGGATTCTGTTGTATGCTACAGTATTTTTTTCCCAAAAAGCCAAATTTCTCTATAAAAATTCAGTAAATATGACATACTTTACTGAAATAAATGTCAGCTCTCACCTATTGCATTGTCTTCTTTATTGCCATTAATTTTTCTTGGTGAGTCTGTTGATAGAAACTCATGGCTTGTTACTTCACTTCATACTTTTATTTAACATTAGTTATTTAATAATGAAAACATCTCAGTCAATTGACAAGACAGTATAGTTCTGCTGATATTGATTTCAGTGCTGTGCATATCTGCAATGATATACATTTAAAGTCCTTAGTTAAGTGATTTAAAGAATCAGACCTTTTCTGTATTTTACAATTTAAATAAAATTGCACTAATCTTTCACCACCCACAAAACAAAAAAGCTTTTTAATGCATAACTTTAAAAAGTCATTACATAAAATTGAATTTTCTGTAAAATGTAACATGGGGCAAGGGATGTTCTATATGTTTGAAGCAAAAAATAATTTTTTTTTTTTAAAAAATCTGCATCATTCTGCAATGGTAGAATGTCGAAATTGTCACACACACACACACACACACAGCCTCCCTCCCTTTGTAGGTAGCCAACCCCTGACATTTATTGGTTGGCTAAGAACCTGAAGCATGAACACTTACATCCTTTAACATTGTTTTAATCCTGTTAATTGTAACCAGGGAAGTTCTCATTATCCATATCAATGTGTAATGCTTTTGGAATCCTACTAAGCTCTTTGCCTCAATGATATCGAGGAGTTCCACTGAATACGCACTGTATATAAAAATATTTTTTATCAATTTTAAATATACTGCCTTTCAATTTCATTGAATTACTCCTTTTGTATTATGAGAAACGGTAGATAGGAGTATCTGATATATCTTCTTCTACCGTTCATTATTTTGTATACCTGTAGCAAGTTTTAAAAGAAACTTCTGGGTTTTTCAAGTAAAATGTTGTCTGGACTTTGTACAAGAATAGTAAAACTAGAGACAGGCCTGTGATATTGAATTGCCTCTCTGAATGTATGAGGAAATCTTGGAAGTATGTGACAACTCCTATGTTTAGAAGTGCATTAGGTTTATAAAACCCACCCAGCTGCATATTTTTAAGGAAATGTAAGAATTATTTTCAAGAAGTCAATTTCATCAATTCCTCTTTCTTCCTTATCCACTGAGGTTTGTCCCTTGGCCCACTAAGCTCTTGCTATTCTCATGCTCACCATCTAACACGGCTGCTACTCTGAAATCTATTTCCCCATGGTATTTCTCCCCCCCCCCACTGTTCCTCTGATATTCTTGTTAACTGCTGGAATTAGCCTACCTTGCTTGTCACCATGAAAGGTTTTCCTCCTTCCCCCCCCCTGCTGCTGGTGATGGCTTATTTTAAGTGATCACTCTCCTTACAGTGTGTATGATAAACCCATTGTTTCATGTTCTCTCTGTGTGTGTGTGTGTGTGTGTGTGTGTGTATAAATCTCTCCTCTGCTTTTTCCACCAAATGCATCCGATGAAGTGAGCTGTAGCTCACGAAAGCTTATGCTCTAATAAATTTGTTAGTCTCTAAGGTGCCACGGGTACTCCTTTTCTTTTTGCGAATACAGACTAACACGGCTGCTACTCTGAAACCCATCTAGGTTCAGTGCTTAGGGCACTAGTTTAGGATTTGGGAGACTGACGTTCAATTATCAGCTCCATCACAAACTTCGTACGTGACCTTTGGCAAGTCACTTCGTTTCTCTTACTTCCCTATCTGTAAAATGGGGTTAATAGTACATTCCTACTGCACTACAGAATTGTGAGGATAAATACACAAAAGATTGTGAAAAGCTTTGATATCTACTAATAACAAATAAAAATACCTGGCTCTTATATAGTGCTTTTTATTATTATTCATATCTGAGACTAGAAGAGCCTGATCAAAAGCCCATTGACATTAATGGAAATCTTTCCATTATTTCAGTGGGCTTTGGATCAGACCCTCATTCAGCAAAGCATGTAATCCCATGCTTAATTTTATTCCTTTTCAGAAAAGCAATCACACTCAAAATTAAGCATGTGATTAGGTGCTTTGCTGAATAGGAATGGACTGATGAATCAAGGCCTAAAAGAGGAAAATAATATTTTTGTCATCTTGGCAGCCCTGGTACTTTGATCACTGAGGGAGTCCCATATCTTTACATGACCATGCAACCACCTTTGTCTCCCAGAACATTTATTACAAGACTCTTAAAGAAAAGATATTGCTAATTTAGCCATTTGTTTGACTTTTTATTTTGTGCAAGTTATCTTGTTTCTTATATAATGCACCTGCAAGGTTGGTAGTTGGGAGATAATTAAGAGTAGATTTGGAAAGTAAGACAATGCCAGATTTGTCAAAAATTACATTTTAATGCTTGAACAATTTACACATAGACAATATTTTACTTACTGGAAAATATTATTTGATCATCATTGTTGTTTGCACCATGGCACTAATGCACTAGATACCAAATTATAAGATTTGGCAATTTTACACAGGAAAGTGAGTAATTTTCTAATAAATGTAAACTTCCAAATTGTAATGCTTGGAATAAAACAAGGGCCAAATTCTGCCCTCAAAAATCCTTGGGCTTTGATCTCATCAGATTTCATAAATTAAGCAGGATGAATCCTGGCCACACCCCTCAAAGAAGAAAAAAAACCCTAAAGTCCTGCAAGAAATGATGTTGATGGTTCTGAGTCATCACCAAGACAAAGCTCAATCATTGTGTTAATGGGCATTGTGCTGCAGGAAGTGCGCCTTGCTTTATTTCTTTTTAATGAAATGTAAAACGTGAAGTTCTGACTGCTTATTGTCCATAAAGGTTATTTAAAAAGATTAAGCAAGAACAGGGATGTTAGGGGGCTTATTCCTCCACCCACTTACTTTCCTGGTCCTTCTCGCATGAACAGAGAGCAAGAATACCTGAAGTCCAAAGGTGCAAACAATTCAATGTTTATTGGGGTGAACTTCCAGCAAGTATGAATCCAGTATCCTTCCTCAGTGTCCCCCTTCCCAGCTCTGACACCACAGAGCCTTACCTGTGTTCCCATTTCCCCCTCTAGCTAAACATGATTCCAATTTCCCCACCCCCATTCCCTGTTCCCATTTCCCACCCACTTCCTGATTGACTGCAGCCTATATAGTAAAACTTGAGCTCTGCTTAGCTATACCTTAACCAATCATTTTACTGAAATTTAACTAACCAATCCTAACATATTGTAACATGATTATGTAACCAATTATATCTCACCACCTTAATTAGTTTATACCCAGCAAAATTAATTATACAGCAGACAGGAACAATCACAGAACCAGACGGAGATTATACAGACAAACAATAGCAAAGTGGGAACTATAATGACAAAACAATACAGAAGTGATGGTTTCACATCCCAGCTATTGATAAGTGAGTTCTTGCCAGACAGGATGCTATCAAACTAAGTTTCCTTTTACATCTTCTAGGCATTTCCCTTTCTCTGGAGGCGATGGGCATTATCAGGCCAGGACTGTATTCCTAACAGCCCAACAGCACCTTATTTCAGTGTGACTAGTTTGGAATGTGAGGATGTGACCGGTCCCTTCCCAGCTTATGGCTGCCTCTGCTGCTTAGCCAAAGGCCTTAGCCTAAGAACAGGGCCTCAGACTGTCACAGTAAGAGAAGGACCTTACACTGGCCCACAGTGATTTTGATTCTTTCTTTTATACCTCTATAACTAGCTAAGTGATAAGAATACACCTAAACTCTTAGAGTATAGGCCTTTACAGACAGGCTGAATATCTATATCCTAACAAGGGATTTTAGCCATGAGGTATGTAACGTGCTGATGGGGATACTCAGAAGTGTGAGCCACTGGGTACTCGCTCTTGCTGATGCAGAGAGGTGAGACAATGACCCAGGGTTACAGGTCAGGTAGTGACCCAAAATGTGACAATGTACTGGTCTAATTCCAATTACTCCTAGCTAATTCCCCCGCACACACACACACACACCACTGTTTTCACTTGGGTACAGTGCTTTCTGAGCTAATTTGTTATGTAATATTTGTAAGCGCTATTTAATAGTCACTGTATTTCATCACAAGTGTGGTTGCATTTTACTGGTAAAATTGTTCTTGACATAGGCATGATAATGATAGTGCTGTAATAATCTTTGGGGTTGCACCGGATTTTTCAATTTCCTCTTAAATTGCTTAAGCCATTTAAAAAAAAAACAAAAAAAAACAATTTCTTTTTGGGCTGAAATTTTCCATTCTTGTCTCATCCCCAAAATGATTCTCCAAGAAAAATTTGAGTAAAATTTGTTCCCATTTTCGAATAACAATAAAGCTGGATTAGAAAATACACTTCCCCATAAGTACTGATAAGTTTTTTGCTTTCATAACCCAAAGATCTGTTGTCTTGTTTTTATGACACACCTATGCAAAACATAAGCATAATTCCAGTGAAGACAACAAAAACAAAACTTCAGTAGCAAATCTGGTTCTGGATGGCTTTAAAGTTTTGACATTATTGTGAAAATCAGAAGAAAATAAATTAATTTTCACAGGAAACTGCCCAAGATGACATGGCTTGAATTTGCGCTTGTCCGTAAACATTTTGCTGGAAGACCTGTTACAAATTTCAGCATTGTGTTTCCAGCTGACAACATATTCAATTATTTTTATTATTCAGTTTCTCCTAATACACAGCTTGTTTGATTTCCTCTTTGTAATTTACACAGGCACCCTAGCACTTTTTTTCCCCCTGTGTTACCTTATAGGACACTTTTCAGTCTATGTAAGGCAGAAGTTCTTTAAGATGAACTCCATTTTTATTTTAAAGGCAAAATAACACCTTGGAGATGATGTGGGCCTGAGCAAATACCTTCTGGAGTTGGGCCCTTTAATATATTAAGTTGAGCTAGTTACACACAAATATATATATATATATATATATATATATATATAATCTCCTTATGGAAAATTTTGAGTTTTCAGTGAAAAATTGAAAGCTGAAAACATTCAGTCAAAGAGTTTCAGTTTAAAACTGAAAATTTTGATTCACAAATGTCACTGTGGTGCCTCATGGGAGTTTGAGGTGTCTCGCGCTCCATTTTCCTCTATTTGCTGGGTTCCCTAGCTGGACTATATCTCCATTGATTCACCACTGTCTCATCTTTATGAGCCATTGGTGCATATTATAGGAGTCCTTGGACATGGTTCATCATGGGAAATGTATTCCAGTTGAACCCAGCTACAAGGGAGAATGGAGATCTGTAAGGCACCCAAACTACAGCTCACATGATGTACCATAGTGGTATTTCCAAATCATTTGTTTTTTTCAGCTGAAATATTCTGGTTTTTAACTGTAGAAGTAATATTGATTTTTTTGTAATGTCTGTCGCTCTATTTCTGCTTGACTTAAATTTAGGGCTAAGCTTTTTATATCAAATGAGAATTATTGACTAGGGGTTTGGTTCTGGAAACAAGCTACTTTTAAGCCAATGGGACTACTCACAGAAATAAGGTTTCCTCTGTGGGAGTGTTACAGGGTAAGCCTTGAAAGAAAGAAAACTGGGAGGCCCACTGTACAACTGTAGAAAACAAAATAAATGAGGAAGAAAGGAGAAGATACAGATGGGATGGAGAAAAGTAGAATGAAATCTCCATCCCTCTATCCTCCCTCCATCCATATTGTTCTCTTTTGATCTCTGTCGTTTTTTTCTTTATTAATCTCCCTATTCTTCCTGCAAAAGGAAGAGGGAGATTTTTTTTTCCAAAAAAACGAAGTGAGAAATTAGAGAAGGGAAGTTAAATCACTGGACTGTTCCTATTTTGGCAGCTGTTCAGCTTTTTTTTTTTTTTTTTTAAAGAATTTTCACTTCATTTAACAAAATAATTTTCTTTCTTTAAGTGTAATTGATAGTTAAATTAAAATGATGATGGCTGGATACTAGAACACATTTTAAGCATAAACAGGGGCATGATAATAGACATCACTCTAATGTTTAGAGTACCCCTGTTTGTAGTGTACAGCTTCTGAAGTATAAGTGTCATCACTATGGTCCTCAAAGAAAATAAAAGATTTTAAAAAAGGTTTACCTTTAAATAATTGGTGCTGTGTGTGTATGGAGTGGGGCATGGTGCACAGGAACAGCAGGCAAGGACTTCATCAAAACTTCAATAAAAACAACAAGCCTCATTCATGCAGTCTCACAGGGTGTAAACAACCAGCTAGAAGACTTTGATAGACGGCATCAATATAAAGATGCTTGTTCCATTTAATCACAAAGCAAACTGCAAGCAAGTGGCCTCTTAGAAAGTAGAAGATATTTTTTTTTAGTTTGAAACCTGCTTTGCCCAACCCATTCTCAGTTGCTTCAAAAGAAAGCTGAGGCACCTATTCCAACCAATTTGTGTTGGCTCACAAACATTTTCCTTTCAGGTCAGGATAGACTTGGCTGGTATTCAGAACTCTCTAAATGTTATCAATGTATTTTTATAGGAGAAATATTAGTTTTGATTTTAAAAAGTCTTCATTATTCCTTTTTTCTTTAAATCATCATAATTGCCCAGAACAAAAACCTCAGGTCAAATATAGCCATGGTCTATCTCCATTAATTTCAATGGAATTTCATTCAGTCCCTAAATTTGTCCCAAATTATGGGTCTCACTAGCTGAAAAAATACATTAGTTTCACTCTGATTTACTTGTGACTTGTATCTAAAATTACAAGTTACTTTGCTGTTAAATATTTGTTTGTGGATTTAAATTAAGGGAACTGTGTCACAAAGCATGTGTATTGTCCACATTTTAAAAATGAGTTGTACTTATATGTTGTGTCAAATATATTGCTTAAGGTTGTTACATTAGTTTCAAATCATTTTTATATATTCTTCCATGTTTTTCTTCTTATCATGCTTAGTGTTCAAGAAGCTTTTCTTGCTAGCATTTGAATGTTTGCCAAGTGGTAAATAATTCATTCCTACTTAATCATGAATGTTCTCAATGTTAATTATAATATCATAATTTCATATTGGTAGTTATACTGATTAAACTGTAAGAAAATATGTAATTAAACCTCCCTTATGGTATCCACTTTAAAATAAAATATTCTGCAATTAAATCCCCCTGTCCCCCCGCCCACTGGTTACACTCAGTTTGTATGTAATGGTAAATACAAGTGCCTGTGTAGTTTTATGTTTTGCTTTTTTTCTTGGTTATTTTTATTCTAATTTTTACAGATATGCATCTCAATTTGTTCAGAAGAACACAGCTAGTTGGATATAAGTAAGGCTAAGATTTTGTCATGGATATTTTAAGTAAAAGTCACGGACAGGTCACAGGCAATATAGAAAAATTCACAGAGCCCGTGATCTGTCCCTGACTTTTACTAAAAATATTCATGATAAAATGGGAAGGGACTGGGCAGCTGTGGGGTGGCTGGGACTCTAGGGCCCCCACCACCTGTGGGGACTCAGAGGTCCAGGGTGCCCCTGCTACCACCGCAGTGGGGAGCTGCGGGGGTTCCCTGCCCTCCTGTGGCAGCAGGTGGGGAGCAGCTGGGGTACCTCCGCTGCTCATGGCGGCTGAGAGCTTGGGGACCTGCTGCCTCAGGCGCCAGGTACCTTACAGCTCTCTGCTACTCTGGGAGGCAACGGGAGCCTGCAGCTCCCAGCTGCCAGGGCTGAAATCACAGAGCTCTTTGGAAGTCACAAATTCCTTGACTTCCGTGGCAAAACCATAGCCTTAGATATAAGCAATGTTACACAAATGCATATGGTTCTTCAATCTCTGGGTAATATTCAACCCCATTTAGAAGGGTAGAACAAGACCTATACAACACTTATATATATCTCAACATATGGCTTAAATGTGTCTGACTCTGCACAGTGGAATTTCATCCTATAGATAAACCTCACGGTACGTTGAAGCATGATTTAAATTATGAGGGACTTCAGCAATCAACTAAAAAGGAGCAGTTTTGATCCTGCAATATTTTTGTGGGTAGGCCTGACTATCACAAATAGTCACACTAAAGTTAATTAAGGCCTACTCTCAAAAGTAAGGATTACTAGACCTGGTCCCTGCACTTTAACTGTCAAGAAATTCTGTGTGTGTGTGGGGGGGGGGGACGGGAGGCAGGGGGGAGTTATACATGAGAATGGAGAGTTAGTTTTGTGGACACTGACGGATGCGTACATTGACAGACCTCTGCCATGGTTACATTTACACACACAGTGTGTTATTGGAAATAATTAGGGAAAAATACTGATTTTAAAAAAAAATTGTTATAGAAACTGGCAAGTATTTTCAGTTGGGCTGATTTACTTGTATTGAATTAAGCAGGTATTATTTGAAGGGGAAGGAAGAAGACCTGCAGAGGCAGCATCATATATGTGAACCTATAGAAAGAGCATGGGTGTAATTGATGAGATAACCCTTGTAAAACATTCAGCATTCATAGTTTTAGAGTAAATCAGATGGTCATTTTTACTGTTCTTTGTAACAAACCTGAGTTATTCAGCCTATCCTAATCTGGACTGGGCTGGGAATAGTACATTTTTGATGTTGTTCCCATTGACTTGCATAGGAGCAGAATCAAGCCCCAAGGGCTATACCTTCCTTACAGTACTTCAGTAAATCTGTTTGTGTTTTCATGATTCGTTTTTTAAATGATCAAACTTTACTAAACCACAAAAAGCTTTGGGTGTAGTTTGCTTCAGATTTTGGAAGAAGGTTCAGGCTGTTTTGTTTTGTTCTTTTCTGGATGGGGCTGAAACTGGTTGATTGATTCCTAGTTATATTAACATCACATCTAATGCAACTAGAACTGGCTGGGAATTTTCCAACGTAGTGATTTGTTTTTATTTTTTTTTACAGAAAATGGAGTTTCTGCAAAATTGAAATTTTCCATGGTAAAATTTAGATTTTTTTGCTGATTTTTTTTCATTTTTTTCCACCAGGAAAACTGAAACAAAATATTTCATTTCACCTGGGATATGTTAATTTTTGATGTGAACAACCATGTGCTTTGTCAAGTAAGAAAATATCTTTCCAAATGACTGACAAACTTAAACAGAATCGTTATGGGGAATGATTTATATTTTTTACAGAGCAAAGTGAGGATTTTGAGTCTGGATTAAGATTAAGGAAAACCAACAGTTATACTTTATAATATAGTGACTGTAATTACTGATAACTAATTTAACAGTAACTTGCATAGCTAGAAATTTAATTTATTATTACCCTTTTCTTTCACGTTTAATATATGTATATTTTTAAAATCCAGGTACATTAACTGCATTATATTTACACTGTAATTACTATATTTTAATTAATCTGCAAATTGTATGAATTAGTACTAGTTTCAGGTATCAAAAAGGGTAATTACATTGTAATTACATCACTATGATAAAGCAAAATTTTAAAAGAAAGAGGAAAAATTTAAAATTTGAGAGGGAGGGAAGAATTAGGCTCTCTGCCATCTCCTACTGGTTTCTGGGTCCAGTTATAATTCAGGTTAAAGTTATACACATAAAAATGTTTGGACTGTGAATGACTTACATTCACTAATGTAAGGCTATGTCTACACTTCACCATTAGCCCTGGTGATTGGCAGCCAGATTTGAGCACCTGGGTTAGCCTTGTCTAGGTGTGAATATCCCCACGGCAAAGCCTTGCTCACGTTACTGTGTCCTCCCTATTTCTGTACTCACCTGTGTGTCTGGGGGAAGAAAATTGGCAGCATGTGACCTCCAGAAGAAGCAAGAGGAGAACCCATGTACCCACAACGCTGATAGAGATAAAAATATTTCAGGCTGTCTGCAGTGGCACTGTGGCAGAGAATGGTTTGGAAGAGTTATCTGGGAGAAGGGATTAGAGGGCCACCCCATCGACCGCAAGGCATGGGATGCATTGTCGTAGGGATGGGGGTTCCATGACCACCACTCCCAAGAAGAGGAGGCAGGTGATGGTGGTTGGGGACTCCCTCCGAAGAGGGACGGATCATCCATCTGCTGTCCAGACCAGGAAACTCGAGAATTGTGCTGCTTGCCTGGAGCTAGAATTCAGGATGTGACGGAGTGTCTGATGACGCTGATCAAGCCCTTGGACTGCTCCCCCTTCCTACTTCTCCATGTGGACACCAATGATACTGCCAAGAATGACTTTGAGTGGGTCACTGGAGACTATGCGGCTCTGGAAAGACGGATAAAGGAGTTTGAGGCATAAGTCATGTTCTCATCTATCTTCCCTGTGGAAAGATAAGGCTCAGAAGGGACCATCAAATTGTGGAGAAAAATGTGTGGTTGTGCAGGTGATGTCAGAGAGAGGGCTTTGGATTCTTCGACCATGGAATGCTGTTCCAGGAAGAAGGATTACTAGGAAGAGATGGGATCCACTTAACAAAAAGTGGGAAGAGCATCTCTGCAGGCAGGCTTGCTAACCTAGTGAGAAGAAAAGGTACTTGTGGCACCATAGAGACTAACAAATTTATTAGAGCATAAGCTTTCGTGAGCTACAGCTCACTTCATCGGATGCATTTGGTGGAAAAAACAGAGGAGAGATTTATATATACACACACACAGAGAACATGAAACAATGGGTTTATCATACACACTGTAAGGAGAGTGATCACTTAAGATAAGCCATCACCAGCAGCAGGGGGGGGAAAGGAGGAAAACCTTTCATGGTGACAAGCAAGGTAGGCTAATTCCAGCAGTTAACAAGAATATCAGAGGAACAGTGGGGGGTGGGGTGGGAGGGAGAAATACCATGGGGAAATAGTTTTACTTTGTGTAATGACTCATCCATTCCCAGTCTCTATTCAAGCCTAAGTTAATTGTATCCAGTTTGCAAATTAATTCCAATTCAGCAGTCTCTCGTTGGAGTCTGTTTTTGAAGCTTTTTTGTTGAAGGATAGCCACTCTTAGGTCTGTGATCGAGTGACCAGAGAGATTGAAGTGTTCTCCAACTGGTTTTTGAATGTTATAATTCTTGACGTCTGATTTGTGTCCATTCATTCTTTTACTGTCCAGTTTGGCCAATGTACATGGCAGAGGGGCATTGCTGGCACATGATGGCATATATCACATTGGTAGATGCGCAGGTGAACGAGCCTCTGATAGTGTGGCTGATGTGATTAGGCCCTATGATGGTATCCCCTGAATAGATATGTGGACAGAGTTGGCAACGGGCTTTGTTGCAAGGATAGGTTCCTGGGTTAGTGGTTCTGTTGTGTGGTGTGTGGTTGCTGGTGAGTATTTGCTTCAGATTGGGGGGCTGTCTGTAAGCAAGGACTGGCCTGTCTCCCAAGATCTGTGAGAGTGATGGGTCGTCCTTCAGGATAGGTTGTAGATCCTTGATGATGCGTTGGAGAGGTTTTAGTTGGGGGTTGAAGGTAATGGCTAGTGGCGTTCTGTTGTTTTCTTTGTTGGGCCTGTCCTGTACTAGGTGACTTCTGGATACTCTTCTGGCTCTGTCAATCTGTTTCTTCACTTCAGCAGGTGGGTATTGTAGTTGTAGGAATGCATGATAGAGATCTTGTAGGTGTTTGTCTCTGTCTGAGGGGTTGGAGCAAATGCGGTTATGTCGTAGCGCTTGGCTGTAGACAATGGATCGAGTGGTATGATCTGGATGAAAGCTAGAGGCATGTAGGTAGGAATAGCGGTCAGTAGGTTTCCGATATAGGGTGGTGTTTATGTGACCATCGCTTATTAGCACCGTAATGTCCAGGCAGTGGATCTCTTGTGTGGACTGGTCCAGGCTGAGGTTGATGGTGGGATGGAAATTGTTGAAATCATGGTGGAATTCCTCAAGAGCTTCTTCTCCATGGGTCCAGATGATGAAGATGTCATCAATGTAGCGCAAGTAGAGTAGGGGCATTAGGGGACGAGAGCTGAGGAAGCGTTGTTCTAAGTCAGCCATAAAAATGTGGGCATACTGTGGGGCCATGCGGGTACCCATCGCAGTGCCGCTGATTTGAAGGTATACATTGTCCCCAAATGTGAAATAGTTATGGGTGAGGACAAAGTCACAAAGTTCAGCCACCAGGTTAGCCGTGACAGTATCGGGGATACTGTTCCTGACGGCTTGTAGTCCATCTTTGTGTGGAATGTTGGTGTAGAGGGCTTCTACATCCATAGTGGCTAGGATGGTGTTTTTAGGAAGATCACCAATGGATTGTAGTTTCCTCAGGAAGTCAGTGGTGTCTCGAAGATAGCTGGGAGTGCTGGTAACGAAGGGCCTGAGGAGGGAGTCTACATAGCCAGACAATCCTGCTGCCAGGGTCAGCATCGCTTACCCCATAACCTCAGCCATGCAGAACACAGTGCCAGCCACAGCCTCAGAAGCAACTCTGACATCATAATCAAAAAGGCTGACAAAGGAGGTGCTGTCGTCATCATGAATAGGTCGGAGTATGAACAAGAGGCTACTAGGCAGCTCTCCAACACCACTTTCTACAAGCCATTACCCTCTGATCCCACTGAGAGTTACCAAAAGAAACTACAGCATTTGCTCAAGAAACTCCCTGAAAAAGCACAAGAAGAAATCCGCACAGACACACCCCTAGAACCCCGACCTGGGGTATTCTATCTGCTACCCAAGATCCATAAACCTGGAAATCCTGGATGCCCCATCATCTCAGGCATTGGCACCCTGGCAGCAGGATTGTCTGGCTATGTAGACTCCCTCCTCAGGCCCTTCGTTACCAGCACTCCCAGCTATCTTCGAGACACCACTGACTTCCTGAGGAAACTACAATCCATTGGTGATCTTCCTAAAAACACCATCCTAGCCACTATGGATGTAGAAGCCCTCTACACCAACATTCCACACAAAGATGGACTACAAGCCGTCAGGAACAGTATCCCCGATACTGTCACGGCTAACCTGGTGGCTGAACTTTGTGACTTTGTCCTCACCCATAACTATTTCACATTTGGGGACAATGTATACCTTCAAATCAGCGGCACTGCGATGGGTACCCGCATGGCCCCACAGTATACCAACATTTTTATGGCTGACTTAGAACAACGCTTCCTCAGCTCTCGTCCCCTAATGCCCCTACTCTACTTGCGCTACATTGATGACATCTTCATCATCTGGACCCATGGAGAAGAAGCTCTTGAGGAATTCCACCATGATTTCAACAATTTCCATCCCACCATCAACCTCAGCCTGGACCAGTCCACACAAGAGATCCACTGCCTGGACATTACGGTGCTAATAAGCGATGGTCACATAAACACCACCCTATATCGGAAACCTACTGACCGCTATTCCTACCTACATGCCTCTAGCTTTCATCCAGATCATACCACTCGATCCATTGTCTACAGCCAAGCGCTACGATATAACCGCATTTGCTCCAACCCCTCAGACAGAGACAAACACCTACAAGATCTCTATCATGCATTCCTACAACTACAATACCCACCTGCTGAAGTGAAGAAACAGATTGACAGAGCCAGAAGAGTACCCAGAAGTCACCTAGTACAGGACAGGCCCAACAAAGAAAACAACAGAACGCCACTAGCCATCACCTTCAACCCCCAACTAAAACCTCTCCAACGCATCATCAAGGATCTACAACCTATCCTGAAGGATGACCCATCACTCTCACAGATCTTGGGAGACAGGCCAGTCCTTGCTTACAGACAGCCCCCCAATCTGAAGCAAATACTCACCAGCAACCACACACCACACAACAGAACCACTAACCCAGGAACCTATCCTTGCAACAAAGCCGTTGCCAACTCTGTCCACATATCTATTCAGGGGATACCATCATAGGGCCTAATCACATCAGCCACACTATCAGAGGCTCGTTCACCTGCGCATCTACCAATGTGATATATGCCATCATGTGCCAGCAATGCCCCTCTGCCATGTACATTGGCCAAACTGGACAGTCTCTACGTAAAAAAATGAATGGACACAAATCAGATGTCAAGAATTATAACATTCAAAAACCAGTTGGAGAACACTTCAATCTCTCTGGTCACTCGATCACAGACCTAAGAGTGGCTATCCTTCAACAAAAAAGCTTCAAAAACAGACTCCAACGAGAGACTGCTGAATTGGAATTAATTTGCAAACTGGATACAATTAACTTAGGCTTGAATAGAGACTGGGAATGGATGAGTCATTACACAAAGTAAAACTATTTCCCCATGGTATTTCTCCCTCCCACCCCACCCCCCACTGTTCCTCTGATATTCTTGTTAACTGCTGGAATTAGCCTACCTTGCTTGTCACCATGAAAGGTTTTCCTCCTTTCCCCCCCCTGCTGCTGGTGATGGCTTATCTTAAGTGATCACTCTCCTTACAGTGTGTATGATAAACCCATTGTTTCATGTTCTCTGTGTGTGTGTGTATATAAATCTCTCCTCTGTTTTTTCCACCAAATGCATCCGATGAAGTGAGCTGTAGCTCACGAAAGCTTATGCTCAAATAAATTTGTTAGTCTCTAAGGTGCCACAAGTACTCCTTTTCTTTTTGCGAATACAGACTAACACGGCTGCTACTCTGTAATCTAGTAAGGAGGGCTTTAAACTAGGTTCGCTGAGGGATGGAGACCTAAGCCTTGAGGTAAGTGGGGAAGTGGGATACCGGGAGGAAACACAAGGAGGATGGTGCAACGGGGGAGGCCACCCGATTAATATTGAGAAAGTAGGACAATCAGCTAGTTATCTTAGGTGCCTGTCAATGTTCCCTCTAATTTTTAACAGGCCGTGAGCCGCTGTCGAAGCAAATAAAAAAAAAAAAAAAAAAAAAAGCCAGAGTGCTGCTGCTGAAACAACAACAAAAAAAGCTGAAGCCGGAGTGTGCGCGGTGTTACACTGTTTGCGTGGGGTTTAAGGTCTATATGCGCACGACACGCGCACAGAGGGAACAATGGTGCCAATACACGAATGCAAGAAGCTTGGGAAACAAATAGGAAGAATTGGAGGTCCTGACACAGTCAAGGAATAACAGAGACTTGGTGGGGAAACTCACATGACTGGAGCACTGTCATGGATGGGTACAAACTGTTCAGAAGAGACAGGACGGGCAGAAAAGGTGGTGGAGTTGCACTGTATGTAAGAGAGCAGTATGATTGCCCACAACTCCAATATGAAACTGGAGAAAAGCCTGTTGAGAGTCTTTAGGTTAAGTTTAGAGGCTAGAGCAACAAGGGTGATGCCATGGTGGGGATCTGCTATAGACCACCAGACCAGGAGGATAAGGTAGACAAGGCTTTCTTCGGACAACTAACAGAAGTTTCCAGATCGCAGGCCCTGTTTCTCATAGAGGATTTCAATCACCCTGACATCTGCTGGGAGAGCAATACAGCTATGCACAGACAATCCAGGAAGTATTTGGAGAGTGTTAGGGCCAACTTCCTGGTGTAAGTGCTGCAGGAACCAACTAGGGGCCATGCTCCTCTTGACCTGCTGCTCACAAACAGGGAAGAATTGGTAAGGGAAGTAGAAGTGGGTCACAACATGGGCAGCAGTGACCATGAGGTGGTTGAGTTCAGTATCCTGAAAAAAAGGAAGAAAGGAGAGCTACAGAATACGGACACTGGACTTCAGAAAAGCAGACTTTTACTCCCTCGGGGAACTGATGGGAAGGGTCCCCTGGGAGGCTAATATGAGGGGGAAAGGAGTCCAGGAGAGCTGGCTGTATTTTAAAGAAGCCTTATTGAGGACGCAGGAACAAACCATCCCGATGTGCAGAAAGAATAGCAAATATCGCAGGCAACCAGCTTGGCTTAACAGAGAAATCTTTAGTGAGCTTAAACACAAAAAGGAAGTTTATAAGAAGTGGGAACTTAGACAGGTGACTAGGAAGGAGTATACAAATATTGCTCAAGCATGCAGGGGAGTAATTAGGAAGGCCAAAGCACAATTGGAGTTGCAGCTAGCAAGGGATTTGAAGAGCAACAGGGAGGGTTTCTACAGGTATGTTAGCAACAAAAAGGTGGTCAGGGAAAGTGTGGAACCCTTACAGAATGTTGGAGGCAACATAGTAACAGATGATGTGGAAAAAGCTGAAGTACTCAATGCTTTTTTTGCCTCAGTCTTCACAGACAAGGTCAGCTCCCAGACTACTGCACTGGCAGCACAGTATGGGTAGGAGGTGAGCAGCCCTAAGTGGTGAAAGAACAGGGTAAGGACTCTTTAGAAAAGCTGGACATGCACAAGTCCATGGGGCCGGATCTAATGAATCCAAGGCTGCTGAGGGAGTTGGCTGATGTGATTGCAGAGCCATTGGCCGTTATCTTTAAAAACTCGTGGCAATCAGGGGAGGTCCCGGACAATTGAAAAAAGGCAAATATAGTGCCCATCTTTAAAAAAAGAAGGAGAATTCTGGGAACAACAGACCGGTGAGTGTCACCTCTGTCCCTGGAAAAAAATCATGGAGCAGGTCCTCAAGGAATCCATTTTGAAGCACTTGGAAGAAAGAAAGAGGTGATCAGGAGCAGTCCACATGGATTCATTACAGGAAAGTCATGTTTGACCAACCTAATTGCCTTCTATGATGAGATAACTAACTCTGTGGATATGGGGAAAGCAGTGGATGTGAAATATCTTGACTTTAGTAAAACTTTTGATACGGTCTCCCACAATACTCTTGTCAGCAAGTTAAAAAAGTATGGATTGGATGAATGGACTTTAAGGTGGATAGAAAGCTGGTTAGATTGTCAGGCTCAACGGGTAGTGATCAACTTCTCAATGTCTATTTGGCAGACTGTATCAAGCAGAGTGCCCCGGGGATCGGTCCTGGGGCTATTTTGTTTTGCACCATCAGCAAGTTTGCGGATAACACTAAGCTGGGGGAGAGGTAGATATGCTGGGGGCACAAATTGGAGGATTGGGCCAAAATAAATCTGATGAGTTTCAACAAGGAGAAGTGCAGAGTCCTGCACTTAAGAAGGAAGAATCCCATGCACCGCTACAGGCCATGGACCAATTGTCTAAGCAGCAGTCCTGCAGAAAAGGAGCTGGTGATTACGGTGGATGAGAAGCTAGATATGAGTCAACAGTGTGCCCTTGTTGCCAAGAAGGCTAACAGCATATTGGGCTGCATTAGTAGGAGCATTGCCAGCAGATCAAGGGAAGTGATTATTTCCTTCTATTCGGCACTGGTGAGGCCACATTTGGAGTATTGTGTCCAGTTTTGGGCCCCCCACTACAGAAGGGATGTGGACAAATTGGAGAGAGTCCAGTGGAGGGCAACAAAAATGATTAGAGGGCTGGGGCACATGACTTATGAGGAGAGGCTGAGGGACTGGGCTTATTTAGTCTGCAGAAGAGATGAGTTAGAGGGGATTTGATAGCAGCCTGAAGGGGGATTCCAAAGAGGATGGAGCTAGGCTTTTCTCAATGGTGGCAGATGACAGAACAGGAAGCAATGCTTTCAAGTTATAGTGCAGAAGGTCTAGATCGGATATTAGAAAACACTATTTCAGTAGGGGGGGTGGTGAAGCACTGGAATGGGTTACCTAGGGAGGTGGTGGAATCTCCATCCTTAGAGATTTTTAAGGCCGATCTTGACAAATCCCTGTCTGGGATGATATAGTTGGGGTTGGTCCTGCTTTGAGCGCAGGGGGTTGAACTAGATGACTTCTTGGTCTCTTCCAACCCTAATCTTCTATGATTCTGGGGATATATCCCATTGTTCTTTGAGCTGAGATGCTCTAGGATTGTCTTCCAGTCAATGGTGTCTATTAGGGGAGAACTTATCTGTACTTAAGGAAGTATTATGAGAAGGGCATTGGAAGACCATCAGCTAACAAATGAGTTAGCTTTCATCCTCACTACGCAGTGAATGGGTTCCAACCTGAGTTAAAACTGCCTGGGCTGTAAAACCACATCTCGAACTGGATTAGCTAGCCTGGGCTTAAAGCACCCCCATACCCAGTTCAGAGGTTTTGGCATTTGGACTATAGCGGGTTAAGGTTAAATCCTGGGGAAAAGACCATGTTAATAGTGCAATGCAGATATACACTTAATACAGAGGGGTAAGAAACTGCAGCTATCCTCCTTCTATTTAGCCATCGTGGCCCACCGCTGGAGGTGACGGGATCACCCATTGGTGGCTGTCTCCAAACACTTTCAATATTCTGCCTCTTTGCTGATTCTGCAAAAGGTGTTCTAATTAAAGCCAGTTGCTATAATACTGGACACCTGTGTACCAGCAATTGGACTGAGACAACCACTTCATTTTATGTAGGACACTGAACAAGCACCAAATGGTAATGAGTTTTGGTCAACACCAAGCTGGGCTGGATTCACACCAGCAAACTAGATGTGGAAAAGTCAATATCCCATAACTAATCCCCTGAGCCATCAAGTCTCCGAAGTAGTATCTCTTTACAAAGATACATCTTCTACATGTTCCACTCTGAACTAAATGAATAAACATGATTTAATGCACTGACTGTAGGATTTTACTAATCTATTTATTAGTTCCCATTTCGAGGGAAGTTGTGATGATGTGTTTTCACTTAAAGTAATTAGAATGTATTTTTAACAAGGAAAGTGGTTCAGATTATAATTATAGAGCATTATGCTGTACTTTTAATGATTTTGCTCTTTACAATAATGAACAGTGTGAATCATTTTGCATAAAGTTATTATCTTGCTCTCAATACAATTTAGGCCTTCTTCTCAGGTTCTTATGCTTTACAGGTCATCACAGCTGCTGAGTATAGGGATCCTACTGTTTAGGTTAGGACAGATAATTTTAAATAGGATTAATAGATATATAATAAATTGTGCAAATATCTCACTGCATTACACATCTGTATGAGCAGGATTATCTGTTTTTAATTACAGTTCTTGAGACAATATAATTTTGAAGGAAAAGTGAAGATGGTATTTTAGATTTAACATAGTATGAAGTTTACTGGTGTTCAGAAATATGGTTTAATTTTCAGTTGCTTATCTGAAGTAGGAAGTGAGTGCAGGGTCTGCAGTAACAACATGTCTATGAAAGGTAGTCATTAAGCATGGGGTAAATCCCATCCCATCTACTTGGCTGATAGAGAAAGTGCAACAGACAGTGGAACAGGTGCAGTTATAGGATGCAGGCGACCTAAGAGGAGAGTCTGCATTTCCTATGCACCACAAAGTTGTGCATGAGGAAGGATCATTCTGTACAGCTAAGGAGGGGGGCATGGGGAGCAAGGCAGAAGATGAGTGGGAGCATGGCTAGTGGATCAACAATTAAGCATATCCACCAGCTTGAACTTCCCTATCCCTATCATTAGGGAAGGTGGCAGGAGTGTGGAGGCCGCACTGATGTTCACAAAGAAGCTCTATTCCCTTCCCCATGTGCTGCCAAGCAACCCCACTGGAGCAAGCAAGCAAGAGTACTTTTTTGGAACGTTTTTCTTGAAGTATATAAAAGAAGCTAAGAATGCACTTGGAACACAGCCTTCAGGAATCTGTTTGTATACCGATTACTGTAGGTGGGAAAAGGCACATGTTGGCTGGCACTGAAAAAGAAATAGCACTTTAGTATAGCCATTTGTATCAATCCTCTATGTTGAAATCTAGCTGAGAGGAATATGAACTATTCTAGGGAAACTCTTGGATCTAATTCCTCCCCCTTCATTTTGTGGTGTCTCACTTAATCAACAATCTTTCCTAGGAGACCTTAGTGTGAGTGGTGTTTATATGAAAGTAAACAAATAAAAGGATGATTTGTACATGCTCTGTTAGGGTGAGGTGAAAAAGGAAGAGTTCAGAGACTCTGTATTCCTACTGAATCCAATTAAAGATGTTCTGTAATGATGATGTGTCATATGTCCTGCTACCATTACGGTATGCTAGTTCTTGTGTAAACAAATAGACCTTCAATATTTCATTACATTCTTTCTGTGTCTGTGGAAGGGGGTATTGTGAGACTGGTGGTGTATGATGGGAGAGGGTTGTGAGCTGTGGAGGTGTTAATGGGAGTAGGAGACAACCCTGGGTTACTCAAACTGGGGTGATAGTGGAGTATGTGTGTCTGAGCGGGTGAGAATTATGTTGGAAGTAGCTGAGGAGGGTCTGATATGAGAGGAGGTTGTAATGAGCGATAGGACTGAGTGTCTTGGGAATGGAGTCAATAGTTGCACAAGGGTGTGGGTGAATTGGTGGTGGAGTGTGAAAAGGAAAGAGTGGGGAAAATGTGAGGGCTACATTGGCAGGGCAGAGGTTGGGATTAGGAGAGATCAGTAAAGGGGTCACAGAAAGATAAATACTAATTTTCCCCACCCTGCCCTGTACTTAAAGTGTCCCAATTTTCCATTCTGAAAGGGGCAGAATATGGGAGAGGGAAGAGAGCACTAATATTTCTTCCCACGTCCCCACAAACTCCCTTAACCCACAGCCAGCCTTTCCACAACACACTCCTGACCACAGTGTCCCAGTTTCTCCACTTTGAAAAACTGATCAGCATTTGATGGGGAAGGACCGGAGATGGGGAAGGGGCATTTGCTATGTACAGCACCATTAGTGGGAGGTGTGTGTGTGTGACAGATGTCGTTGGCTTTAATATTAGATAGTTTCACATAGTGCATCATAATCAATGCTGAGCATGTAGGTTTTGTGCAGAGACTTAAATGAGTAATTTCTGTTGCACGTATAGTAATCAAATCACCCCAAACTCATTTCTGAGCTGCCTGGAAACAAAAATTAATGTAGATGTAATAATTATTACTATGAATACAAATATCTATTGGATAGTCACAAATAATGCGGGTTCTCTGTAAACAAATAGATTTAATATAATTCTACATGTTGACCTTTAAAGAAGTTAATTTTTAGCATATGAGGAGAGTGAAAATATCTTGCTTCTAGTATTATTCTTGAGTTATTCTTATTGTGGTTAATGTTTGGACAAAGCGTTCCATATGCATTATCAAGTGATAGAATCATGCTACTGCTCCCCATGAGACTTAAGTCACTATTTTTACTCACATGCTGTAAGTAAACAAAAGCATAGGTCATCCTGAAAAGAACATACACATTGTCGTTAAAAAGCTAAGAAATAAAAAAAGTCTGTCTGTTTTATTTTGTGATTAGCACATATTTTAGGAATACCTCCTTTCTACTCTCTTGCTGTATTCAATTTGATTTCTATATAGAAGTTGCTTTTTTGAATTAATGATTAAAAAAAATACAAAAAACCTTCAGATAAAGAGAGAGAACTCCATCTTACAAAACAGAATTTGGTTTATGCAAAAATTTATTTAAACAACATGGTTACTGATTCCTTATCCTGGCCATAGGTATTTCTCTCCACTGCTCTAGGGGTCTGCCAGGGTCTAATTTGACTCCCAGAACAATTTATTGCAGTCTTAAGGCTGCTCTAACTTGTGCCATTTCCTAATAGCCCTCGAGGGGCTGGTATGCCAGCCAGGGATCATAGCTATTATAACTTTTTGGCCACATTCCTTCCCTCACTACACACTCCTGAAGTGGGAGGGTCAGGAGTAGGAGTACATGGGATAGAGTTTGCTATACTGGTACTATGGCAGCTGTAGATTCTCAGGGTATCTGATCTGTGGTATTTAATTGAATTTCTCATACTGGTATGTGTATGGTAACAACAGTCCTTGTTGGTAGGTCAAACAATAATGGCTTGATCCTAATTCCATTGAAATCAAGGGTAAAACTCTCATTGACTACATTGGGGCACAATCAGGCTTTATATTTTTGATCTTTCATATTTTTCTAGTAAAACACTGACTGTCCATTCATAAATTCCTGCCTCACAACATCTAGATTTACTCAGCAGAGCCATCTTAGTAACTCAAATCACAAGTGCCCTCCTTACAAGATTAGAAACACATGACTCATAGGGTATGAACTTTAAGGGTAATATTTCATTTGAATTTAGGACACATTCTGAAATAGAGCTGCTTTGGGAAGGAGGTGACAATATGTGTGATGGTTAACTTCATATCAATTAAATATGGTGAGATGTGAAAGTGTTACAATGCAATTTAAGCACTAATTGATTAACCCTTTATGTTGGCCTGGGCTGAAACTAAAAATATTGCGCTTATCAAACACAGGCTTCCGAAAAGTAGGAAGTAATCCCAGCCTCAACCCCCTTTTTACTATTCTGATCCATTTGTTAAGAGTGTCATTTAGGGCCAGATTACAATGCTGTTCATCATGCTGAGCAGTGTCTTACTTCACAAATAGTCTTCATTAAAATCAGTGGAACTACTCATGGAATAAGGTACTACATGGAACTACAGCATGGGCAAAGGTTTCAAAATTTGGCTCTTTATGATGCAACTCCTCCACCACCTTCTCTTCACTGCTAGGGGTACTTTTTTTCTTTTCTTTTTTAACATAGTGTTTATCATGTTTATTCATTATCATGGGTGTTGGCCTACCTTCCCCATCATGGAAGCTGATGGAACAATGCAAAGAATTTTTCTCCTTTCATGAAGATGCACTGTGACAGAGGGCAGCTGGTCCTTTAAAGGGAATCAGGCTTAAGCGCACATGTGACTAATCAGCTGCAATTCAAAATCACTTGTTTCTCATAAAAGCCAGCAGTAGCTCTGCTGAGCAGGAGAGCTACGGAGAATAGGAGTCCCTGGGTCAGGGGAAAGAACCTAATTTACATGAAAAAACAATAAGGAGTCTTTGTGGCACTTTAGAGACATGCCCAGATAAATTTGTTAAAGCTTTCATAGGCTAGTACCCACTTCATCAGATGCACGGAATAGAAAATATAGGAGCAGGTATAAATACATGAAAAGATGCGGCTTGCCTTACCAAGTGTGAGGTCAGTCTAATGAGACAATTCAATTGACAGTGGGATACCAAGGGAGGAAAAATAACTTTTGAAGTGGTAATGAGAGTGGCCCATTTCAGAGAGTTGACAAGAAGGTGTGAGTAACAGTCAGGGGAAATTAGTACTGGGGAAATTAGGTTTAGGTTTTGTAATGACCCAACCACTCCCAGTCTTTATGCAAGCCTAATCTGATGGTGTCCAGTTTGCAAATTAATTCCAGTTCTGCAGTTTCACGTAGGAGTCTGGTTTTGAATTTTTTTTGTTGAAGAATTGCCACTTTTAGGTCTCTTATTGAGTGACCAGGGAGATTGAAGTGTTCTCCTACTGGTTTTTGAATGTTATGATTCCTGTTATCAGATTTGGGTCCATTTATTCTTTTGCAAGACTCCCAGGTAGGTTCCCCATGAACTATAATCTTGCAGGGAACAGGCTAGGAAGAAGTGAACAGAGAAGCTTGTCTGGACTCCCTGAGAGATGGCCTAAGGAATATAATGCTGTGGATTAGATCACTCTGCAGAAGACCTTGGGTTGAGGGAAGGAACACAATGGATATGCTGAACTTCTGTTCATTGGAAGAAATAAAGCTGAAGAGACAGGGACTGAAAACCTGTGGCTGCAATGTGTTTTGACCCATGATCAGTGAGTTAGCTCACTAGTTTATAGCCTCTCAATCCAGTTAGCTAGAATGAGGGACAGAAAAAAAACCACTGTTATAATTAAATACGAATATTTCCACATCTGATTATAATCTCTCATGTTTTAGGTGAAGTTATGCCAGATAGGGCAAGTAGCTCAAAAACGTACGACTCTACTGGGTATTTAAAAAGTGTTCTGTTCAGGGACTCAAGTGAATCAGAAAGCAATGTTATCTGAAACATATAAATTAATTACTAGTCTAGGTAAAAATTTCTACACGGTACAGTTTCTTCAAATCCTACTTTGATACTAACAAATGCTGACATTTGCTATATACATGCTGTGCCAGCCCTCTTGTTATCTGCTTTAATGGGAAGATTTATTAAACACTCTGTCTGTTATGCACAGTGCATAGGGAGTAATCTTAGAGGGTTTTTAATCCTCAGTTGAAGACATAGAGAAGAAATCTTTTTTTCCGGATTTACTTTATTTATTTATTTTTTCTTGAAGATTGTTGTGTTAAGCTCAGTGGCAACAGAATACCTCTTGTATGGGATTTGGGCTGTCAGAAAAAGCAGACCAGTTGCATAAAGCAACAACAGAAGACTATTAAAATGAGTTTTGGGTGACTGAGGTCCTATTCTGTAGGGTACTCAGTGAGGACAGACTTGTATGTCTGCATGCAGCCACACTGCATTCAATAGGGCTCTGCACAGGCACATGGAATAATTTAAAGGATCACAATCTGTGTCCTTGTCAACTCTCCCACAGTTCATATACCTTATATGTGAAGCTTATGTGAAATGAGTGAAAGAACAAAATAAAAATAGTAATAGCTTTATTTTCTCATAGAATCAGTAAATGCACATTTTCTGTGAATTGTTCAACTGGCAGTAATTCAAAGATCAAACTTGTATGATCCTGTATTTCAATGAAACCCTCCTATTTGGTGTAAGGTTACTGGTAAAGGGTACACTATTAGCAGAGCTGCTTGGAACATTTTTGGCAAAATGGAATTTAGTCTCATTATGTTGTTTATTCAAAGTCAAAACAATTTGCATAATGTGGCTAAACTATGTTTTGTCAAAAAATGTTCATTAGACCAAAGTTCTCATCAAGAAGGCACAGGTCACGTCTCATGAGAAAGACCACAATCAAATGGAAAATGGACATTTTGACACAACTGTTTTTTTGTGGCAGAGTTTAAAAGGTTTTGTTTTGTTTCAACAAGGAATGAAAACCAACTTTGAAATCTCAGGATTGTTGTGAAATTGAACTGATGTTCTCTGGTCAGCTCTAGTTACTGGTTTTCTCATACAGACCATATGCATACTAGGCAATGTTGCTTAGTGGATAAAACATGGGACTCTGAATCAGGAGACCTGGATTCTATTCCTGTCTTGGCCACTGGCGTACTGGATGGCAAGTCGCTTCCTTTCTTTGTGCTTCCATTTCCCCATCTGTAAAATGGGAATAATGATACTGCCCTCCTTTGTAAAGCACTCTGAGCTCTATTCATTTGTAAACAGATCTGAAACATTTTCCATTTTGTACATTTATTTTACAGATGTATTTTTTTCTTATACTGGGAGAGCAACCACTTGAGTAGTGGAGAAATGATTTTACTAAATGTATACAGTAGGGCTAATCCAGAAAAGGTGCAACCAGCTACAACTGTACAATAAACAGAGTTGTTCTTTCTTGCACCATATTTCTTTAAAATAGATATATTTTAATCTTTTCCTGTCTTTCACATGTACAGAACAGAATTCACATCAGAGATCCTATAAACAAAAGTAATATGTTTTCCTCCATATTATTTTGGTTCCCCTTGGCTGGAGTGAGCCTTCTGGGTTTTCTGTTTCTGCTGCAGGGTCACCATTGTACAGACAGAACACCAAGAATTAAAATTCTATGCTATCAATTGGTGATCAAATGGCTTGGTTGTAGAGATGAAATAGGCAATATTTATCCATTTTAATGATTTTGCTGTGAGCTTTAAGAGCTCCTTGACAGAAAATTAATGTGTTCTATTGAGCATGCTCTTTTTCATGTACATTTGCAATCTCATCAGAAATGAGATTCCTTTGGCAAAGAGCAGAGATGTTCAAGATTAAAAGCTGAAATTTTTAGTTATCACTTCTGTCATAACATTCTTATAATGGATATTGGCACATAGTAACCTAGAGATGCACATTGAGCAATTTTTCCTAATTCTTGTACCTACATAAAGTTATTAATCAGTGTAATGATGAGAACAGGAAGCAAATAATTGTGCTCTAAACAATTTTTTTAAAGCCAGGAGATGGAAGCGAAGATCTTTTTCTGTTATGTGACATCACTCTATAAACTAGCCTGAGAATCGGCTTGAATAAATAGTATCACTGTGATCAATGCTATACAAAACAAAGAGGGAGATGCAGACTCTGATCCCAGTCCTCCAAAAATTTAAGCAAAGAATTTAGAATCTAAAATAAGTAGCAGATGGTGGGTGAGGGAAAGGGACACTATTTCAGGTACCCAACTTAAATGTTCATTAACTGGCTGATTTCAAATAGGCATCACTGCAGAGAACATCCATGGTTGAGCACATTTCATGAAACAGCACTTCCATAAAAACAATTTTTTGTGTTTAACTTTTAAATTTGTTTTCCTTACATTTTTTTTGATAACACTGATCCCAATTTCAGTGAATCTTGCTCTCTCTTTGTGAAATGTTTGCAAGATGCTTTCTCCCTCCCAGCCTAGCCTCTGACTGTTTGCTCCTCCAGTGGAGTCATAATCATGCATAGGAAATTGGTGTGTTGCTATGGAAATGATAGAGATATCAGAAGTTCAACATTGAGACTTCACTGCAGGATTAAGTAGGAAGACATGAGTAGGAAGAAAAAACTCTAAACTAGAGCTGGTCAGAACATTTTTGACAAAATGAAATTTAATTAAAATATGTTTCATTGAAAGGAGACACTTCGGTTTTGACAATCTGCATCAGGAAGATTTTTTGAGAGACTGGCTGACTGTAGCCAGGTGGTTAGGGTACTGCCTGGGATGAGAGACGCACAGTTTTAGGTCTGGGATGGAGAAAGTCATCTCTGAATCAGGTGGAGCAGGGACTTGAACCGGGTCTCCCAAATCTCAGGCCAAACCCTACCCACAATAGAGGGTGGGGTGGGGTGGGGTGGGGGAGATAGGCTCTCACACCTCTCTCTCTCTCTCTCTCTATCTCTCTGAAATCTTGCAGAAGTTCCCACAAAACAGAATTGTGTTCTAGTCAGATGTACTCTAAACACATACTACTGTCTTCAGTAGTAACAGACAAGATGGGGGAAACTATACAAACACCTACAACTTCTTTCAGTTGCCTTAAAATTTTTAGTTTATTGGCAAGTTGTGGATCCAAACTAGGCAGTTTCCCCATTTAGAGGCATTCCCCATTTAGAGGCAAGTTGTGGATCCAAACAGAGGCAGTTTTCCCATTCAGAAGAATCTTCTGGTGTTATAAGACTGCTATAGGTACTCCTGCATCACCCTTTCTGCAGCCATAATCTCAAAGGTGTGCTGGGAGTGCCTATGCTTTGGCAGTTCGTAGCAGCTGCTATACAGTAGATCATCGCTAGAGCAGCTCTTCTGTGGATTGTCTTGGTAATCAGCCATCCATTGGTGTCTCCCAGTATTATGGCTACATGGGGTCTTCAAGAACACCTTTGTGCACACATGATCCTCCATTTCCCCACATACCTCTAAGCTGCACTGAGTGCAGATGGTATGTAGCTCAGAATTGTAACTTTTATCCAAATCAAGCTTGCAAACAAGACAATTGAAACCCTGAATTTCAGAGCACTTAGCTCTAAATTGCTACGTCTGCTGGATTGATTCAAATTTCCATTGTACTCTGGCTTTGACCATCTGGGAGTATTTTTTTTTTATTGGAGCATAATGTTAATTAGTTGACATACTTGAATAATAATTCTATACTGACACTAGATCAGAAATAAAATGCTGTTTTCTTTCTTGGTTCTACCTCAACATCAGTCAAGCAGGTTGTCTTTTTATACCTATCTATTTTTTTAGTACATGTGCTGCTTACTCCAAACAAGGAAACTCGATCTTCATTTATTTTTGGCTGCTGTCATGTCTCACTTGGAGAACTTCACAGGAGTAATGGAGTATAAGAATGTTTACCACACATCACACACTCGTCAATTTTCATGGATCCTACAAGACTGCAGTACCTTAGAGAAAGTGTTAGTGTTCATGTATGATCTTCAGCAGTTATTCATAGGAAGTATGAGGGAATTGAGATTGATTGTCCATATCCTGATATGTGCAGATTCAAAGCTTGCATTTTATCCCATCCGTGGTCGCCAGCTGCAGAAAATGAGCAGGAAGTGGATTTTTTGGCAAAACAGGAGGAAAATCCTGTTGAGGCAGGTTAACATTTCCTTTGAATCAGATGCCATGATAGTATAGATAGACAGATGAAAACTAATTGAAAATATACCATTGAGAATAAATGTATGGTGCATTGTTCAATATCTGTACAGCGCTATAGGCATGCGTGACACTTTACATAGGGATTAAAGATGTGGTCCCTGCCCCAAAAGCCATTATTTACACTTTCCTTATGCTGTCAAAACAATGGACGTCTCAGTGACCGACATTTGCATTCTACTTTCATTCAAACCTTACCCACAGCCTGACATCTGTGATTTGCTAGCTTTGTGAATGGATGGGGTGCACAATTCCATGAAGTTGGTGTATGATCGTGCCACACACAATCGGTGAGAAATCCTGCACACATTCATAGAAGACTGAGCAAAGCAGCAGTATGACTCTTAGCTAAAGAAGTAGCAACTTGTCATAACAATAAATCTTGCAAGTGAACCTCATTCCACAGATAAGCTATGGTTTAGCTTAATGGTTGTGCAAGAAACCGCAGTGGTGAGTGTGGTATACTAGTCTGGGCAGCTAGAATTAGAGTCTCTGAAACTTTCTAATTGACAATATTCATTTCAGCTTGGCTTTCTTCATAGTTCATTTATTTATGTATTTGTATTAGATAAGGAGGAAGCTAGAAGTGGCAGCTCACCTCAAGGAAGGCATCCTCTTACTTTTTGTTCCTTCCAAGCCATGATATATATGAAGAGTCATTGCTGGAAGAGAAGCAGGAGGAAGGGAGTGAAGTTTTGATAGGAAAGGGAGAGCAGTGCTCCTGCTCCCTGCAGCCTTAGAGACAGGACCCTCTGGAGAGCAGCCTGGGCACCTTGCAGCCAGGTGCCCTTGACTGACGGTACTGCTTCTGCCTCCAGGGGCCCACAGGTGGCGATATTACTCTCATATTTTCAACTGCAAACATATGGTAATAGAATAAGAGTCAGTTAACTCCCTCTCCAAAGCAGTTGCAAGAGAAAGATAATGTAGCTTTTAGCAGTTTGTGTTAAATATTCATGTACAGCTTGGTTTTCAGGGCTGGGTGATCTCTTTTTATTTCCAGATCTTTTTGGTGTGATACAATGGAATGTCCCTCTTGTGTGCAGTATCATCACCATGCACAGCCATCAAAGCAGACTGTCATATTGCAGGTTTCAGAGTAGCAGCCGTGTTAGTCTGTATTCACAAAAAGAAAATGAGTACTTGTGGCACTTTAGAGACTAACAAATTTATTAGAGCATAAGCTTTCGTGAGCTACAGCTCACTTCAATGAGCTGTAGCTCACAAAAGCTTATGCTCTAATAAATGTTAGTCTCTAAGGTGCCACAAGTACTCCTTTTCTTTTTGTCATATTGCACTAGCTCAAACTCGCTGCTGAGAACTCTGCCAACATTGAATCACATCAGTATGCCTCTAATTCAAGAAATCATCTCCAGCTTCATTCAGGCAGTTCATTTTACACAAAGCCTCAGCGCCGAGTATTACATTTACTAGTTAACATTCATGAATATCTAAATTTAACTCAGGAGGACAAATGTGTGTTTTTCTTTGTGATGTGACTTCAGTGAGTTGCATGTGTCTAAATGAGGAAAAGAACTTGGTGTGCTGTATCTTAAGATGTGATAACCAAGAACCCCAATAATTTTCTGATTTTTGGGGGGAGGGGGTTGCTTTGTTTTTTGCTATATGCAGTGCACCTAGCATAGGAAAAGGGCACAGCAAACAACTAAAATAGATTTTTTTTTACTTTATAAATACATAAACTACATAGTCCAAAGAGTTAATTGCACTTATTTATTTGGCCCTTAATTTATATTCTTCTATCATTATGTAACTTGAGGACAATGCAAGCCTTTACATCAACTTTATTTAATACTTTCCTGGTCTCACAAATGACAGACATCCTATACAGATGTACGATGGCAGAGGTGCTAATAAAATGTATTAGAAAAAACCCAAGAGCTATTTTATGGGAAAAAAAAAAAGTTTACTACATTAAAAATGGTTTTGAGCCTGTGACTCAAAATAAAAAAGGAGTTTGCTTTACAGAATAAGCATCGGTAAACTTTGTGCTGTTAAGCACCTTAGAATAACTTCTTGAAGAGAACATTTTTATTTATTTATATTTTATATCCACCATGCTAATGCGTTTTAAAGAGGGCTGGTTCATAGATGCTGTATCTACTTCTCATGAAGTTTTTTTTGTTGTACATGAGGATACAAGGTAGGGTACTGTATAAAAAACAAAAAGCACCAACAGTGTAGAGCATCAACAGAAGTCAGTCCAATAAAAGATATTACCTCATCCACCATCTCTCTAATATCCAGGACCAACACTGCATACAATGATTAGGGTTCTGTGTTTGTCACAGAGGTAGTGGAAGTCATGGATTCTGTGACCTCAGTGACTTCTGCAGTGGCTATTGTGGCTGACAGGAGGGCTACCCGAGCAGCTGGCTCCAGAGTCAGCTGCTCAGGCAGCCCTGGGGACAGCCACATCAGCTGCTGCTGAAGCAGCTCTGCAACCAGCTGCTCAAGCAGCACCACAGCCAGTAGCACAAGCCACTGCTGGAGTAGCCTCAGGGCCAGCTGCACTGGCCACTGCTCTGACTGCCCCAGGCACCTGGCCCCAGGGACCACCAAATGTGTGACTGATGCAGCTGGCCTTGGGGGACCACCTGAGCGGTGGTTATGGGGGCGGCCGGGGCAGCCACAGCTTGGTGGCTCCCAGCAGCGGTCTCGGGGTGGTCAGAGCAGCGGCTGGCCCCCCGGGCTCCCTCTCCCCCCAGCAGTGGCCAGAATTGCCACTGGGTCCCCGGGTTCCCACCCTAGATGGTGCCTGGGCCCCCAAAGCTTCCACCTCCACCCCCACCCCTCCCTCACAGATGGTGCTGCGGACAGTGCCCTCCCCCAAGACTCAATCAGGGGTATTTATGTTATAAGTCATGGACAAGTCATGGGCTGTGATTTTTTGTTTCTTTCCCGTGACCTGTCCATGACTTTACTAAAAATACCTGTGATTAAATCATAGCCTTAACATTAATGGAAGGTATCAAATTTTGACATTTGAAATGTATTATTTTATCAAATTAATTCTGGCAGTCGCTACAAAGAAATTATGGAAGGCAAGGTAATTCATGGGATTACGACTGGAGGAGGAGGTTTGTCCGTAAAACAATCTCTATTATTATTCTATTTGTATATTCTGTGCACTTTATCTAGTCAGTTTTAGGGTTTCCCTGTAAAATGAGCCCGTTCGTCCTGTGCTTAGCGGGAGCCTTCCACACAGCAAGTAGAGACAACATTTCCAAAAGATATCAGAAAATGTGGGGTTTGTTTTGTTTAAAGTAGAGCTGGTTGGAACACTTTCAATTAAATGAAATTGCATGTCTTGTCAAAGCTGAAACATTTCATGGACACGCTCATCAATTTCAACCAAGTTTTCATCAGGAAGGATTTTTTTGGTCCAGGACTCTCTGATCACTCCTGAAAGCAAGTAGAAGATGAGAACTAGGTAGAATCCATTCACCACTCAACTCATGCCTCTGACTCTTACTATTTTGGTGAGCAAAGTTTGTTCCCAACTCCCTGCCCATTTCTTTGGTTTCTCTTTTGGGGAGGATGCCATGCTCTTTCTTTCCCTTATCTACAGACATCCCCTAGGGGGCAGAGGTTCCTCTCTCCTGTGTGTCCACTTACTATCTGCCATTACACCAGGTCTTTGGGGAGTAGTATTTGATTTAGGTATCTCTAGCTCTCAGCTGGCTGAAGGGGCCTCTGATCATTCCCCTCTTCCCCGATCTCAGTTATTTAGCATCCTTGTTTTTTCCTGCTGCTAGGCCAGCCCCTTGCTCCTGTTTTCTTCTCAGGTGATGATGTCATGGTGGCAGGCATAGTGGGGCCTTAAATTTCCTCCAAGAATTGTTTTTAATTTTTAAGTTTAGATATACAGTATATTGGACCATTCAAGGTGAGGGTGAAGTTATATCAGTCATTACGGTACGTGTGTGTGTATGTGTGTATACAGTGGGTGGGTGTGTATACACACACTGCACAACACAGTTTAACATTCAAAGGCACTTGTAGTATAAAGAGAAAAAAAATTGTTTTGATTAGTGTGCCGTAAGTCAATTTTACCTACTATACTCTGCCTTTGTACTAGCTACTTGTCAGCTGTTCAAAATCATGAATAGATTTTATTAGATGTCTGTTAATATACCAATGTCTCACTTAAACTTTGAATCATTCTAAACCAAAAAGCCCCTGGCCTCATGCTTAGAAATAAAAATGATTAAATGGTTTGTATTATTTCAAGTTGGAGATTTGAACCTTTTTTGCCTAAAAAGATAAACCTTCATTCTAAAATATTGTGATGAAACTTCTATCTGAAAATCCTTTTGGGATTATATTTCTCTCTCTCTCTTTTGCCCCACCCTCTGGAATTTGATTGATAAACTTTTTTGCAATAAAATACATATATTTTCATGTGGCTGTACATTGTTGTGCATTGTTGTGTTGTGAGCCAGTCAACTGTTTCTTTATAAATAAAGAAACTAAAACAGATAAATCAAAAGCTGATGTGATATATTATTACACTATAAAGGCAGTGATAAAGAAGTGAGCTTGTTACGAAATGTAATGATCCCCTGTAGGCCACAGCCTCTTTCTCTTATCTCTACCTGCCTGAGACAAAGTTCCTGCTCTCCCTTGGTGGGTCTTGCGCTTACTGGCAGATTTGCTCGCCTTGGAGCTTCACGGCAGCCCTCAGCTTGGCCGTTTTTCTGAATTCACAGTCCAGGTTGACTCCTCCTGTGTCTGACCAGGAGTTGGGAGGATTTGAGGGGAACCCGGGCCTGCCCTCTACTCTGGGTTCCAGCCCAAGGCCCTGTGGAACGCAGCTGTCTAGAGTGCCTCCTGGAACAGCTGTGTGACAGCTACAACTCCTTGGGCTACTTCCCCATGGCCTCCTCCCAACACCTTCTTTATCCTCACCATAGGACCTTCCTCCTGGTGTCTGATAATGCTTGTACACCTCAGTCCTCGTTCTCACTCTCAGCTCCTTGTGCCTCTTGCTCCCAGCTCCTCACAGGCACACCACAAACTGAAGTGAGCTCCTTTTTAAACTCAGGTGTCCTGATTAGTCTGCCTTAATTGATTCTAGCAGCTTCTTGATTGGCTGCAGGTGTTCTAATCAGCCTGTCAGTCTTAATTGTCTCCAGAAGGTTCCTGATTGTTCTGGAACCTTCCCTGTTACCTTACCCAGGGAAAAGGGACCCACTTAGCCTGTGGCTAATATATCTGCCTTCTGTCACTCTCCTGTAGCCATCTGGCCTGACCCTGTCACACTGCCTCTATCATTAGACTTGACATCAAATGAGACCTGAAGTCTAAGATGAATCCCTTTCCAATTATGCATAAGGAATTGTTCATAATAACTCAGTTCCCTTTCTCTCAGTGATTTAATACAAGAACTACAGTAAATTTCTTAATCCACACTCTGGCAGTGTATGGATTTATATCACACTGTGACTTCTTTCAAATTCCTATCTCTTGCCCCTATAATTCATGTTACATTCTTACTCAAAGTAGTTATTGCTAAAGCTACAGTAATTATTTTATTAATCCTACTAGACAGATGTCATGCACAATTTATACATTTTACTATGCAACTGTAGTATGTTCCTGACCTTTCACAGGGAAAAATTGCTTAATAAAAAGAGTTACAATAAGACTATACTGATTGCCACCTCGTACATGACAGCATCTTGAAACAAAATCAGTTACTAAGATTTTCTTTTAAAGAAATTACTCTCATCTTGTGAAATTTCACATTTAGAGTTGTTCCAATAGGATCGTTAATTAGAAACTTCAGAGTCAACTCGTGCCCATTGTTGTCAATAGCAGTTTTGCCAGTGACTGCAGTAGAGAGCACACTTCCTTCAAGAAATGAAGAGTTGATTATGCTGTGATCAAGGACAGCTAATCCGCAACTGATCTCTTACTTCAGCTCAGCCAACAGCCTTAACTGAGAGTTCTTTAATAAGGGCATCTTTCTCTCTCAACTGATTACCAGTTCCTCCTCTTGGTATATCAGCCATTTCCTCCTTGGCAAGTGACTGACCTATAAGCTGCTGCTGTTCTGGTCACTGGAATAATTGTGCTCTACTAAATGGATGTCCATATCTGTGTCGTCAGTTAGTTTATAGATAACTAAAGGCCAATAGGGAGAACTCCAAAAAACAAAAAAAGAAAGGAAAAAAAAAGTAGCTTTGTTTGCAGGGTTTGTTTTTTTTTTTTTTTTAGAATAAAACAGTTGTCGCTGGGCACTGAAAATGGTTTAGGTATGCAGCTCTTTTTGTGGAGCTCTTAATCATTCCTTTCAAAGTTTGTTTTGAAAATCTATCCCATTTGCAGCGCATCTTCATGTGCACAGACATCACATGCCAATAGGGGCATGGAGGAGAAGGGGGTGTCCACAAAGCTCTGAGCCATAGGAAAATTCCCATTGTTTTTGGACTCTCCAAGCCTTGTTCAACACCTGCCTGTATGCACACCCTATACCCACATCTTATACCCCAAATCTCTCTAATTACTTTTGACACCACAAAGTAAATTGCCCAAAGCAGACGCTAGCAATGTTTCAGCAACCAACATGAATGTCATAGGGAGCACTACAGACAGGTCAGGTTTATATTAGTTTTTAATATCAATACACAGGAATGTTCTAGAATATATAGTGCTGTTGAGATTTTCTCTCCTGGTATACAGCCAAACTCACCCCCACCCCCACAGCCAGCCAGAATGAACCAAACCTTTTTGTTGTCATCCCCTCTGCCCTTTTAATACTGGGAGGAAGGCATGGTGGCACACAACAATGGTACTGCATAAATAAACAGAAATATTGTGCAAAGGTACAGTCTGTCACTAAGCTGCTTGTTTACCTTAAATCAGTAACTCTAAATTGTCCCTTTTAATATAATATTTTCCAGGGAACATCAGGGCATGACAGAACACCATGTTTGTTTGCTACCAATGAGTCAGCATGGCACACAAAATATGGCACCCACTGGACAACCAGTCATGCTTTCTTCTGCATGGAAGGCTGTTCTTTTTTTATTTTCTTAGTAAATTTTCTGCAACCAGAAACAGGAGAGAATTTTAAAAATACAAGGGGAAAGCTACTGTGTAATTTTAACTGTGCCAGTGGATTAATCATGAGGCTAGCATCTGTAATCAAAGTCAATGTTCTTGGGGTGCTTGTTTCCAGGATGAGATGGAGAAGGAGAATCTTTGGGGTGTCACCTCATGGTTCGCTAAGTGAGACAATGGCTTATTTATTGCTCTATTTTTCCCTGGTCTTTTTTTTTTGTGAGATGAGATAATTCTTCCCTTAACCAAGGAACTTGCATTTGTTTTAGATTGTCATTATGTCATAGGAATTATTCTTTTTAGGCCCTCACCAAACCACATTCAAGTCACTGGGAGTCTTTCAGCTGAACTTCAATAGTCTGAAGCTCTAAAACAGCTCCAGTTCACACGTGTTTGGAGGCTTATCACACATGCTGAACAGGAACTCCAGAGAGGTCTTTGGCACAACTGAACGCTCCGGTTTGGCATGTGGCCATCTTTTTTTTTTTTAACTCTGCATCACCCACTGGGCTTGTAACAAGATGACTCCCTTTCCCCAACATTCACAATAATCAAGTAGAAATAAAGAATATGTGCTTACCTTGGTTTTTGGAGCATCCTAGGAACCTCACAGTCCAGATGGCTGAAGAGTTTAGGGAAAAGATGGACTGAGCCTTTGTGTGTGTGTGTGTGTGTGTGTGTGTGTGTGTGTGTGTGTATGTGTGTTTCTTGTTTTTATTAGATGTACAAACTGTCCTTTTCTGCTTCATATTCCTCTTCTGCAAGAGAAACAGAACTGAATCTATACTATGAGGTGTATACTGCTGGGGACTGCAGGTTTCATTCTCCCCTCACTCCTCCTCAGCCCATTGTTCTAGTTGTTAAATGCTTTTCTCTCACATCTGGAGCTGATGGAGTGCGTGTGCTGTTCAAGATTGTCACACATGTCAGGAGAGGTCCAGTTGTGATATCTTGTAATGGGAAGCAGAACAGTGGCAAAAAGCAAACCATTCACAAGAAGCGAGTGAGGAGTTGAAAATGTCATTGTATGCGTGTTTTTGTTTTCTGCCTGAATACATGTTCCTTCTGAACACTTAAGACTTGAAGTAAATTTTCAGAGTGGGAGTACTGTGTGTATTTGCCTTTGAAAATTCCCCTTTTGTCTAAGCACTCAGAGTGGCCCTTTGAAAAATCCGCTTAAATATAGTTCAGCTATGCAGACACATATATAACAGTAAACATTGTGTAAGGAAGATATTAAGCCCAATTAGCCTTCATAGGAAGCAAAAACATTATTAATACTTAGCCCTTGATACAGATTTTCCCCCCCATCTTCAAAGCAATGAGTCACTGAAGGACCATGACCAGGCCCTCAATTCTTGTGAATCTCTGGTTGCTCAGTAGGAGATACAGCTCCATCCCATTTTTCCACAACTAGAAGCTGAAGTGATGCAAAAAGCCAGGTGCTATGGGAATAGAGGAGCTGACAAAGGCACATCCTCTGGTCCATTGCTGGTAGTAGGAACCTCCTATTGCTCTACTACTGCTGCAATTAGGGTGACCAGATGTCCCGATTTTATAGGGATAGTCCTGATATTTGGGGCTTTGTCTAATTCGCGCCTATAGCCCCCCACCCCCTTTCCCAATTTTTCACATTTCCTGTCTGGTCACCCTAGCTCCAATATGGCTCCTTTTTCAGAACTTCTCCGAAAGGCAACAGGCGATGCAGCAGATTCCAAAGAGGAGAGCTGGTAAAGAAGACGTGTAACTCTTTAAACCATAGCAAGGGAAACAGGTTTGAGACCGAGGGCATAGTGGCAAGAATAGGTGATGATGGTTACAATGTTGGTGTGTCAATAGAGTCCCCAGCCCATGTCTCAAAGGGTTACTGATATTTGTATGACCTGGCACTAAGAGTTTGATTCAGACACACTCATGCTGGAAGGTGCAATTTGCAAAATGCATTATCCTGTTCTAATTATTTAGCCCCCCTATAATATAAAATAGTGATGTTTTAAAAAGTGATGTTTTTACTATGTATGTACACAAAAAACAAATGTGTATATAGTTGCACAAATTGTACATTCATGTATATGTACATAGGTATGTAACCATGACCAGTTATTTCATAGTAATGGACCATGGATTATGTGGGTCATTAGTTAACATACACATTTAAGCATCTAGTGCTTCTCCTGCAGAATTTTCTATATGCAAAATGTTTTGAACCTATAGTATATTAGAAAAAAAGACTATGACCTCCGCTGTTTTACAACCAACTGACTGGGATGATATTAGAAATAAAATAGCCCGTAATCATATAAAAAGGTACGCTAGCTTTCATATTGAGTGTACATTTTTATAGTTGTGAAAATGCCCTGAATTTAAAGAGCTGTTGTTAGCCTTACTAAATACCACACTAAACAGACTCCACTTCTATCTATCTTGTTAGTCAAAGCAACTTCATCTTGAGGATAGTGATGCTGTTTCTTGATAGATAAGTTTGCATGGTACAGCAGATAAAAATAAGGACTGATATGTAAAGAACACTAATGCTACCTCTTGAAAACATAAAGAATAAATGTATTGCTCCCAAAGCTCAATTTAAGTCTGTAACCCTCTAAATTAGGGCTGTAAAAATGATTGAGTTTTTGTCCTTCGGTAGTTTAAAACAGGTGGCTATGATTATTATTCCATTCAAATTCTCTGCTTTGCTTTAAGATATTCAGTTGCTTGGGTTTGATATTGTAATATTTATTTTGACAAATCCCTGTGCTCCCAATATGCAATACTTAGGATTTGAGTAGATAGCTACCATCTTTCAATATAAATGTGGTATTTGAGGCTGTGTGAAGGTCAGAATTTTGAATTCTAAAGACACAAAAAAGGAAGCAGTATCTCAGTAATTATCTTTTTTCATTTATTTGTAGTATGAAACTCTTTTGTGTGTGCGTGCATGTGGTAAACAGCATTTACCTTGTCAAAGAACATGTATTAAATATGTATAACAAAGAATGACATTTCATTGCCTTCAAAAAAGTGTGGTAGAGTCAAAGTTTTAACTCAAAGAAGGTGGGACTTCCATTGCTTTAATAAGAAGACAAAATGTATTAAACATTAATGAGAAACTACAATTGTTCTCTTGAAGAATCATTATAGTACATGAAATCACTATTCTGGACAATCAAAAATTCTTGATAATGTTATAACTTGCATCAAGCTAAAGAGAAAATAAGTAAATGTTAAGTGTATGTACTTTTTATTTTCAATATGTTGTTAATGTAAAAATAATGTTTACGAGGTAAAATAAACCTGTACTGTTCAAATTTAGTGCCATATTCTGTACCCTTTACTGATATAAAATGGTATCTTACTTTGAAAGTAGTTCTACTGGTTTCATTGGGCCTGTCATAAGGTAACACTGGCCTTTTAGAAGGGAAGAGGCCACTGCACCTATAACTGGTCAGTTGACCCCTAATAAGAGAGCATCTGGGCTGTAGAGGGAAGAAGACTAGGTGAATCAGAGACCTGGTAAATTGGCGCTTAAGAGAGTCAGGAAGGACCAGCAGACATTTGCCAGAGGGAAGGAGCTGAAGGAGAGCAGTAACTGTGAGCTGCAAGTGAGGAGCTGTAGGTGAGAAATGACCAAAACTGAGGACCCCTGATGAGTGGAAGTCTCAGGCAGATGCTCTTAATAAAATTGGGAAGATCCAGCTTTGTCAAGGGAAGCCAAGCTGGGAAGCAAGAGGGTTGTTGCACGATAGATCCCCCTAAACAGTGGTGTAAAACTCCCTGACAAGGAGGCCTGAAGGAGTGGAATACTGTGGCAGGGTAGGAGTCATAGAATATCAGGGTTGGAAGGGACCTCAGGATGTCATGCAGTCCAAACCCCTGCTCAAAGCAAGACCAATCCCCAACTAAATCATCTCCACCAGGGCTTTGTCAAGCCTGACTTTAAAAACTTCTAAGGAAGGAGATTCCACCACCTCCCTAGGTAACACATTCCAGTGTTTCACCACCCTCCTAGTGAAAAAGCTTTTCCTAATATCCAACCTAAACCTCCCGCACTGCAACTTGAGACCATTACTCCTTGTTCTGTCATCAGCTACTACAGAGAACAGTCTAGATCCATCCTCTTTGGAACCTCCTTTCAGGTAGTTGAAGGCAGCTATTAAATTCCCCCTCATTCTTCTCTTCTGCAGACTAAACAATCCCAGTTCCCTCAGCCTCTACTCATAAGTCATGTGTTCCAATCCCCGAATCATTTCTGTTGCCCTCCGCTGGATTTTTCCAATTTTTCCCACATCCTTCTTGTAGTGTGGGGCCCAAAACCGGACACAGTACTCCAGATGAGGCCTCACCAATGTTGAATAGAGGGGAACGGTCATGACCCTCGATCTGCTGGCAATGCCCCTACTTATACATCCCAAAATTCCATTGGCCTTCTTGGCAACAGGAGCACACTGTTGACTCATATCCAGCTTCTCGTCCACTGTAACCCCTAGGTCCTTTTCTGCAGAACTGCTGCCTAGCCATTCGGTCCCTAGTTTGTGGCAGTGCATGGGATTCTTCCGTCCTAAGTGCAAGAATCTGCACTTGTCCTTGTTGAACCTCATCAGATTTCTTTTGGCCGAATCCTCTAATTTGTCTAGGGCTCTCTATATCCTATCCCTACCCTCCAGTGTATCTACTTCTCCTCCCAGTTTAGTGTCATCTGCAAACTTGTTGAGGGTGCAATCCACACCATCCTCCAGATCATTAATGAAGATATTGAATAAAACCGGCCCGAGGGCTGACCCTTGGAACACTCCACTTGATACCGGCTGCCAACTAGACATGGAGCCATTGATCACTAAACGTTGAGCCCAACAATCTAGCCAGCTTTCTATCCACCTTATTGTCCATTCATCCATTCTTTAACTTACTGGCAAGAATACTGTGGGAGACCGTGTCAAAAGCTTGCTAAAGTCAAGGAACAACGCATCCGCTGCTTTCCCCTCATCCACAGAGCCAGTTATCTCGTCACAGAAGGCAATTAGATTAGTCAGGCATGACTTGCCCTTGGTGAATCCATGCTGACTGTTCCTGATCACTTTCCTCTCCTCTAAGTGCTTCAGAATTGATTCCTTGAGACCTGCTTCATGATATTTTCCCAGGGACTGAGGTGAGGCTGACCGGCCTGTAGTTCCCCGGATCCTCCTCCTTCCCTTTTTTAAAGATGGGCACTACATTAGCCTTTTTCCAGTCATCCGGGATCTCCCCCAATCGCCATTAGTTTTCAAAGATAATGGCCAATGGCTCTGCAATCACATCCGCCAACTCCTTTAGCACTCTCGGATGCAACGCATCCGGCCCCATGGACTTGTGCTCATCCAGCTTTTCTAAATAGTCCCGAGGCACTTCTTTCTTCACAGATGGCTGATCATCTCCTCCCCATGCTGTGCTGCCCAGTGCAGCAGTCTGAGAGCTGATCTTGATCGTGAAGACAGAAGCAAAAAAAGCATTGAGTACATTAGCTTTTTCCACATCCTCTGTCACTAGGTTGCCTCCCTCATTCAGTAAGGGGCCCACACTTCCCTTGATTTTCTTCTTATTGCTAACATACCTGAAGAAACCCTTCTTGTTACTCTTAACATCTCTTGCTAGCTGCAGCTCCAGGTGTGATTTGGCCTTCCTGATTTCACTCCTGCATGCCCGAGCAATATTTTTATACTTTTTCCTGGTCATTTGTCCAATCTTCCACTTCTTGTACGCTTCTTTTTTGTGTTTAAGATCTGCAAGGATTTCACTGTTAATCCAAGCTGCCATATTTACTATTCTTTCTACACATCGGGATGGTTTGTCCTTGTAACCTCAATAAGGATTCTTTAAAATAAAGCCAGCTCTCCTGGACTCCTTTTCCCCCCCATGTTATTCTCCCAGGGGATCCTGCCCATCGGCTCCCTGAGGTTGTCAAAGTCTTCTTTTCTGAAGTCCAGGGTCTGTATTCTGCTGCTCTCTTTTCTTCCCTGTGTCAGGATCCTGAACTCAACCATCTCATGGTCACTGCCTCCCAGATTCTCATCCACTTTTGCTTCCCCTACTAATTCTTCCCAGTATGTGAGCAGCGGGTCAAGAAGAGCTCTGCCCCTAGTTGTTTCCTCCAGCACTTGCACCAGGAAATTGTCCCCTACACTTTCCAAAAACTTCCTGGATTGTCTGTGCACCGCTGTATTGCTTTCCCAGCAGATATCAGTGTGATTGAATTCTCCCATGAGAACCAGGGCCTGCAATCTAGTAACTTCCATGAGTTGCCGGAAGAAAGCCTCGTCCACCTCATCTCCCTGATCCGGTGGTCTATAGCAGACTCCCACCACGACATCACCCTTGTTGCTCATACTTCTAAACTTAATCCAGAGACTCTCAGGTTTTTCTGCAGTTTCATACCGGAGCTCTGAGCAGTCATACTGCTCTCTTACATACAATGCAACTCCCACACCTTTTCTGCCCTGCCTGTCCTTCCTGAACAGCTTATATCCATCCATGACAGTACTCCAGTCCTGTGAGTTATCCCATCAAGTCTCTGTTATTCCAGTCACATCATAATTCCTTGACTGTGCCAGGATTTCCAGTTCTCCCTGCTTGTTTCCCAGGCTTCTTGCATTTGTGTATAGGCATTTAAATAACTCGCTGATTGTCCCGCTTTCTCAGTATGAGGCAAGAGCCCTCCCCTCTTGTGCTCTCCTGCTCATGCTTTCTCCCGGTATCCCACTTCCCCACTTATCTCAGGGCTTTGGTCTCCTTCCCCCGGTGAACGTAGTTTAAAGCCCTCCTCACTAGGTTAGCCAGCCTGCTTGCAAAGATGCTATTCCCTCTCTTCGTTAGTTGGGGCCCGTCTCTGCCTAGCACTCCTCCTTCTTGGAACACCAGCCCATGGTCAAAGAATCCAAAGCCTTCTCTACGACACTACCTGCATAGCCATTCGTTGACTTCCACGATTCGACAGTCTCTACCCAGGCCTTTTCCTTCTACGGGGAGGATGGACGAAAATACCACTTGCACCTCAAACTCCTTTATCCTTCTTCCCAGCGCTACGTAGTCTGCAGTGATCTGCTCAAGGTCATTCTTGGCAGTATCACTGGTGCCCACATGGAGAAGCAGGAAGGGGTAGCGATCCGAGGGCTTGATGGGTCTTGGCAGTCTCTCCGTCACATTGTGAATCCTAGCTCCTGGCAAGCAGCAGACTTCTTGGTTTTCCCGGTTGGGGCGACAGATTGATGACTCAGTCCCCCTGAGAAGAGAGTCCCCGACTACCACCACCACCCGCCTCCTTTTCGGAGTGGTGGTCATGGAACCCCCATCCCTAGGACATTGCATCTCATGCCTTCCAATCGGCGGAGTCTCTTTCTGTTCCGTTCCCTCAGATGTATCATCTAGTCTGCTCTCCGCATTAGTACCTGTGAAGAGAACATGAAAACGGTTGCTTACCTGTATCTGCGCTGCGGGTACATGGACGCTCCCCTTTCTTCTTCTGGAGGTCACATGCTGTCAAATTTCTTCACCGTCTTCCTGTCCCCACTAGGCAACCTGCTCTTCAGAACCTTCACAATCTTCAGAACATTGTGCCTGTAGAAGCATATCCTGACATCTCTCCAGGAAATCTTCAGTTTCTCTAATGCAATGCAGGGTCAATACTTGTTTCTCCAGACCTTGAACCTTCTCTTCCAATGTGGAGACCAGCTTGCACTTTGTACCGACAAAGTCGCTTCTGTCCTGTGGAAGAGTCCTCTAGGTGAAGAGCCAAGTTAAGGGCTGTAGGAAGACTGGCCATTTCAGACAGGGAGGCCTGGGGAGTGGGCCTTGGGAAAGGAGCAAAGGGAACTGGAACAAAGTGCTGCTGTTGACTTTCAGGTGGGTGCCTCAGAAGGGAATAGAAAAATGTTTACATGTTTATTATGGAGATTGATTTTCACTACAAGGCTTTTGGGGAATTACTGCACTGGTATATATGAATGAATTAGGCCCAGAAGCAGGCTTCATATCAGTTACTGACATATATGTTCCTTTCATGGGTGGAAACTAAGGCAGGCACATCTTTCATGCCACAGCCTGACTCTGGAGGGCATCCCAGCAGGGCTGCTATATGACATTGAATACTTGTGGTGCAGATGGTAATAAGCATGAATTAGGTGACTTAGGGTGCAGATTCTGGCCCTTGCTTATCATTTAGTCTACTTGTTTTTAAGAATCAACCTGTGTGTGTAGAATTTAAGCCCTAATGGACTGTCTTACTCACAGGAACCAAACTGTTTTGTGGGCATAATGAGAAATGGACTTTTTTAATATTGGAAGCTCTGGCTTTTTCCTCCTCTTGGTTAGTTTGCATCACATGCTGTAGGAAAGTTTGTACTACAGCATGTGTAGGAATTAGTGGCAGAGCTGGGTGGGAAACAATTTTCCCATCCCCTGGAATTTGAGATCTCAAAAAAAATGTTCCTGTCCTGAATTGGGATGAAAATTCAAAATTTTGAAATGTTTCATGAACCAAAAATCTGAAAAAAACCTCAGTGCAGGTCAGTCAAAATGTTTTTGTCTCAATGTTGGTAATTTCAAACATGTAGAAATCAAATACTGACAATTTTTAGGAAAAATCTGAGTCAAGAAGTTTATAAAAACCCAACCCTTTCCCAGGAAAAGTTCATTTTGACAAAATAGCATTTTGTCACATTGGTCACCAGCTTTAGCTAGTGAAATGTGAGTGAAATACAGGTGTTTGCATTGTTTGTGAATCTCTTCCTTCAGACATGCCTATTGACAACTCAAAGCAAAGTAACATGATGTTGAGTTGTGAGCTTAATGTATCTAGGGATTAATGCATATCTCTTCTCTGAAGAATACTATGAAATTTTTTTCTAAATTTCTGCCTCTAATTATTCATAAATAATTCAGAAAAAAGTGTGTGTGTATATATAAAAACACACATGAGAGACAGAGAAGATTTAAATATTAATTATGTCAAAAACTGGAGCTAATTCTCTTTGTTTGATCTAAATACTCTTTTTGGATTTTGTATTCCAGGGCTATACAGTTTGATGATACGCAGTGGTTCAGGGGTTTGGTTACCATAGGAATAGTTGGAAAATTACTGGTAATGACACACTCTGATTTCTGATAACTCTCTAATAGTGAAGTAAATCTTCTTATGAATTACAAATAGAGCCTGCAACTGCAGATCCGTAAATTACAGTACATTATAAACATTCCAGATTCACGTACAACAGCAATTATAGGGTAGTGGCTGAATTGTCCCTAATCGTCTCTTTAACTCCATACTAATTCCCACTGACTGCAATCAAGCCTGTGAGGTTTGATCTAAGCTGAGATGAAACAGTCTGACTGCACCAGATGTTTCTATATTTCTTTCTGTTCCCAGCTGTAAATGCCAGCACATTTTCAGTCTGGAAAATCACTAAACAAAACCAGAGCCACCAGAAGCTTTGGGATTTGAACTGTGAAACTGAAAAAGGATCCAGGGTAGCAGCCGTGTTGGTCTGTATCCACAAAAAGAAAAGGAGGACTTGTGGCACCTTAGAGACTAACAAATTTATTTGAGCATCAGCTTTTGTGAGCTACAGCTCACTTCATCGGATGCATTTAATGCATTTACCGATGAAGTGAGCTGTAGCTCACGAAAGCTGATGCTCAAATAAATTTGTTAGTCTCTAAGGTGCCACAAGTCCTCCTTTTCTTTCTGAAAAAGGATCATATCTAAATGGTGTCTCTAAACTTCTTTGTCATTCTGAATTATGGAATTTATTCTCCACTTGGAATGACGAAATTAAGCAAACAGCAACATTAGAAGTAAAAGGCTCAAGAACAAAATCTACAAAAAAGAGAATGTTTTAGAAAATTCCGCATTGTGACTCAAATATCTCTCTATTCATTTTGTATGCATATCAATGCAAGAACATTCATAAATTAAAAACATTTAATGATCTTTTTGGTGTTTCAATGGGCAGCTGTTCAGCCCTTTTTCTATCAAGCTCATTTCAGAGTTATCAGTTGTTCCTAAAATTAAAGTTAACAATTTTTTCCCATTATTGATACAGTACCTCGGGGATTTTTTCTCCCTTGCACATCAAGAAAAGACCTAGGGAGATGGGGCCTGGTTTTCCATTACCCTGCTGTGACAAAGTTCCTGCTCTACCTTGGTGGGACTTGCGCTTATTGGCGGATTTGCTCGCCTTGGAGCTTCACAGCAGCCCTCAGCTTGGCCATTTTTCTGGACCCGCAGTCCAGGTAGACTCCTCCTGTGTCTGACCAGGAGTTGGGAGGGTTTGGGGGGAACCTGGGCCTGCCCTCTACTCTGGGTTCCAGCCTAGAGTCCTGTGGAATGCAGCTGTCTAGAACTGCTGCTCCTGGAACAGCTGTGCAACAGCTACAACTCGCTGGGCTACTTCCCCACAGCCTCCTCCCAACACCTTCTTTATCCTCACCATAGGACCTTCCTCCTGGTGTCTGATAATGCTTGTACACCTCAGTCTCACTCTCAGCTCCACGTGCCTCTTGCTCCCAGCTCCTCACACGTACACCACAAACTGAAGTGAGCGCCTTTTTAAAATCCAGGTGCCCTGATTAGCCTGCCTTAATTGATTCTAGCAGCTTCTTGACTGGTTGCAGGTGTTCTAATCAGCCTGTCTTAATTGTCTCCAGAAGGTTCCTGATTATTCTGGAACCTTCCCTGATACCTTACCCAGGGAAAACGGACCTACTTAGCCTGGGGCTAATATATCTGCCTTCTATTACTCTCCTAGAGCCATCTTGCCCGAACCTGTCACATATCCCCCGGCTCTGCTCAACACTACAGGGTTGGGGAACTTGGGACGTCAGGCAGTGTACTCGTGACAAGCCATCTGCATTGACATGATGGCTTCCAGCCCGGTGTTGTATGGTGAATTGGAAAGGTTGTAGGGACAGGAACCATCTGGTCACCCTTGCGTTCTTCTCTTTATTTCGCTGTATCCATTGGAGGGATGCATGTTCGGTCACAAGGGTAAACCGTCGTCCCAGAAGGTAATAACGTAGTGTTTCCATGGCCCGTTTCACAGCTAGACACTCTCTTTCAACCGCGGCATACTTCTGCTCTCTCGGGAGGAGTTTCCTGCTGAGGTGGAGGATTGGGTGTTCTTCATCTACGACCATCTGCGATAGGACAGCTCCCAATCCTACTTCAAATGCATCTGTTCATAAAATGAATTCTTTGTTGAAGTCTGGGGCTATAAGCACGGGGTTACTGCAGAGGGTTGTCTGTAGATCCATGAATGCTTTCTCTGCGGCATCTATCCACTTCACCATGTCTGGACCCCAGGCTTTTATCAAGTCTGTCAGGGGACTTGCTCTGGAAGCAAAATGGGGACTAAATCGTCGGTAGTACCCCACCCCACCCAGGAATGCCCGGACTTGCTTTTTCCGATTCGGCCAGGGCCAGTTTTGGAGAGCCTCTAGTTTGTTTAGTTGGGGCTTGACCATGCCCCTTCCTACAATGTAGCCAAGGTATTTAGCCTTGGATAGCCCTATAGCATGCTTGGCTGGGTTGGCTGTGAGGTCAGCCTGACTTAGCGTGTCCAGAACCGCTTCTACCTTTCCTAAGTGGGTTTCCCAGTTGGGGGTGTGAATATTCACATCATCCAGGTATGCTACTCCATAACTGGTATGGGGCCATAGGAGCTTGTCCATAAGATGCTGGAAAGTGGCAGGTGCCCTATGCAGTCCAAAACGAAGAACAGTATATTGAAACAGACAATCTGGTGTAGAGAATGCCGTCTTTTCTTTCGCACCTTTGGCAAGGGGAATCTGCCAGTATCCCTTTGTTAAATCAAGGGTGGTCAAAAATCGGGCATTGCCCAGGCAGTCAACTAACTCATCAATACGGGGTATGGGGTATTCATCGAATTTGGATATCTCATTCGCCGGCAAAAGTCATTACAAAACATAGTGGTGCCATCAGGTTTGGGCACCAACACAATTGGGCTTGACCACTGACTGTGGGACTCTTCAATGACTCCCAGCTCCAACATCCTTTTTACCTCTGCCTTGATCTCCTCCCTTTTTGCTGCTGGGACCTGATAGGGCCTTAAAGTTACTTTTGCCCCAGGGTCTGTGATAATGTGATGATATGCTGCTGTGGTCCGGCCTGGTTTGGTTGAAAACACGTCCTTCTATCAGTTGATCGTCTCAATTACCTCATTCTTCTGGTTTGGTGTCAGATCAGTGGATATTCTGATCTGCTCCTGCATATTATTTCCCTGGATTGGGGTCTGTTGGGCCACTACACACGCCTTTCGTTGGTGCCAAGGCTTTAAGAGGTTAATGTGATAAATTTGTTCTTGTTTCCGGCATCCTGGCTGCCACACCTTGTAGGTTACTTCCCCCATGGGTTCAACCACCTCATAGGGCCCCTGCCATGGGGCCAAAAGCTTGCTTTCTACCATGGGTCACAACACTATCACCCGATTCCCAGGTTGGAACTGTCGGACTTTTGCCTGCCGATTGTAATGGGTTTGCTGGGCCTTCTGCTCCTTTACCAAATGTTTCCGTACTATAGGGGTGACCCGGGCTATCGGTTCTCGCATCTACAACACGTGGTCAATTATATTTCTCCACTCATTGGGTTCCTCTTCCCAGATTTCTTTGGCAATATGTAGTATGCCATGGGGGTGGCTTCTGTATAATAATTCCAAGGGGGAAAACACATTTGAGGACTGAGGTACCTCTTGGATTGCAAACATAAGGTAGGGTACTAGGGTGTCCCAATCCTTCCCGTCTTGACTTACCACTTTCCTTATTGTTGCCTTGAGGGTTCAGTTAAACCTTTCTATCAGTCCATTGGTCTGCAGATGATAGACTGAAGTTCTCAGGGTATGTATATGGAGCAGTGTACACAGGTCCTTCATTAGCTTCAACATAAATGGGGTACCTTGGTCTGTTAATATCTCCTTTGGTAGCCCCACTCGGGCAAAGATCCCCACCAACGCTTTAGCTATCGTTTTAGAGGCCGTGTTCTGCAGGGGGACGGCTTCTGGGTAGTGAGAAGCATAATCCAGAACGACAAGTATATATTGGTGGCCCCGGGCTGTCTTCTCCAGGGGTCCCACTAGATCCATAGCTATTGGCTTGAAGGGAACCTCTATGATGGGGAGGGGTACTAAAGGTGCCCTCAGACAGCTGCAGCGGCACAGGAGCTAGCAAACAGAGCTCTAAACAGGGGAGTTTGAGTGGGAGTTCTGTTGGAGGAGAAGGTAGTTGTACTTGGTTTTGTATTTTTAGTATTTGTGTGCGTGTGTGTAGGGGCTTTGTGCTGGGAGAGCAGCTGAGCCTGATTAGGGGGTGGGGCTTTGTGCTGAGAGAGCAGCTGAGCCCTGCTTAGGGGGTGGGGCTTCTGACTAGGGGCCCTATAAAGGTAGCCAGCCAGTCGTGCAGCGGCACAGACAGCTGCAACGGCACAGGAGCTAGCAAACAGAGCTCTAAACAGGGGAGTTTGAGTGGGAGTTTATATTGTGGTGCTTGTTTGGGGTTTGCTTTTGCTGGGGGGGAGGGTTTGGTCTTTTTGGTGTGGCTTGTGTTTCCCAGATTAACAGGATTTAGGTGGGAAGGTGATGACAGATACAGAGGCAGCTGTGGGAGTGACTCCTGTAGTGAAAGACACATTGAGGATGACTGGATGTGGAAGCTGTGGTATGTACATGATCCTGGAGGGGGGAACTGGTAAGAGTTTTTTCTGCATGAAATGTAGTCTGATAGAGCTGATGGAGGAAAAGATCCGAGGTTTAGAGATGCAGGTGGAAAGTCTGGTTGAGTTTAGGAAGGGGTTTGAGCAGATGATGGAGCAAAGATATGAGGTATCTGAAGGGAAAAGCTCAGACTCACAGATGGAAGCAGGGCTGGGGAATTCTGAGGAGAGACTGGATGAGGAAAGTGGTCAGTGGAAACATGTGACTCAGAGAACCAGGCAGAGAAAAAGATGGGCTAGTGAAGGAGAAATAGAGCTTAGGAACAGGTTTGCAGAGTTGGAAAATGAAGAAGGGGCTCAGCAGGTACTTGTTGAAGGTGGAAGGGTAAGGAAGAAGAGAAGAGAGGCTAGTCCTATAGGAAAAGGGAGACTACACCAAATATGAGCCCCAGGAGGATACAGGATGGGTTGAAGAAGATTGTAAGGGAAAATAGGAATGGAAAGAACTTGCAGCCAGAGGGAACAGGGGAGAGACTGGAGAATAGCACTGTCACCAGGAAAAGGCAGGTCTATGTGATCGGGGACTCTTTATTGAGAAGAATAGACAGGCCTGTAACTAGAGCTGATCCTGAGAATAGAAGGGTGTGCTGTCTTCCAGGTGCTAAGATACGGGATGTAGACCTGAGGTTGAAAAGGATCCTAAAGGGAGCGGGAAAGAATCCCCTAATTATCCTTCATGTGGGAACAAATGATACAGCCAGATTCTCGCTGGAAAGTATCAAGGGAGACTATGCTAGGCTGGGGAAGACACTTAAGGAAATTGAAGCTCAGGTGATCTTTAGCGGGATCCTTCCTGTTCCTAGAGAAGGGCAACAAAGGTCTGACAAGATTATGACTGTCAACAGATGGCTTAGGCAGTGGTGCTATAAGGAGGGCTTTGGGATGTATGGCCACTGGGAGGCATTCACGGACAGAGGTCAGTTCTCTCGGGATGGACTTCATCTGAGTAGGGAAGGAAATAGACTTCTAGGATCAAGGCTGGCACAACTGATAAAGAGAGCTTTAAACTAGGAATTGGGGGGAGATGGATGGGAGATGTCCAGAAAATCTCCACGCCAGATTTTAGCATTGAGAGGGAAGAAGATGAAGTAAGAAAGGATACAGCCGTGGGTAGGAGAATGTATATAAGGAGCGAGGGCGGTGTGGATACTAGTCTAATAGTCTAATGGCTGTAGAATGACTGTGCCTAATAGGGTACAAAATGTGAGCGAGGCCAAACAGCAAAAATTAAGATGTTTGTACACCAATGTCTAGGTAACAAAATGGAGGAACTAGAGCTACTGGTGCAGGAAGTGAAACCAGATATTCTAGGGATAACAGAAACATGGTGGAATAGTAGTCATGACTGGACTACAGGTATTGAAGGGTATGTGCTCTTTAGGAAAGACAGAAACAAAGGTAAAGGGGGTGGAGTAGCATTGTATATCAATGATGAGGTAGAATGTAAAGAAATAAGAAGCGATGCAATGGATAAGACAGAGTCCGTGTGGGCAAAAATTACATTGGGGAAGAAAACTAGTAAAGCCTCTCCTACAATAGTGCTTGGGGTGTGCTATAGACCTCCGGGATCTAATTTGGATATGTATAGAGCCCTTTTTAATGTCTTTAATAAAGTAAATAGTAATGGAAACTATGTGATCATGGGAGACTTTAACTTCCCAGATATAGACTGGAGGACCAGTGCTAGTAATAATAATAGGGCTCAGATTTTCCTAGATGCGATAGCTGATGGATTCCTTCATCAAGTAGTTGCTGAACCGACTAGAGGGGATGCCATTTTAGATTTAATTTTGGTGAGTAGCGAGGACCTCATAGAAGAAATGGTTGTAGGGGACAATCTTGGCTCAAGTGATCATGAGCTAATTCAGTTCAAACTAAATGGAAGGATTAACAAAAATAAATCTGCAACTAGGGTTTTTGATTTCAAAAGGGCTGACTTTCAAAAATTAAGGAAATTAGTTAGGGAAGTGGATTGGACTGAAGAACTTATGGATCTAAAGGTAGAGGAGGCCTGGGATTACTTTAAATAAAAGCTGCAGAAGCTATCGGAAGCCTGTATCCCAAGAAAGGGGAAAAATTCATAGGAAGGAGTTGTAGACCAAGCTGGATGAGCAAGCATCTTAGAGAGGTGATTAAGAAGAAGCAGAAAGCATACAGGAAGTGGAAGATGGGAGGAATCAGCAAGGAAAGCTACCTAATTGAGGTCAGAACATGTAGGGATAAAGTGAGAGAGGCTAAAAGTCGAGTAGAGTTGGACCTTGCAAAGGGAATTAAAACCAATAGTAAAAGGTTCTATAGCCATATAAATAAGAAGAAAACTAAGAAGGAAGAAGTGGGGCTGCTTAACACTGAGGATGGAGTGGAGGTTAAAGATAATCTAGGCATGGCCCAATATCTAAACAAATACTTTGCCTCAGTCTTTAATAAGGCTAAAGAGGATCTTGGGGATAATGGTAGCATGACAAATGGGAAGGAGGATATGGAGGTAGATATTACCATATCAGAGGTAGAAGCGAAACTGAAACAGCTTAATGGGACTAAATCGGGGGGCCCAGATAATCTTCATCCAAGAATATTAAAGGAATTGGCACCTGAAATTGCAAGCCCATTAGCAAGAATTTTTAATGAATCTGTAAACTCAGGAGTAGTACCGAATGATTGGAGAATTGCTAATATAGTTCCTATTTTTAAGAAAGGAAAAAAAAGTGATCCGGGTAACTACAGGCCAGTTAGTTTGACATCTGTAGTATGCAAGGCCCTGGAAAAAATTTTGAAGGAGAAATTAGTTAAGGACATTGAAGTCAATGGTAAATGGGACAAAATACAACATGGTTTTACAAAAGGTAGATCGTGCCAAACCAACCTAATCTCCTTTTTTGAAAAAGTAACAGATTTTTTAGATAAAGGAAATGCAGTGGATCTAATTTACCTAGATTTCAGTAAGGCATTTGATACCGTGCCACATGGGGAATTATTAGTTAAATTGGAGAAGATGGGGATCAATATGAACATGAAAAGGTGGATAAGGAATTGGTTAAAGGGGAGACTGCAACGGGTCCTACTGAAAGGCGAACTGTCAGGTTGGAGGGAGGTTACCAGTGGAGTTCCTCAGGGATCGGTTTTGGGACCAATCTTATTTAATCTTTTTATTACTGACCTTGGCACAAAAAGTGGGAGTGTGCTAATAAAGTTTGCAGATGATACAAAGCTGGACGCATCAATTAGAAGTAACGGAAGAGGAGAAGGACCTTGGAGTATTGGTTGATCATAGGATGACTATGAGCTGCCAATGTGATATGGCTGTGAAAAAAGCTAATGCGGTTTTGGGATGCATCAGGAGAGGCATTTCCAGTAGGGATAAGGAGGTTTTAGTACCGTTATACAAGGCACTGGTGAGACCTCACCTAGAATACTGTGTGCAGTTCTGGTCTCCCATGTTTAAAAAGGATGAATTCAAACTGGAGCAGGTACAGAGAAGGGCTACTAGGATGATCCGAGGAAAGGAAAACTTGTCTTATGAAAGGAGACTTAAGGAGCTTGGTTTGTTTAGCCTAACTAAAAGAAGGTTGAGGGGAGATATGATTGCTCTCTATAAATATATCAGAGGGATAAATATAGGAGAGGGAGAGGAATTCTTTCAGCTCAGCACCAATGTGGACACAAGAACAAATGGGTATAAATTGGCCACCAGGAAGTTTAGACTTGAAATCAGACGAAGGTTTTTAACCATCAGAGGAGTGAATTTTGGAATAGCCTTCCAAGGGAAGCAGTGGGGGCAAAAGATCTATCTGGTTTTAAGATTCTACTTGATAAGTTTATGGAGGAGATGGTATGATGGGATAATGGGATTTTGGTAAGTAATTGATCTTTAAATATTCAGGGTAAATAGGACTAATCCCCTGAGATGGGATATTAGATGGATGGGATCTGAGTTACTATAGAAAATTCTTTCCTGGGTATCTGGCTGGTCAATCTTGCCCATATGCTCAGGGTTTAGCTGATTGCCATATTTGGGGTCGGGAAGGAATTTTACTTCAGGGCAGATTGGAGAGGCCCTGGAGGTTTTTTGCCTTCCTCTGTAGCATGGGGCATGGTTGACTGGAGGGAGGCTTCTCTGCTCCTTGAAGTCTTTGAACCATGATTTAAGGACTTCAATAGCTCAGATATGGGTGAGGTTTTTCATAGGAGTGGGTGGGTGAGATTCTGTGGCCTGCGCTGTGCAGGAGGTCGGACTAGATGATCAGAATGGTCCCTTCTGACCTTAGTATCTCTGAATCTAAGTGGGGACGGGAACTGTGCAGCTGACACTCCAGGCAGGACGCACAGTACCGCCACCCTTCTTCATGTACTCCGGGCCAGAAGAATCGTCGCAGGACCCGTGCCAGGGTCTTCTCTACCTCCAAATGCCCCCCTCAAAATATGACTATGGGCCAGTCTTAATACAGTATTCTGGTGTTTTTGAGGTACTAGGGTCTGCTGTATCTTCTGCCCCTGTACTGCTGCAACCCGGTATAAGAGATTCTTCTTCATTATGAAGAAGGGTCCTGGTCCCTGGGTTTTCCCATCCAAGGGGACTCCATCTATTTTGGTCACCTCCTTCCTAATGTTGTCGTACCTTGGGTCTTCAGCCTGGTCCTGTCCAAAATTTCCTCTCCCGGAGCTAATCTGCCCGACATCGAGGGGGCCAGTCTCTGTTGCCTGTATTGGTTCAGAGGCGTTAGGGTTCGGGTCAGACTCAGATGCTTCTCCCTCCTGGGTGGCCTCCTTTTCAGCTGCTCGGGTCTGCCTACCTACGAGAGCAACCCTCTGGCTTTGGGCCAGCATTCGGGTTCCCAAGGCCTTAGCTGCCCTTCTTTCCCTTTTCGTCTTTCTACACTGGCTGGGAGTGGAGAACAAGTCTGGGGATATTTCAGAGAAAGTTGGGGGTTGACAGTCTACTGTGGGTGCCTCACTACTTTCAGGGCTTCCCCCTTTCTCCAATTCCCCTAATGGGAGTAAGTCTACAAACCCTGGGAAGTCCCTCCCTATGAGCACTGGGTATGGCAGTTTAGGGACTACACCTGCTGCTGTCTCAGTAGTGTTCCCCTGAATCTCTATTTTTACTGGGATGGTGGGGTAATAACCAACTGTCCCATGGACGCATGTTATCCCCGTACGCTTATCCCACAGCAGTTGACTACGCTTCACAAGCTTCCCCGAGACAAGCGTGATAGCACTCCCCGAATCAACCAGTGCTGTGGTCTCTACCCCATTTAGCTTCACTGGTCTAGTGTTAGTGAGACCCCCTCAAGGTGGATTAGGGAGCATGGGTCTGCCCAGTTCCCCAGGTTACACAGCATAGGCTCCTCGGCATTGGGACACTGTGCAGCTATGTGTCCCCACTCTCCGCAGGCGTAACATCTGTATGGAGCCCTAGGCATTCCCCAGTCTCTTGGTTTGGGTAGTCTAACATCACAATCCTCTTCCCCATCAGTGCTCTGACTCTTTGTGGCTTCTGGTGGGCCCCTCTCTTTTTCCACCTGGGTTCTCCTGGTGGCCCAGTCACCTGAGCTCTTGGGCTTGGTGCTGCTAGTTTAACCCAGAGTGCTTCTTCCTTAACTGGTCGGGTCAGCTCCCTCGCCGTCCTTTGCCTTTCTACCAGCGCGACAACCTCGTCTTAGGCGGAGGGTTTGTTCTGACTTATCCAGGCGCGAAGGTCTGGCGGTAGTCCTCTCGTGTACTGGTCGATGACCAGAACCTCAAGTATCTCCTCCGGACTCCGGGACTCAGTTCGTAACCACTTTTGTGCGAGATGGATGAGATCATATAATTGGGACCACGGGGTTTTGTTTTCCTGGTACCTCCACTCATGAGATTGCTGGGCCCGCACTGCGGTCATTACCCCAGATCTGGCCAGGAGCTCTGCTTTCAGCTAGGGGGTAGTCTGCCACAGCCTCTTCAGGCAAATCATAGTAGGCCTTCTGGGCCTCCCCACACAGGAATGGAGCGAGGATGCCAGACCACTGTTCTTGGGGCCAAGCCTCCCACAGGGCTGTCCTCTCAAAGGCTAGGAGATATGCCTCTACATCATCTTCCCGCAGTCATTTTCTTCAGCCAATTGCTGGCCCTCATGATCTGCATCCCATCATGGCCACAGTTCAGATCTGTAAGAGCCTTTACCTGGTTTACCAGTTCCCGCAACATAGCCCGGTCTTGAGCAGCCTAGTCCATTACTCTCTTAGCAGGCGATTAGTCTCTTGCTGCAGCTGCATTGCCTCCCGTTGGGTGGATGCCTGGACACACGTAGCCTCCTGCTGGGCAGTCGTGGCTTGTATCAGTGCCTGCACTACCTCTTCCATTTTGGGGAAAAATAATAAAAATAGACCCTCTTCCCCCCCTTTTTTTTTTTCTTCCTTCCAAACACCCACCTTCTTCCACTGCACAGTGGACACCAGATCCCACTTCCAACACCAGTTTTGATAAAGTTCATGCTCTACCTTGGTGAATCTTGCGCTTATTGGTGGATTTGGTCGCCTTGGAGCTTCACAGAAGCCATCAGCTTGGCCGTTTTTCTGAACCCACAGTCCAGGTCTACTCTCCCTGTGTCTGAAAAGGAGTTGGGAGGATTTGGGGGGAACCTGGGCCCGCCCTCTACTCCAGGTTCCAGCCCAGGGCCCTGCATAATGCAGCTGTCTAGAGTGCCTCCTGGAACAGCTGTGCGACAGCTACAACTCCCTGGGCCACTTCCCCATGGCTTCCTCCCAACACCTTCTTTATCCTCACCATAGGACCTTCCTCCTGGTGTCTGATAATGCTTGTACACCTCAGTCCTCCAACAGTCCGCGTTCTCACTCTCAGCTCCACATGACTCTTGCTCCCACCTCCTCACACGCTCACCACAAACTGAAGTGAGCTCCTTTTTTAAAAACCCAGGTGCCTTGATTAGCCTGCCTTAATTGATTCTAGCAGCTTCTTGATTGGCTGCAGCTGTTCTAATCAGCCTGTCAGTCTTAATTGTCTCCAGAAGGTTCCTGATTGTTCTGGAACCTTCCCTGTTATCTTACCCAGGAAAAGGGACCTACTTCGCCTGGGGCTAATACATCTGCCTTCTATTACTCTCCTATAGCCATATGGCCCGAACCTGTCATACTGCATTATGTACAGTCACTCACACCTGTACAAAATGCTAGAATAATGATTTAGTAGTGTTTAACAGCCACTCTGTGTAGGTGTAAATAACTGCACAAAGTGCAAGGCAGCAAAGAAATGGGCCGTTAACCTTTCTGCTATCATACTAAGGCTTTAGCTGAGAAACAAGCATATCTTCTGGAATGTTCTTGAGTGCACTCTCACAATACAGTCTCTAAACCACTTATTCTCTCCCTCCTTTGGATTGTATTCTGATGCAGTTCTAGTAGTCTCTTTGGCGAGAAATTCTCTAGTGGTTCACAAAACTGCAGCTTCCCTAATGGAATGGGGCTTGTGTACTAAATTGTCATCACCAGGTACAGCTGTATTCCTATCCTTGTTGCCTCATTCTTAATCCATTAGGTTGGGTGCATGACTGCTAATAAAACACTTTTTACAGAAATTGTACTTTTTTGCTTTACAAAAAGTATACGGGTCACCCAGTGAAATTAATAGGCAGAAAGTGTAAAATGAACAAAAGGAATTACTTCTTCACGCACCATGGAACTCATTGCCAGGGGTTGTTGTGAAGGCCAAAGGTATCACTGCTGTAAAAAAAAGAATTAGATACGTTCGTGGAGGATAGATCCATCAATGGTTATTAGCCAGGATGATCAGGAATGCAGCCTCATGCTCTGGGGATCTCTAAACCTCTGATGGCTAGAAGCTGGGACTGTATGGATGGATCACTTGATAAATTGTCCTGTTCTGTTGACTCTGAAGCGTCTGGTTCCGGCCAGTGTCAGAAGATGGGATACTGGGCTAGGTGGATCACTGGTCTGACCAAGTATGGCAATTCTTATGTTCTTACATTATAACTGTAGAAATGAGATTCAAGAAATAAAACCAAGAGTTTAGACAGAGAAGAGTAATCTTTCCAATTGGCAGTTCAAGCAGAAGAACTCATATACTTTGATTTTTTGCTTTTTTTCTTTTTCTTTCAATGCAGTAATACATGTTCCTGGGCCTAAAAAAGAAAAAAAAATTAAAAAGGGTGGGAGTGAGGGGAATGACACACTATGTAAAGGATGACATTTTCTTGAATTTACCTGAAAAGGCAAAGTGAATATGTATAGAAATAAGACTGTCACTCTCAGAGATGGTATTTCATATGGATCACTAGGTATGCCTTATAGCTAGCACAGAAGAACGTCTGTGTTCATGGGGAAGACTACTTAATAGGGACTGAGATAAGTTTTCTAGCTATTTGAGTATTTTGGTGTAGAAGTTTTATTGATTTTTATATTTAAAAAAATGCCCATTAGGCCAATTTCTGATCATCTGTATTCAATTTTAAGTTTAGAATATACTTATTTTTAGATAATTTTTTAAAGCCACTATAACAGATTTTAGGGAAAGAAATGGAATATCAATTTTGAAGTGTTCATCATATTGTACAGTAATTTTTCTGTGAACACTGGTTTCTTTAAGTAAATGCATACAAGATGCATATTTTTTTAAGTTGCCATAAAACATGGCAAAACAACTGGCCAGGCAGCTCTCATCTCTGAGTTTATCAATGGCTTTGGACAGCAGGTTTTTTAAATAAATAAATAAATAAATAATAAACCCCTTCCAAACCGAAACCTGGCTCTTTGCTAAAGATCTTGAAAGTGACACTAAATCTAAATATGTGAGATATCAAAAGGATAGGTTGCCATCTTAATTAAGTCATATCATATAACTAATCTACCACTAATAAAATGGAGCAAATTGTGTCCCCCAGGTGGGTTTTTTTACCCACTCAGCTGCTAGAAATTCCTCCCTCTCTTAAAGAATTATTTCACAGTTTGGTGAGGGCTTTAATGGAGACCCTAGATTCTTCAGATGATGTCCACTGCTATTCCCCCCCCCCATCTCTACTCATAGATCCCTTGTTCTGCTGAAAGTCTTCAGCAGAGGCAAATAGCACAACTCCTTTTCTGCTCCATGTATAGATCCACAGCGCTTAGTGATGGTCACTACAAAAAGGCATATGCTATACAGATGATCTGACACACATTCAATAGCAATATTAATTTTTAAAAGTCTAAAAATTGGGCAGTAAAAAAGTTGTGTAAAAAGGAAGTAGGCTAATAAGTCAACATCTGCAAAAAGTGTAGTGCTGCACAACTCATTACTTTACTGCATAATTAACTATAGTGTGTAATTATTAATAAATAACTTAGAGGAGTGACACAGAACTTACAGCAAGTACAAAATACATCTTTTTTTCTTTTCTTTTAGGAGTACAAATAGCCGGTTTAATCTGATTGGTCTGATATAAATACCAAGCTTCAAAAGGAGAATCTAAAAAAAAATTGTGCTTTTAAATGTTAGCAAGAGATTTATTCTTGCTTTTTTAATGTGTGCTGCTTCCTTTTTTCCAGAGTATAACGTTTTAATTCATTCCTGGGACTCATGAATCTTATTCAGCAGTTTCTAGGTTTAGCAATGCAAGTACAACTTTACATTCCTTAAGAATGCAAGTGGGAGATAAAACAGAACATTCTATAAACATAATATTGTTTCTTTGAGCTCAGACGCTAGGAGAGAGAGCCAACCTTGACAACTTCCAAATGGGAAAAAAATTAACTAAATCTCAAGCTTTGTAACCTAACAACATATGCAGCGTTTCCCTTTATTCAGTTCTCATGGTCATTAGTACAACTTCAGTCTGATTACCCACATTGTTTTTTCAGCCCTGAAAGGACATCCTTTCTAGATGTTTGGAGTAAAGCTGTGTTGTTTTCCATGGAGGAAAAGTAGGAGGGAATTTTCTGTCATTTCTTTTCTATCTAGAAATCCATTACAATTTCTTCTCCACAAGCAAGTTTGCTTTCATAAGTAGTGTCTTTCTGGAAATTCTCATCTCAAACTTGCCATAGTAGGTCCAGTATCCTGCTTCTGGCGGTGACCTACGCACAACTTCAAAGCTATGTAGAAAAAGAAAAGAACCCACAGTGCATCTAGTCAATTGTGCAATGATCTAGTACTAGTTATGAAGAATTATGATTGGCTCTGTTTGTTAAGAACAATCTTGCTGTGCAAGATAGAAACCATTCCCTGCTCTAGAGAGCTTATTTTCTAACAGATACACAGTAGACAAGATGCCCTGGGAACCCTGTGGATTGTTTTATTCTTTATATTCAGTATTATTGTTGGCTCACTATCAAGAAAGGATGGGAGAAATTGCCTGACTCCTCCTTCTGGCTTCAGTGAACTTGAGGGAAAGATTCCCATTGACTTCAGTGGGAATTACATGGCTCGGGGACTTGGTGATTTGCTTTTCTTGTGAGGCATGGACTGTGCATGACTCCTGCATTTGGGGAGGCTGGGGCCAAGCACTGGAAGCTCCCTAGAAGTAGGGGGGCACCTGTGCCTGACTGTGGCCCTGTCCCTGCCCTGAGGCCCACCATCCCTACTTGGCCTCCTCCCCTCCAAGGCCCCGCTCCCAAGGCAGAGAGGCTAAAGCGTCAGGCAGGGGGTCTCGGGGGAAGAGGTGGAGCGGGGATGAGAAGAGGCAGAGCAAGCACGGGGCCTCAGAGGAAAAGGCGGAGCAGGGATGAAAAGAGGCAGAGTAGGGGCAGGGCTTCAGGGGGAACAGGTAGAGTGGGGATGGGGCCTCAGGGCGGAGTGCAGGTGGGGTCATGGCTCAGATGCCCTTTTAGTGGGCAGTGCTCCAAAGGCAGCGGGCTGTCAGACCTCCAAAGGGAGGTGTGCCGCATCCTTTTTGTGGAGACTTAGCCTCCCCTGGCCTCTTATATCTGCTGCCCATGCCCTGAGGCATGAGTGATTCATTTATTTGTTATCCTTAGAATTTTTGTGGTTAAGAGCTGCTTTTAGCTCCCCTTAAATAAAACTTTTTAAAGCAAGTGTTAGATCCTCAGCTGGTGTAAATCAGCATGGCTCTATTGAAGTCAGTAGAGCAGCACTGATTACTTCAGCTGAGGACCTGACAAAATAATACTTTAGGCAAAGGAAAGGCTATCTCAGCCTGTCTTTCACCTCCTCCCTTTATTTTTGCCTTAATGTATTTTAACATGATGCAGATGAGGGTGGTGATGATGCCAGCACGGTAAAATGTGAGTTTAATTTGAGTCAGGATTCTATTTTTATTTTACCTTCAGGTTATATGTCATCTTGTAGTCTACCTTTTTTTAAAAAAAGTGTAGGCTCCCAACCGTTATTGACCTAAATTGTGAACAACTTCACCGTTAGTGCTTTTAGTGGAACCTCGGTAGGTCTTGAATAATCATTTTAATATCTGAACAGAATTGTGCCCCACTGAACCTGAGGGATGGAAAAGTAGTTAACCTTTTCAATAAATGATTAAATGTAAGTCAGAATATTGTTATATTGATGCATTACTGGGATACATTCAATGGGTTCACTTAGAAAAAATGTCCATAAGTGATGCTTCAGTGGCTGTTTCTGCTCAGCTACAGTTTCTTAAGAAGATAAGAGCTTGAGTCACTACTTCTCTGGAGAGATAGCTGCTGGTGACAGTCTTCAAGTTCCCTAAGACTGGTGAGAGTGGCAATCAGCTAGATTTAGGACGTGTCTACATGTACAGCACTGCAGCGATGCAGCTGTACTGATCCAGCTGTGCTGCTGGAGTGCATCTGGTGAAGATACTGTATGCCAGTGGTCCCCAACACAGTGTCCGTGGGTGCCATGGCACCCGCCGGGGCATTTTTGTGCACCTGCTGGAGTACCGCCCACCAAAATGTTGCCAAGCATTGCCGTTACTAGGCAGCATTTCGGCGGGGACGCTTCTTGCCGCTGCCGCTTCTCCAGCAACCGCATTTTCGTTGCGGGGTGTCCGGCGCCTGCAACAGTCTTCTGGGAATAGCAATATGCTATTCCCACAGAAAGATTGGGGACCACTGCTCTATGCTGTTGGGAGAGAGCTCTCTAGTTGGCTTAATAAAACCACCTTCCCGAGCGGCAGAAGTTATGTCAGCGGAAGAAGTTCTCCTGCCAACATAGTGCTGTCCACACCGGCGCTTATGTTGGTGTAACTTATGTTGCTCGGGCGTGGGTGGTATTCACACCCTTTAGTACATAAATTCTGCCAATGTAAGCTGTAGTGTAGACATAGCCATAAAAAGATCAGATGATATCTATTGGAGAGGTTCTTTTAAGTGTTGTCAAAAAGAATTCTCAATGTGTAAATCTTACTAGCAAAGCAGAGAGTTGAAAAACTTCTCAATCATATCCTTGAAATAAAGTGAGGTTATTTTGCAGGAGTATTCTCTCTTACATAGTAGATACTTGCTCAGGGACTTATGTCAATGAATGGATGCCTGTAAAAATGTGTTGGCTGTTTAAAACACTTTCAGAGTTTCATTATTAGTTATCGCTGAGGATATGAACTGACATTCATTCTGATCATTGCCTAGGCTCCAAGTTAGTTCTGGCTCAGTAGACTTGTAAATGAGTGCAGAAGCATTTAAGAACTTCAAAAAAAGTGAAAAGGGAGTATGTCACTGCAAAATCCACATCATTCTTACCTATAGCTTGCTATCGTCATGTATTATTTTTAGCAGACAAAATATTTTTCCATCTTGTACCTTCCAGAAAATGTATCTAGTATATGGATTTTAATAGGGGCTAAAGCTGTGCTGTTGTTTTCCCCTAACATCTCCGTATTTGACTTTATGTATAACCTTGGTATTGATGAAACCACAGAGCTTACATCATCATGAATAAAAGTGGTTCAGTCACTGGCCAAACAAACACTTGCATATATTATTTAAGTCAACAATCTTCAATGAACATAAAGTAATAATCAAGAAATCAGTAAAACAAGCTGTGAAGTTGCTGTATAGAACAAGGGAGGCAATAGAGCAGTTCCCAATCTTTTCTCTGCTCAGTTAATGGTGCTTCATGTCTCTTTCTTATTATGTAAAGAACTTTTAAAGAACAACTGTAGATGATCAGAAAGACAGTTGAGAGGAGTACTATGGAGTGGTGCTTCTTTCTGCAAAGTTTTTTAAAAATTGTGTTGGGGAATAAAGTTACTTAAATAATTGGAACAATCAATTTCTTTTGCTATTAGATGAACTATTCTGTGTCCCTTTTCACTAATAGTAGTTCTTGGCACCTGATTCTGCCACTCTTACACACATTGAGTAGTACTTTACTCATCCAGAGAAGTACTACACAGTATTAGTGAGGGTTGCAGAAATAATTCTTAGAAATAATTTAGCACAAGTGTGCTTTGTATAGCTGCACAGCATAAAGTGAGGAGAGAACCTGACTTGGATAGTCTGATCAGATTTGACTGTCTGAATGAAAATTAAATGAATCTGAGAAGAAAAGGGCACTATTTAAAAAAATAAACTGCTGTCACATACAAAGAACCATGAATATTTCCCTGCTTCAGTGCCAATCGTTTCAGATTTGCATTGGACAACCTATGGTGGCCCTTGTAATCATGATACTAAATAGGAGGAGGAAGAGAGTGTCATGTGCTTAAAAAGCATTTTGTGTCACCCTGCTAACCCCTCTGGAATTTCCATAGGGAAAAAACTATAATATGCAGTTAGACATAGAGCATATTAGTGCAGTATTTTGAGTTTGTCTTCATTTACCTACAATATAAAATACTTAAGGCATTTTCCCTGCGCGTTGGGGGCTAGATCCAAAAAAGGGACTTCAAACATCACAGTGCCTAATGTTTAGGCCTCTGTCGCTAAGTGGAATCCAAACCTAGAGTTAGTTGCCCAAGCTCTCTATACAATACATGGAGAGAGTTAAACACTTAAGAACGGGATCCACACAAGCCAACACACTGAGGACATATGCTAAAAGCAGGGACATACATTCTTACAGGGAGCACTACATATTATAAAGGAAAACTACAGGCAGTTATAATATTTCTCCTATTGTTAAACGTCTGACACTGAAATCTTTCACAATTGCTACCAAAATTAGTTGTGAACTCCCACAGAATGTCAAAAGCTTTGATTCCTAGCCAATAATATTTATTCATGTTTATTTACCCATATGTCTAATGTTTTTACAAATTTTAGGGCCAAACTCTTCTGGTGCAAATAGAGGAAACTCTACTGAAGAAAATGGAATTGCACCCTTTCACTCCACCTCTGAATGCATTTTCTTAGAACCTGGCCCAGAAAGTATAAAACTTCAAAATATAAAGACATGCTCCATCATGCCTGCTCCTTTCATAAAAATAACCTATGCATTGTGCATCCTCATCCAACATTTGCATTCCTCCAATCTCTCTTCCCCTTTCTAAACAGTTGCAAAAGAGCAAAGGTAAATGTCAACACATATTCCTGATGGTTAATATATTCAGGCAATGACAGATCAAGGTGGAATCATTTCTACGGTCAAGGACCCTCACATGAAATATCCTTCCACCAGCCATTTCCCTTTTAAACATGAGGACTACTACTGATCACTTTCCACTGATCACAGATGTGAAGGTATAACACAAATTGAGGTGATTACTCCAGTATCCAGGTTCCAAACCATTTAGAACTTTGTAGGTCAAAATCAGCACCTTAAACTACTCATGAACAAATAGGAAGCCAAAGGAGCATAAGAACTGGTTTACACTAGAAAATTAGATTGACCCAGTATGTTGCTTAGAGATGTGAAAATCCACACCCCTGAGAGATGATGTTAAGCCGACCTAAGTCCCATGTAGACAGTACTAGGTCAATGGAAGAATCCTGACCTAGCTACTGACTTACTGGGAGGCAGATTTACTACAGAAACAGGAGAATCCGTCTGTATGAAGCATCTCTTACTCTGGCTTCTGAAGTCTGCTCCAGTGAATGTATTTAAAGCATCCCAAGGCCTAACCTCATGCAGAGGCCTAATGAGGGTTTCCTTAAAGATAATTGTTTGCAATGTTTTGGGTGAAACCAGACAATCCCTATGCTCTCAAATGAACTCGCATAGAAAAATAAGACAAAAACACCATATTACCCGTGGGTGAACACTTTTCACAAAATGATCACTTCATATCTAACCTCTCAGTCCGCATCCTCAAAGGAAACCTGCACAATACTTTCAAAAGATGAGCCTGGGAGCTTAAATTCATAAGGTTTCTAGACCCTAAAAATCATGATGTCAATAAAGACACTGGATTTATGGCTTATTACAACAAACTCTAACCCACTGACCAACCTTTTTTGTCCTCACTGCAGAAATGTTAACTGGTCACTTCACCTTGAATGATCTCTTACAGTATATATTAACTACATATGCTAAACAATCTATTTCACCTTGCATTTAGCTTTGACACTGAATACCTTTCCCAGACTTCAAGAAGACCTCCCTGGAGATCGAAAGCTTGTCTCTTTCACAAACAGAAATTGGTCCAATACAAGATATTATCTCATTCACCTTGTCTCTCTTAAGGGTAGTTGGCACTGAGACCTTTGAAATGGAAGTACTGGCAATCTTCATTAATGGAGGCCCAAAGCCTTTTTGTTGAACTTCACTAATGTAGCTCACAAGTTGTAGCACAAAGCTTCTGCAGCATCTACAAAAACTAAGTAAGTGACACGGTCTGAAATTCAAGCAAAGAAGATGTAATAGTTATTACTGTGAAACTCTGCTTTTTTCCCACAGTGGCAGACAGCTTGAACTAGCTTCCGGTGATTTTTATCTATATAGTAATGCAAATTCCTCACAGTGAGGGAAAATTTGACTCCTTATTTAATTGGAGGCCAGCCAAATTAACCATCTGGAACACTTCTGCTGTGCAGGATCTAGCTGATGCTTTGGATCCTATCCCACATAACCATGGCATAAGACAGGAAAAAATATTTTGTCAGAGTCAGCACAAGACAGCACAGTCTACTGCTACTGCTCTTGCTGACATCTTTTTTGTTTCATCTGTCTCAGTTTGAGGTCACCTGTAAAGTATCCATGAAGGACAAAACTGATTGAGAGTATGTTTAAAGTCCACTGTATTGAAAATAGAAAAGGAGTACTTGTGGCACCTTAGAGACTAACAAATTAAAAGATCCATCTAAAAAGATGGACATCATACCGAAAGGACTGAAGGTAAAAAATCCATTACAATCTACATACCACACAGACTATGCTGACAGCTTGTGCCACACACTCTCAAGGAAACTGCGGAACCACCTGATTTCATTTTATAAAATTTGTTAGTCTCTAAGGTGCCACAAGTACTCCTTTTCTTTTTGCGAATACAGACTAACACGGCTGCTACTCTGAAACCTGTATTGAAAATATAGAACATATGGTGTGGTATTCTGTAGGTTGAACAGTATTCTCCTTCAAACCCATCTGTCAGAGCACTGATCCCATTTATCTTTAAGGGTTGATTATCAAAATGGGAAGTTTCACCCCAAGCCTGAAGTGGAGGAGACAATTGTCCATTTCACCATTACAGGGTGTAAAGAATCTCGAAGAAAACACTGACCTCGAAAGAGGTGGGACGGATTAAAAAAGCGTATAGGCAGAACCTGAGAAGACTCGCATCCCTGCAAGACAGCACTGACGAGATTCTCATTACCAAAGGAGCAAGATATAACAAGCAAGTTCTTGCTAAGCCAGAAATTTAAACCACTGGAAATTGGGCAGTCATCTGGTGAGCAAACATGAGAGCAAAAAAGCATCAGAGAGCATAGCACTGTTGCATCTAGTGATGTGAAGGGGAAAAATACTCTGTATCTCTGTGTATTCACTTTAACTTGCATATATGGAGATTTGCTATGTTGTAACATTATTACCAGGAGATTGAACTTGTGGAGGTGATGTTACAGTTTCAGTGAAATAGCAGTTCCACTGCTGACACATCAATTCAGAAAGTTCTGTCTAATGAAGAGGATACATGAAGAATTGACATTACACTATGGGGCATGAAGGGATATGATGATACATTACTTTCCTCACAAGTTAGATAGCATTCCCATTTTCAGAAGCCACAGTTGTCACTTTCCAAACCTGAACAGAAGAACCAGCAACCTCTCTTGTCTTGTGATAAGAAACATACTTGCAGACCAATTCTTGAAGAGCCAATAATTTTCTCTTTTCCCTTAATGTTCTCTTAAATAAACACAAAGTGACACTGTAATGTAATTAGAGTTTTTTAAAAAAGAGCATTTGATTTATTGCATACCTAGCATTCATTTGAGATATTGATTGCATCCCATTGCCCTGGTTTTACTACAGTATATTAATTTAAACTTGATTCCTACACTGAGATCATTATGAATAGCTTCTACAATTGCTTATACAGCAAACTCAACACACTCCTGATAGTGTCTACGTTCAGGGCAATTTACCATTAGATCCACCCGCTGGCAGTTGCACCAATGCCAAATTCAGAGTTAATATAACCTCCCTACTCCTACTTGATATTCCCCTGTTTATACATCAAAGCATCATAGTGAATTAACTAAACGAAGGCCACAGGGGTTTAACTAATCCACAAATTCACACCTTTAGTTAATTTGAATCAATTTTCCTGATTGTCCAAGTGGAGATATGCCTGAAAATTGTCAGCTCTTTGGGGCAAGGACTGCCTTTTACTATGTGCACGCTCAGTGTCCAGCACCTAGAGGTCCTGATCTAGGTTGATAATAGAAATAAGTAATCATAATAACAATGGAAATGTTTTGAAACGTTATCAAAATAATTAAATGACAAATCCATGTCAATATTACTTTTTTATTTTTGCATAATGTGTTTCTCTCTTAACAAGAATAGAAAAAAAAATAACTGATTTGGAGTTTCATTCATAACCCAGTCTAAGGTTTTTTGAAGTTCAGAAGTTTCATTACTATTCTATGTTTTGTCTGGAAACAGAAATACCAAAATACTGTAATAAAGATTTTTACTAATATTTATCACCTACATAGTTCTTTTTACCCATAGGTATCAAGGATCTTTATATAAACTTTTAAATATTGGGGGTTAAATCTTTGTTATGGTGAAGTTAATGGCAATTTTGCTATTGACTTCAATGGAGCCAGGATTTCACTTTAGATCTATTTAAAACAGAGATGGAAGTGGCCTCCTTGATTGGATGGGTACACTAAACTGCTGAGGAGGTGTTGATCACCCACAGCAGCACCCTCCTCCCTGGCACCGCAGCCCTAATCCTGGCTTATGTGGGAGGGGAGGCCCTGGAGGGTTGAGGGAGTTTGGACAGCAAGCCTGACCCAAACTCACCCCACAGCAGTGGCTCCTGTCCCTGTACTGTATTTGAATGGATATGTGTACATTTTTAGCAAAATAGGACTCTCTCGTTTATACTTGTAAATGAGGATAAAGGAAGGGTCCAATCTTGCTATGTACCAAGGCTCTCTTGAGAGGTAATGAGCATCTTCCACTCTCATTGACTGTAATGCTTGGATCCTAGAAGGATCTTCTAGTCACACCAGGGATAAGTGCCTATAGGACTCCATGGATGAGACATTTCTGCACCCCATTTTATTTTCAGTAATATGTCATTCAGTCGTGCTTTCGATATCTCATCCACCTAGAGCACTGGCAGGATTTGTCAGGATCCCCAGCAGCACTACAGCTATAACAAAAAAAAAAAAAAAAAAAAAGGGAAGTAGACAGAGGTTTGGGCCTGGTGTTCTTGTTGAGGTGTTCAGTAAACCAAGATGTGTATTTTAAAAATGAGTTCAAAATGACCAAAGTCCATGTTAGAACAATAAGAGGATAGCAGTAGAAATATACTTCCAAACACCTGACCGGGATGGCAGTGTGACTGTAAAATGATTAGGCAGAAAGCTCAACAATAATTTGGAATTTCAGCTATACTCCTGCTGACTGGATATGTGTCACCTCATGAAGGAATGAAAAATTTCCAGATACATTAAATGACTATTTCTTGGAGCAGCTAGTCCTGGAACCCACCAGGGGACAGGCAATTCTGGATTTAGTCCTAAGTGAAAGGCAGGATCTGGTCCAAGACGTGAATGTAGATAAACCACTCAGTAATAACAACCATAATGTAATTAAATTTACCATCATCGTATGGGGAAATATCAAAGAAACACACCGCAATAGCATTTTACTTCAAAAAAGGGGAGCTACGCACAAATGAGGAAGCTAGTTAAACAAAAAAGGAACAGTCCAAAAGTGAAATGCCTGAAAACTGCATGGAGACTATTTATAAACACTATACTAGATGCTTAAACTAAATATATACCCCAAATAAAAAACAAAAAAATGAAACCAAGTACCAAAAACATACCACTGTGGCTAAGCAGCAGAGTACAAAGGCTGTTAGTAGCAAAAAGGCATTCTTTAAAATTTGGAAGTCAAATCTTGATGAGAAAAATGGAAAGGAGCATAAACTCTGGCAAGTTAAGTGTAACAGGATAGCAACACAGGCTAAGAAAGTTTCTGTGTCCTTATCTACTTGTTGTTCAAATTCTAACAGCTTTTTTTTAAGTACATCAGAAGCAGTAACCCTGCCAAACAATCAGTTGGGCCGCTGGACAATTGGGCTGCTAAAGGAGCATTCAAGGAAAACAAGGTCATTGCAGGGAAGCTGAATGAATTCTTTGCATCAGTCTTCATTCCAGAGGGTATTGGAGAGCGCCCCACAGCTGAGCCACTCTTTTTAGGTGACAAACCTGAACAACCCTGTCCCAGATTGAAGAATTAATAGAAGACAGTTTGGAACAGATTGATAAATTAAATAGCAATAAATCATCAGGACTGAACAGTATTCACCCAGGGTTCTGAAGGAACTCAAATATGAAATTGCAGAACTACTAACTGTGGTTTGTAACCTATTGCTTAAATCAGTCTCTGTTACAGATGACTGGAGGGTAGCTAATGCAACACCAATTTTTATAAAAGGCTCCAAAGGCAATCCTAGCAATTACAGGCCGGTAAGCCTAACTTCAGTACCAGGCAAAATGATAGAATCTATAGTAAAGATCAGAATGATCAGTCGCATAGATGAACATGGTATGCTGAGGAAGAGTCAACATGGTTTTTGTAAAAGGAAATCATGACTCCATATTGGACTTCTTTGTGGGAGTCAACAAGAATGTGGAAAAGGGTGAGCCAGTTGATATAGTGTATTGTATTTTCAGAAATAATTTTGATGAGGTTCCTCACCATAGGCTTTTAATCAAAGTAAGTAGTCATGGGATAAGAGGGAAGGTCCTCTCCTGGATCAATAACTGGAGATAAGGGAAAAGGTCAGAATAATCAGTCATTTTTCACAATGCAAAGAGGTAAATAGTGGAGTAACCCAAGAATGTGTACAGGGACCTGTGCTATTCAACATATTCATAAATGATTTGGAAAAGGGTGTGAACAGTGAGATGACAAAATTTGCGGATGACAGAAAATTACTCAAGCTGTCTGGCAGTTTGGGGGAGAATGGAGAGCAGCAAGCAGTGGGCGGGCAGGCGGGGGCCTCAGGGAAGGGGTGGAAAGGGGGCTGGAAGAGGTGGAGTGAGGGGTGGGGCCTTGGGGGAAGGGGCAGAGTGAGGGCAGGGCCTCAGGGTGGAGCAGGAGCCTATGAAGGGACAGGTAATAAAACAGAAAATATCATAATGCCACAATATAAATCTGTGGTTTGCCCACACTTTGAATATTGTGTGGAGTTCTGGTCACCTTATTTCAAAAAGATAAATTAGAATTGAAAAGGTACAGAGAAAGGCAAAAAAAATTATAATAGAAGAGCTTCCATAAGAGGAAAGATTGAAAAGACTGGGAGTGTTCATCTTAAGAAACAGGTGACTAGGAGGAATATGATCGAGGTCTATAAAATCATGAATGGGGTGGAGAAAGAGAATAGGGAAGTGTTATTTACCCATTCACATAAACACAAGAACTAGGGGTCACCGAATGAAATTAGTTGGCAGCAAATTAAAGCAAACAAAAGGAAGCACTTCTTCACAGAACACATAGTCAACCTGTGGTACTTGTTGCCATGGGATGTTGTGAAGGCCAAAAGTATAACTGACTTCAAAAAATAATTAGATAAGTTCATGGAGAATAGGTCCATCAATGCCTATTAGCCAAGATGGTCAGGGATGCAATCCCATGCTCTGGGTATCCATAAACTTTCCACTGTCAGAAGCTGTGGCTAGACAAGAGAGGATGGATCACTCAAAATTGCCCTGTTCTGTTCATTTCCTCTGAAGCATCTGGCACTGGCCAGTGTCAGAAAACAGGATGCTGGGATAGATGGACCAGTTGTCTGATGCAGTAAGGGTACTCTTAATATCTTTAAACTGAGGGCTGTTTTATGAGAATTTCTTCCCATGGATCAGCTGAACCATATCATTTAGGACTCTAATGTTAATGAGCTTAATTAAGAAAGAGAAAATAATAGAGTTCCTTCATTTTGCTTGCAGATTTTCAGGCGATGCTGGTTGGTTTTCAAGAAGGCTTCTAGTAAAGGACCCAGAAGGCTAGAAAAATTTCCAGATGAAAAAGCGGCATATTTCAGAAATTTTCATAAGGTAGGTCATGCCCTCCCACAAGTGCACATCTGCTTGGGCATAAGGTGCTTCTGATATGTAAACTCTGGGTAAAGATATCATGACCAAGCTGAAGGGTGTGATCCTGAGATCACTGACGTTAATGGTAAAATTCCTATTAATGTCAGTGTTGAAGAATCATGACTTTATGTTTCTGTCCAGATAAGCAAAAGAAGTTTTATTCTCTTTGATATAAGTATCTGATCTCTACATTAATGTTTGCCTTGAAAATATGAGACTGAATTTACTAAAGTTTTGTACAAGGGTGTTTGTCAAATATTCAACAATTAAAAATTAAATATTAAACCAATTTCAGAAGATGCTAAATATACCAGTTGTAAGTTCTAGTGAGATCAACAGTGTTGGAATATTAAACATAATTTTCATAGAAATTATAATTTTTCATAGAAAACAGCAAAATGGGGATTTTTTTGAGGAAAAATATCAGCCTTATTACTAAATTGGCAGTCTTGATTGAAAAGTTCCTTATTGCTTTCTATTTGTCACAGTCAGTTCTGTTGTGGAACCCAAAATATTTGAGAATGGGCTTTCCATTCCTTTTGCTCCAGATTCTTAACTTGCCAAGTGGTGCAGCAGTGATCTAATAATAAAATGACATAATACTTTTCATTTCTATAACCATCTTCTGTCCAGGGATCTCAAAAGACAGGATAAACATTTGGATTTAGCCTCACAACAGCTCTATAAATTAGACATTCCCTCACAGTTAGACATTACCTCATTAGCTCAGGATCAAACTGAAGCACAGAGGTGACTTACTCAAGATTGCAAAAAGAAAAGGAGTACTTGTGGCACCTTAGAGACTAACAAATTTATTTGAGCATAAGCTTTCGTGAGCTACAGCTCACTTCATCGGATGCATTTGGTGGAAAATACAGAGAGGAGATTTATATACGCATACAGAGAACATGAAACAATGGGTTTTATCATACACACTGTAAGGAGAGTGATCACTTAAGATGAGCCATCACCAGCAGCAGCGGGGGGAAAGGAGGAAAACCTTTCATGGTGACAAGCAAGGTAGGCTATTTCTAGCAGTTAACAAGAATATCTGAGGAACAGTGGGGGGTGGGGTGGGGGGGAGAAATAACATGGGGAAATAGTTTTACTTTGTGTAATGACTCATCCATTCCCAGTCTCTATTCAAGCCTAAGCTAATTGTATCCAGTTTGCAAATTAATTCCAATTCAGCAGTCTCTCATTGGAGTCTGTTTTTGAAGTTTTTTTGTTGAAGGATAGCCACCTCAGGTCTGTAATCGAGTGACCGGAGAGATTGAAGTGTTCTCCAATTGTTTTTTGAATGTTATAATTCTTGACGTCTGATTTGTGTCCATTTATTCTTTTACGTAGAGACTGTCCAGTTTGACCAATGTCCATGGCAGAGGGGCATTGCTGGCACATGATGGCATCTATCACATTGGTAGATGCGCAGGTGAATGAGCCTCTGATAGTGTGGCTGATGTGATTAGGCCCTATGATGGTGTGTCCGAATAGATATGTGGACAGAGTTGGCAACAGGTTTTTTGCAAGGATAGGTTCCTGGGTTAGTGGTTCTGTTGTGTGGTGTGTGGTTGCTGGTGAGTATTTGCTTCAGATTGGGGGACTGTTTGTAAGCAACGACTGGCCTGTCTCCCAAGATCTATGAGAGTGATGGGTCGTCCTTCAGGATAGGTTGTAGATGCGTTGGACAGGTTTTAGTTGGGGGCTGAAGGTGATGGCTAGTGGCGTTCTGTTATTTTCTTTGTTGGGCCTGTCCTGTAGTAGGTGACTTCTGGGTACTCTTCTGGCTCTGTCAATCTGTTTCTTCACTTCAGCAGGTGGGTATTGTAGTTGTAGGAATGCATGATAGAGATCTTGTAGGTGTTTGTCTCTGTCTGAGGGGTTGGAGCAAATGCGGTTATATCATAGAGCTTGGCTATAGACAATGGATCGTGTGGTATGATCTGAATGAAAGCTAGAGGCATGTAGGTAGGAATAGCGGTCAGTAAGTTTCCGATATAGGATGATGTTTATGTGACCATCGCTTATTCGCACCGTAGTATCCAGGAAGTGGATCTCTTGTGTGGATTGGTCCAGGCTGAGGTTGATGGTGGGATGGAAATTGTTGAAATCATGGTGGAATTCCTCAAGGGCTTCTTTTCCATGGGTCAAGATGATGAAGATGTCATCAATGTAGCGCAAGTAGAGTAGCACTGCGATGGGTACCCGCATGGCCCCACAGTATGCCAACATTTTTATGGCTGACTTAGAACAATGCTTTCTCAGCTCTCGTCCCCTAATGCCCCTACTCTACTTGCGCTACATTGATGAGCTGAGGAAGCGTTGTTCTTAACTTAGACTTGAATAGAGACTGGGAATGGATGAGTCATTACATAAAGTAAAACTATTTCCTCATGTTATTTCCCCCCCCCACCCCACCCCCCACTGTTCCTCAGATATTCTTGTTAACTGCTGGAAATAGCCTACCTTGCTTGTCACCATGAAAGGTTTTCCTCCTTTCCCCCCGCTGCTGCTGGTGATGACTCATCTTAAGTGATCGCTCTCCTTACAGTGTGTATGATAAAACCCATTGTTTCATGTTCTCTGTATGTGTATATAAATCTCCCCTCTGTATTTTCCACCAAATGCATTCGATGAAGTGAGCTGTAGCTCACGAAAGCTTATGCTCAAATAAATTTGATAGTCTCTAAGGTGCCACGAGTACTCCTTTTCTTTTTGTGAATACAGACTAACACGGCTGCTACTCTGAAACCTGTCAAGATTGCACAGTGAGACTGTGAAGGACTCAGGAGTAAATATACAGATCTCCTGAGATCCCAGTCTTCTGCTTTCCATCACAGGAGGACAAATTTACATTTCAGTTCTGATGAACTGAGTCCACCTTTTGGCATCTGTCACAAGGGAAACAGATCAGGTGGGTCACCTACTATTTCCTGGTGGATATTTGTTCACCATCCCAACACGCAAATAATTTGTCATTAGTGGAAGTCTCTGTTAATGACAGGCCCAATACTCATATAACTTTTATTTTGTGGGTTAGGATCAGAGCTCTGTATGGAATTTTCACATTGCCCAGTGCAAGTCACTGATCTAGTATTCATTAGATGTACCAAGTCCCCACCAAGCAAAAATAGTCCTCCTCCTCTTTAAAATGCAAGTGGTACAGTTTGAATTGGAGATGTAGGGCATATACCTTCCCCTTTTTTCTGGGCTGCTATTATTGCCTATTTAAATTCTCTTTAAATAACATTGTAGTTTTTGATATCTAAAAATGACTACACTGCTAGCTCATCATTAATCATAGACAATTATGTCCACTATTGTTCATTTTACTGCATTAACATGATTCCTCTATATCCGTTTATATAATTTATATTCCATTTATTTCCATCAAATATCCACAGATGGCTCACAACTGATATCAAGAATGACTTGCATAGAAAACAGGTGTGATGTCACAATAAAATTACATCTCCAGATAGGGAAATAAGGAGTAGGAGTAGACAACTTCTTCAGAAGCAAATATCTCTTTTACTTGAAAATGTCTTTGTTGATGAAAAAAGCAGGATAGGATTTTAAAAAATAAATTAAAATGACTAATATTTAGAAGTACCTTTCATCCAGAAGGCCCCAAAAGCACTTTCCAAGCTGATTTGTCAGCTATATATTTTATAGAAGAAACAATTATTTAATAGGGCATCAAAATAGTATAGTCCTTTAGGACAGGATGTGAAGAGTAATACCTTGTCCTGTTTCCATGAGTGGTGGAATTTTATTATATGTGGAATATAATTATCTAAGGACAAATTTAATTGGGCCACCAGGGTGACATCCCCACTTTATAAAAAATTGTCATTAAATCAGTATACACCACAAGCTATCAGGAGTTAGAGAATTTACTTCTCATCCACAACAACATTTCAAAAAACTTCCATGAGGCACTAGTAGCTTATTAAGAAGAGCTAAATGGCAAGTAGTCAATGGGGGGAACTTGGTTTCTTTCTTTCTTATATTTGTTTAGAAATCTTCTGTTCATTGTGTCAGACTGACCCTATAGAATGATTTTGATGTGTGAGCTTGGTGTGACTGGTATAGATATTATTTTTACAGCTTACCAGTCATTTTCTGTTGGAGTTTATCACTATCTTTACAGTTTTGATCATTGTTTAGTTAGTAATCTTATTTATTATTTGTATTATTGTAGTGTTCAGAAGTCCTCATTAGACCAGGATCCCATTTGCTAGGTGCTGTATTCTTGTTTTGGTATTTCTTCAGTTCTAGTTTCTTGACACATAATTCTTTTGTAGCTAATACAAGATTAATTGTCTTTGGCTCAAGAATTAAGATGTTAACCATAAAGGTTTTTTTCTTTGTCTCTACACTTGAGATTTTAAGAAAGTATTGTCAGTTGTGCTGTAGCATTCTAACAATGCTAAATATGGATCCTTTTTAAATTTTTGCTATTTGTACAAACTTCTGCTAATTCATTTTGATTGTCTAGTAAGGGCTTGAGGTGATGTGATTAAACTGATGTATATATAAAAAGGATAAAGCGAATCTCACAAATTTAATGTCAGTATTTGTTATTAATTCATCTAGAAACCCACTGGGAACAAATTATGAAATGCAACATGTTGTGCAACTATTCAGTTTCAAGAAAAAATAGAAGTGGTCTGCTATTCAATGGTAATCTTTCCCATTTAATTCAAATAGATCTGCATCAACTGCAGACTGAGGGCAAATGGGAATATCATGAAATTTCAGAGATTATTTTGCATTCTTATTCCTTTATTGGGTGCATATTTTATCCATGGATACTGTATCTTTGATGGCAGCATTCACAACTGTCCAGAATGAAACATTTCAGACTCTGTTCTTATATTTTTCAGTACCCACAGGTGCATTGTTCATTATGCTTAGCATTTTTTAACTGATGCTGTATTGTATTATGACACAATGTCCTTTGTGCAGAAATTTCATCTCTAGTCCCAATATGCTTTTGTGCTTGATAACTGGTGGTGGTGGTTGTTTTTCCTGTCTGTCATCTGTCTAGGGTTAATCTCTCAATCTCTTGTAAAATCAGGTCATTTTGTATTTTTTTCAGCTAGTCTTACCAAACTTTTTCAAAACAGCACATGAATTATATTTATTTCAGTGTCTTTTTCCTGCAGTTCCTTGCTGTCCCTATTTAAAGAACAACTATAAAGTATACTGGCATAAAGAGCTCCTTACCAAGCCTATGTTTCACAGTTAAGGAAGCTTTTGCAATTTCTTGATCACTTTCTGAATTTTAGGTGGTACTTAGAACAGTGGTTTCTTTAATATGGATTCTAGTGGTTTATGGCATGTCTTCCCTCAGCTGATTTCTTCCTATTAACATACTTATAAAACAGCTCCCAACAATGCACAACATTGTCAGCATTTCTTTTTTAAACTGAGCATACTTCTGTTGCATTTAAATCAGTGCTTAGGAACTATTCACCACTGGACAGTTGTCTTGGAGAACAACAGTCCCCAGTCCAGGTGATCTTGCACTGATTTTAGGCTCTTCATTAATATCAAAGTATTTCAGAACAAGTGGATCCCTGACAAATTTAAATTCCCTAAGGCATTTTTCTCACAATCATCCCTTGACAATCTGTACTGTCCTCAGATGACGTAATTTGAACATTTATTTGTGAAAATTGCGTGATTTTTGTTTGTTTGTTATAAGATGTTAATTTTAGGCCTCCATATTTAGGCTCTTTCTATTTGCACAATTACCTCTCCTATGTCTACTGTCCTTTTTAGAACATAAGAACGGCCATACTGAGTCAGACCAAAGGTCCATCTAGCCCAGTATCCTGTTTTCTGACAGTGGCCAATGTCAAGTGCCCCAGAGGGAATGAACAGAACAGGTAATCATCAAGTGATCCATTCCCTGTCGCTCATTCCCAGCTTCTGGGAAACAGAGGCTAGGGACACCATCCCTGCCCATCCTTGCTAATAGCCATTAATGGACCTATTCTCCATGAATGTATCTAGTTGTTTTTTTAACCCTGTTATAGTCTTGGCCTTCACAACATCCTCTGGAAAGAGTTCCACAGGTTGACTGTGCGTTCTGTGAATAAATACTTCCTTTTCTTTGTTTTAAACCGGCTGCCTATTAATTTCATTTGGTGACCTCTAATTCTTGTGTTATGAGAAGGAGTAAATAACACTTCCTTATTTACTTTCTCCACACCAGTCATGATTTTATAGACCTCAATCATATCCCCCCATAGTTTTCTCTTTTCCAAGTTGAAAAGTCCCAGTCTTATTAATCACTCCTCATACAGAAGCTGTTCCATACCACTAATTATTTTTGTTGCCCTTTTCTGAATCTTTTCCAATTCCAGTGTATCTTTTTTGAGATGGGGCAACCACATCTGCACACAGTATTCAAGATGTGGGCGTACCATGGATTTATATAGAGTCAATATGATATTTTCTGTCTTCTTATCTATCCCATTCTTAATGATGCCCAACATTCTGTTTGCTGTTTTGACTGCCACTGTAAATTGAGTGGACGTTTTCAGAGAACTATCCATAATGATTCCAAGATCTCTTTCTTGAGTGTCAACAGCTAATTTAGACCCCATCATTTTATATGTATAGTTGGGATTATGTTTTCTAATGTGCATTACCTTGCATTTATCAACATTGAATTTCATTTGCCATTTTGTTGCCCAGTCACCTAGTTTTGAGAGATCCTTTTGTAGCTCTTCACAGTCTGCCTGGGACTTAACTATCTTCCCTAAACATACTTTTCAAATAACTGATTTCTTTCATCCAATCTGGAATGTATTCATATTCAAGTCAAGTTTCTTCTAACTACCATATTGCAGAATATTCAGTATTTTATTATGTTGTTGCTTATGTTTTATCCCAATCAGCAGTTATGTGTGCCTCATTTAGTTTGTGACATTATTGTTATTAACGTTGGTTATTATTAATATTAATAGCAATGGTTGACTGCAATATCAAAGGGAAGTTGTTTAAACATATATCCACCAAAAGAAGGATTGGAAATTCTGGGTTTTGCATTTTCTATATTGAGTCAGTCTTGCCTAAAAACCTTGGCTCATATCAAGCCTGAAAATTGTCTTTCATTTTGAAGTCTAGACATGTCTTCCTCAACTGTTTTAATGCATAATGCTCATGTTTTCTTATCTTAAAACCTCTTGATCTATCAAATCCTTAACTTGTTTGGTTTTGTTACAGTTGCCATCCTGTTTACTTTACCTGTCAATGCAAATTCTCAAAGAGAACTAAATAGCTTCCCCCTAAAAATTAAGTCCCTTTAAATTGTCTCAATTTCTAATCACTAGTCAGTTTTGAAAATCTGGACCAAACTTCATAAAGTTTCATCTCCAAAATAATTATTTTGGACACTATCAAAAGACTGATTTTGTACAGTAATACTGATCCACCATAAACAATAGCATCAGAAATATAGAAAGATAATTGTCTAAATAATATTTTTGAAAATACGTTTGTTTTTGGAAATTCCTAAACAAATATCTCTAAAGAGCCATTAATATGATGATTACTTTTATAAACCTTTTCATTCTTAGGCTGACAGACTTACTCAGATGCATCTGTGGTTTTCAAAATGTCCCTCTTAGGTTTCCTAAGATTGTGGAAACTTCAGTTTTTGAGTAAAGTTTTCAAAAGTGCCTAAGAATATAAGAATGGCCATACGGGATCAGATCAGTGGTCCATCTATCCCAGTATCCTGTCTTCTGACAGTTGCTAGTGCCAGATGCTTCAGAGGGAATTAACAGAACAGGGCAATTTTGAGTGATCCATCCCTGCTCATCCAGTTCCAGCTTCTGACAGTTGGAGGTTTATGGGCTCCCAGAGCATGGGATTATGTTCCTGGCCACCTTTTCTAACAGCCATTGATGGATCTATTTTCCCTGAACTTATCTAATTCTTTTTTGAACTGAGTTATACTTTTTGCCCTCACAATATCCTATGGCAATGAGAACCACAAGTTGACTGCATTATGTGAAGAAGTACTTGGTTAAGTTTGCTTTAATTTTGCTGTCAATTAATTTCATTCGGTGACCCCTAGTTCTTGTGTTTATGTGAAGGGGTAAACAACATTTCCCTATTCACTTTCTCCACACCATTCATGATTGTATAGATCTCTATCGGATCCCCCCCTCAATTGTCTCTTTTCCAAGCTGAACAGTTCCAGTCTTTGAATCTCTCCTCTAATGGAAGCTATTCATTTTTGTTGATCTCTTCTGCACCTATTCTAATCCTAATGTGTCTTTTTTGAGATGGGGCAACCAGAACTGCACACAGTATTCAGTACAATGTGTTTACATCGTGGCATTATGGTAATTTTCTGTTTTATCATCTGTCCCTTTCCTAACAGTTCCTAACATTGTTTGTTTTTTTGACTATCGCTGCACATTGAGTGGATGTTTTCAGAGAACTATCCACAATGAGTCCAAGATATCTTTCTTGAGTGGTAACAGCTAATTTAGACTCTGTCATTTTGTATGTGTAGTTGAAATTGTTTTTCAATGTGAATTACTTTGCATTTATCAACATTGAATTTCATCTGCCATTTTGTCACTTAGTTTTGTGTGATCACTTTGTAACTCTTTGAAATCAGCTTTGGACTTAATCACGTTGAATAATTTTGTATCATCTCCAAATTTTGCCACTTCTCTGTTCAACCTTTTTTCCAGCTCATGTATGAATATGTGGAAGAGCACAGCTCGCTGTATAGATCCTTGAGGTACCCCACTATTTATCTCTTTCCATTGTGAAACATGATCATTTATTCTGGCCCTTTTCCCTATCTGCAGTTACTGATCCATGAGAAGTCCTTCCCTCTTATCCTATGACTCCTTGTTTGCTTAAGAGCTTTTGGTGAGAAAGCTCTTAAGCAAACATCAAACAATGGGTTTCAAAAGCTTTCTGAAAGTGAAAGTACACTATATCAACTGGATCAATCTTCTCCACTTGCTTGTTGATTCCTTCAAAGAATTCCAATGGATTGGTGAGGCATGATTTCTCTTTACAAACACCATGTCGACTCTTCCCCAATATACCATGTCCATCATGTATCTGATCATTCTGATCTTTACTATAGTTTCTACCAATTTCCCTGATACTGAAGTTAGGTTTACCAGTCTCTAGTTGCTAGGATCATCTTTGAGTCTCTTTAAAAATTGCCATTTCATTAACTACCCTTCAGTCCTCTGGAAAGGGACTGATTTAAGCGATAGGTTACATACCATGGTTAGTAGTTCTGCAGCTTCATATTTGAGTTCCTAAGTTCAGAACTCTTGGGTGAAAACCATCTGGTCCTGGTGACTTATTACTGTTTAATTTATCAATTTGTTCCAAATTGTCCTCTGTTAATACTTCAATCTGGGACAACTCTTCAGATTTGTCACCTAAAAAAAAGTGACTCGGGTGTGGGGATCTCCCCCATATCCTCTATAGTAAAGACTAATACAAAGAATTCATTTAGCTTCTCTGCAACAACCTTATTTTCCTTGAGTACTCCTTTAGCACCTCTCTTGTCCATGGCTCCACTGAGTGGTAGGGTTCCTGCTTCTGATGTACTTTTGCTGTTAGTTTTTATGTCCTTAGCTATTTGCTATTCAAATTCTTTCTTGTACTGTCTTACACTTTTACAGTTGACTTTCCAGAATTTGCACCCTTTTATTTTTCCTCACTAGGATTTGACTCTTTTCAGTAGTGACTCAGGCTCAGGTTTTTAAAGGTACTAGGTATTGCCATACTAAATGCTGCAACCCCTAACTGATTTAGGAGTTTAAAAGGCAGATTCTCAAATGTATTTAGGCACCAGAATCTTGTTTACAGTGGAGATTTGGCATCTAAAGACCTTTTAAAAATCTTTAAAAAGTGCCTACTTTATTTTTGGAAATGACACTTAGGTGTTGCAATACTGAACATTGCCATGCCTAAATGCTTTTAAAAATCTGGACGTAAGTCATTATTGAAAATGGGTCTTAAGCACCCTTGAAAATGTCACCTGCTTCTTCCTCCCCTCCCCCCCACTTTAGTCCTGTGTTTTGAAAATGTTATAGTAAATCTGTCAGATGAGAAACCATCTTTACTGAGTTTATTTGGAGGTTATGGAAAGATGAAAATATATATTAGTCAGGAGAGAGCTGCCCTGGAAGTGATAACTGATTAAAGTGAATCTCATTTAAATGAGTAATCATTTGCAGAATAATTTAATATACTGAGTGTTCTGCACACCAAACCGTAAAATTTGCAGTAATTATCAGCCCCCTTTTAAATATACAGCTATCTGAATAATGTCATTGTTCAAAACAGGCATTCTGTGTACCAAAAAGCAAATTACAAAATATAATTGGAACTGTGCAGTAATAAAGCTGTTAATAGAGTTTCAGTACATCAAAGGGCAGAATATAAACTAACACAATGAAATCCCTTCAACTAAGAATGTATTAAAGCAATACAATTGTTTTCTCCCTGCTAAGTGTAATTGAGAAAGCAGCATTCTAACTTGCTGACTGAAGAGTAGGGACCTGACTGAACTCTTACAAATTTGGGCCCAAATGTTTCACATGATTACATGTGTATAGTCCCATTATCTGCTCTTATGTGGAATTGTTTGAAGGATTGGGGATTTTGTTTTGAATTAATTGTAAGGTAGACAGGGCAGTTAAGTGAAAAAACGTATACAGAAAAGGAAAGTTAGCTCACCAGGTGCTTTCATATAAAACAATTAGGTCTCAATAATAACAAGTCAGAGGCCTAAGTCGCCAAACTACTGTATCTGATTTTTATATAGTCGGGGCGGGAGAGAGCAATACGATCATAGTCGTGATTAGTTTGCTTTCGTACTAAATAGGCTGTTCTCTTGAGGACCCTTTATTCATTTTTTGTAATATTTGACGGATGTGTAGTGAATAACGTGGACTTATTGCATGAAGAGAAAAGATTGTCTCATAGTTAAGGCAGTTGAATACTGCCCTGGAGAATTAGATCCTATCTCTGCTCCTGCCACAAAGTTCCTATCAAGCCATTTTTAACCTAAACTTTTCAGAGGTTTCACTAAATATGTGTGACTTGTTTTCTGGATGCCTGACTTGGCTAAAGTGTGGAGCACTTAGAGCTGCAATTAAAGTCAATGAGATCTTTGCTTTGAACATGTAAAACAATGTCTAATGGTAAGTATGCTGAAAAGTCAGGTCCTATGTGTATCATATCAGGCATCCAAGTTAATGGACAAATTTTGACCTCAGTCTCTCTTTGCCTATACTCCTGTAAAATAAAGATATTACCAACAGATGTGTTATGAAGATTGACTGTGAAGCATTCAGATACTGTATGGATGAGCAGCATAGAAAATGCTATGGAGAAATTAACAATTCTTTCTTTGGGGCAGGGTTTAAATAGTGTTCAGCAAGGGCAGGGTCCACACATACAATATTTATGCTCATTTTTCAATAACTGCTCAGTCACTGAGACCTATCCATCATGTGCATGGAATAGGGCAGGGGTCCTATGGAAAAAAATAGAATGTGATCAAGTAATAAAGACTGTATCATAATGCATACGCACAAGGGTATGAATAAAAATTGCAGAGGTAACCTTAATTCTAGCATTTCCTAGCTTTGGGATGCTAGATTTTGCAATCTTTTACCATAGGGTTTTTTTGTTTTGTTTTTTTTAAAGTGTGTAACAGATTAAAGGGATTGACTACTTTGTGATTATCCAAGTAGGAGAAGTGAACAGCATAAGCAGGAAAAAAGTAAATTTGAACTATTTCAAACTTAACCATCTAACATACTATCAGGTTTCAGAGTAGCCGCCGTGTTACTCTGTATTCACAAAAAGAAAAGGAGTACTTGTGGCACCTTAGAGACTAACAAATTTATTTGAGCATAAGCTTTCGTGAGCTACAGCTCACTTCATCAGATGCATACTATCATACTATCAGTAACACTAGTAAGGAAATTTTATTTTTTAAGCATGTATGATTTTTAACTGGAATGACCCCCTTAAAAGCTACATTGCATTTTGCTAGGCAAATCATGGAATGAGTATAGATTTAGGTTTCTCAAATGGGAATGCGAACAAGAAATTTCCTTAATAGCAAACAGATACAGACATCACATCCAAACACATTAAGGTTGAATATGATGCTGGGGAAAACATTTAGGTTTATTGTCACTTTCATTCTGTGGTAATAAAGAGAAACTAAATATAACAAGCCTTATGTGTATTAAAAGGCTCCTTCATGTATTTGGTATGTTTACTGCAAGAGAGCCCTTCTAGAGTAAATAAAAAAAGAACAATTTATTATCAATATTGCTACAGAAATTCTGTCTGTAATTTTTACTACTTCATAGAAGGAAATTTGAAATTCAAATCACTGGCTGATGAAGAATGCTATTAAAAATGCATTAGGGTTGAAAATGTAGCTGTAGATAATTGTCATAACAGATATTCTAAACAAATTTATCCCCAGTGACAATTAAGCTAAAAGAATGTTCATATAATCAGCTAATAAATTTCATTTAATTTTGAAACAGATGCAATAGAAACAATAAAAAGAAGTTTTAGAAGAATAAATACTAGAAATGTCATTTTTTTTAAGAAAATGCAGAAATCCCAGGCAAAGGGTTGTACTTTCATTCCAGAGTCTTTCTTTCACTTTCCTCAAACTACCATGTGCCTCCTTTCTCAGTATCTTTTGGGTTTCTACTACAGAATATCCTCCTCTTTTTCAGACAACTTCTAAATGAAATTAGTACAGAATTCTGAAAGGCAAAATATTTTTAACTTCTTTGTGCTGCTTCATATATTGTAATGTAAAATACTTGGTATAAAAACCTTTTTATATCTTTTACCCAATTGATTGTTGTAGCTTTCATATATACTATAGGAAATTCCACAAATAATATAATATGATTAATTTCTTGTACATGGCAACTGTAATGATTGTAAATGCATACATTGGTTGCCTTTGCATTTATAAAAAGAAAAGGAGGACTTGTGGCACCTTAGAGACTAACAAATTTATTTGAGCATAAGCTTTCGTGAGCACTTACTTTCGTGAGCATTGTTTGTTAGTCTCTAAGGTGCCACAAGTCCTCCTTTTCTTTTTGCGGATACAGACTAACGTGGCTGCTACTCTGAAACTTTGCATTTATAGTAAGAGATTCCTAGGGCTTGTCTTCATGTACAATACTACAGTGGCACAACTGCACTGCATCGCTGTAGCACTTTAGTGAAGATGCTTCTAAGCCGAGATGAGAGCTTCCTGGCGGCGTAGTTAATTCATCTCCCCCAGAGGCAGTAGCTATGTTGTGTAGTGTAGACCTGGTCCTAAGTGTCTATGTCACTTTTAACAATGGAACTTAGGACGTATCTACACTGCATTGCAGGATGTTACTTGCAGAGCACAACAGTGTGTGGCACTCTATTCCAGGCTGGGGTGGACACTGTGGCATGAACTAAAAGGTACGTAGTTCATATTAACATAGTCCACACTGATTGGAGTAGATATAGACAAAATCTCTCATACTGCTTAGGGCTTGTCTACAAGAACACTTATTTTGCGGCAAATTGGGGTATAAATCTATCCTGCCCTGGCCTACTGTGCACTTAATGTCCCTGTGCACTCTGCTGCTACACACTAAATGTTCCACAGTGCACTTTAATCTAATTCCCTTTCAAACAGGGTAGATCAAATTTTGGTAAAAAAAAAACAAACTTTTAGTGTGTGGCAGCTGGGTTCACATAGACACATAATGTGCAGCAGGCTAATGAGGGCTAGATTTACACCCCAGTTTGCCACCAACAAAGTGTTCAGGTAGTCAAGCCCTTAAGTGTTTTGAAAATGTTAGCCTTATTGTGGTAACTTTATATTTATTACAATGTATTTTATAAGGTCACCAATCCTGCAAAGATTTATGTGCATGATTAATTTTAAATGCATAGAACTATTTGTGCTTAAAGTTAAGCACATGCTTAAGTGATTTGCTGAATCAGGCCCCAAATCTCTTAATTTACTTGTGTGAGGAGACACATCAGTGCTAGAAGCTCGGCCCCGATTCCTCAATGAGCTCCACGTAGACAGCATCCTTTTGAAGTCAGTGATACTATATGCAGGCTCAGTAGTCTACCCACATGGAGCACCTTGACCCACTCAGAGCTTAAATTGTGGATGCAAATTATGCCCTGAATTTTGTATACCTGAATTTTGCAGGAGTCAGTTAAAGCCATGCCTGTCCAACACAATACACACAGATGTGTCTCATTTTAATTTGTTGGATGAAAACCTTTAAAAATCATTGGGGCAAATTCTCACCTCATTTAAAATGGGGTAAATCAGACTTATGCACTGAACGTTGCATGGTTTCAGAAGTTCATCTGTGCAGAGTTCAACACCTACTCCTACTGAAGGAAACTGTGAGTCTGGATTTACATCATTTTAAAGAGCAGAATTCAGCAGTTCAGTAGTTCCAAAGAGGATTATGTTGTTAAACCCTAATGAAAATATTCTGCTATACATACATTCAGATCAATTATGAAAAGTTTGGACCCAAATGGACTATTGGAGAGCATTATGATGGGTAAAAGGTGGAAGATGACTGGCATACTCTACTAGTATTGTCATACTGTAGTAATCTAAATATATTATTAAAAGTGAAATAATTTCACCATTTATGCAGTTCATGTATTACTGTCTGCTTGGATGATTACACTAAACTGATCAGTTCTCCATTTCTGTTTCTCAGACAAAAGAACAATGCTATTGGGTTTGTGTTCCCATCACATCAGGGGACTGATCAGTTTTAAAAACCATCTTTACTGAAATTTGGAAAGAGGAGAATGAGATGTTTGCTATTCATATTTGGGCATGTTTTAAACTCCCTCTTCCCCACATCCTCAAAACTACTTTATTTTTCAAATCTAAATTTGGATTCTAAATTGCAAGGTTCTTTTAATCAAATTATGCCTTATTTAAAACATTTCCATACTCTCAATTCTCCCTGGGGTTTTTATATTTTAATCATGCACCAAGATGATTGTTCTATGATGATCAATTTGTGAATCAAAATGAATGGTACAGTTTGGAAAATATATGGGGTAGGGGGGAGTTGTGGAGGTTGGGTTTTTAGATTACAGTTGATTAATCTTTGTCTGCAAAGTTTTTTTTTTTGAAGTATAAAGGCAATTCTTTTTCAGTAGCTATAAAATAATAATTGGTGATTAAAATGAGAGAGATCACAACTAGGCTTTAAACTCCATTTTACAACTGCAGACGATTGGCCAGGAACACTGTAACCCCAGTGGGCTGTCTGATTTTACGGATTATGCGGCAGTTCAGTTCTGGAAGCATTACAGCAGTATACTTCAAGAGACATTGCTGTGATGAGGGCTCTGCCTTATTGCCTAATGAATGCCAGTCTACATAAATAATTTGCAGTGATCAAGCAGATTTGGTGGTCCTGAGTTGTAGAGACTGTGAAGCACTTAATACATGTTGTGAAATATATAGCAACCACCCCATCAAATGATGGTGGTTGTTTTTTTTTTTAATTTAGATTTCATGGAAACAAGACAAAAGAATTCTAGAATGGATTTGTTTGAAGTTTTATGGTAGCTGGACAGGTTTTGCATCATATGGTGACAGGGTGCGGCAGGGTGAATTTCCTGGGAGTCAGTTTAATGATGATAATAATGATTCTCTTTTAAAGGTGAGGGTCAATCAGTTTTACAGTTCAAATGATAAATACAATTTCTTGGGTTTTTTTTAAATTATTTAAACCCTAAGAATAAATGAAAGATTTTTATTTATTTTTCACTCAGTTCAAAATTTACAATAATAAAGATTGCATTCTCAAAAATAACTGATGAATTTTGATCTTCGGAATGTTTCAGTTGTTTTAAAAGATCAAATTTAAAATCAAAAGGCAATAAGAAATAAGAGAGTGTTCATTTTCTGAGCTGTGCATATTTTCTCCAGTCAAATTTTCATTTTCTTGTAGTGGCCTTTCTTGACTGTACCTTGTCTACGTTTTGTATGTTTATTCTTTCTCACTAGGTAGCTAGGTGGTACTACTGCTGAAAAGGATCTGGGGGTTATAGTGGATCACAAATTGAAACTTCTTCAAACATGTTAAGAACAGTTATAAAGAGGACTGTGACCAATTGTTCACCATGTCCACTGAAGGTAGGACAGTAAGTAATGGGTTTAAACCACAGCAAGGAAGATACAAGTTAGATATTAGGAAAACCTTTCTAACTATAGTCTTTCAAAGGAGGCTGTGAAATCCCCATCACTGGAGGCTTTTGAGAGCAGCTTGGACAGAAAACGGTAAGGGATGGTCTAGGTTTACTTGGCTTCAATGCAGGGTGTTGGACTTGATAACTTCCCAAGGTCCCTTCGGTCGTACATTTCTATAATTCTATATATTGTTTTTGCGTGTCTTCATTATCTGTTTTTGTTTGTCATAGGACTTTATTTTCTGACTATAATTTAGGTCTTCACTGTGGAGCAGTGAGATGTTTAAATATATCATGTTTTACGATCATGTTCCTAGATGTGAGTAATATACACAGACAAGATTTATTTGCATAAATGAATACTGCAGCTGATCTCTTTTGTAACTTTGCAAGGCATATATTAAGACATGTATTAATGTAGACCTTTCTCCGGTACCCTGTAAAATCTCAATTCCACCATATAACCTGGTAGAATAAGAAAGTAATTTTAGTAGAGTATTAAGTAGGCAAAATGGAAATGAACTCATTTCAGTGTGATTGGTTCAGCTATTAGTTAGTCATCCCATTTTGTATCTGTGCAATTCACTGCATCTATTTGTATGTAGGATTTTACATTTATTTTAATCAAATCTCTTATTGTTGCCTGTAGACCCCACTGCTCTATTATTAATTATGATTATTAATACAATACAGTACTAACAATATGTTCTGTGCTTCACAGATAGTTATGAAGACTATCAGTGTATTGATCCATTGATCCATCTATTTACCTGTATATCCCGTCACCATAATAACAAAGCACCTGTCCTGAAAAATTTACAGTTTATGCAGAGATATAATGAAGTAGGTGTAACCAAAACCAGTGCAACTGAATGGTGAAGTTAAGAATGTATGTTGTTAATTCCCTGGTTTTTGTGTGATTGTTTTTTTTTTTTTTTTTTGCATAATAGATTTTTTTATAGTAGATTAAAGGGGATGGATGGTGAAGCTCATATCACCAGTTTGGCTCTGTGTTGTGAACATAAGAATGGCCATACTGGGTCAGACTAAAGGTCCATCCAGCCCAGTATACTGTCTACCGACAGTGGTCAATGCCAGGTGCCCCAGAGGGAGTGAACCTAACAGGTAGTGATCAAGTGATCTCTCTCCTGCCATCCATCTCCACCCTCGGACAAACAGAGCCTAGGGACACCATTCCTTACCCATCCTAGGTAATAGCCATTAATGGACTTAACCTCCATGAATTTATCCAGTTCTCTTTTAAATCCTGTTATAGTCTTAGCCTTCACAACCTCCTCAGGCAAGGAGTTCCACAGGTTGACTGTACGCTGAGTGAAGAAGAATTTCCTTTTATTTGTTTAAACCTGCTACCCATTAATTTAATTTGGTGGCCCCTAGTTCTTATATTATGGGAACAAGTAAATAACTTTTCCTTATTCACTTTTTCCACACCTCTCATGATTTTATATACCTCTATCATATCCCCTCTTAGTCTCCTCTTTTCTGAAAAGTCCTAGCCTCTTTAATCTCTCCTCATATGGCACCCGTTCCAAACCCCTAATCATTTTAGTTGCCCTTTTCTGAACCTTTTCTAATGCCAGTATATATATATATTTAGATGAGGGAACCACATCTGTATGTACTATTCAAGATGTGGGCGTACCATGGATTTATATACGGGCAATAAGATATTCTCTGTCTTATTCTCTATCCCTTTTGTAATGATTCCTAACATCCCATTTGCTTTTTTTGCTGCATACTGCGTTGAACTCTTCAGAGAACTATCCATGATGACTCCAAGATCTTTCTCCTAATTAGGTGTAGCTAAATTAACCCCCATCATATTGTATGTATAGTTGGGGTTATTTTTCCCAATGTGCATTACTTTACATTTTCCCACATTAAATTTCATTTGCCATTTTGTTGCCCAATCACTTAGTTTTGTGAGATCTTTTTGAGGTTCCTTACAGTCTGCTTTGGTCTTAACTACCTTGAGCAGTTTAGTATCACTGAAAACTTTGCCACCTCACTGTTTACCCCTTTCTCCAGACCATTTATGAATCAGTTGAATAGGATTGGTCCTAGGACTGACCCTTTGGGGCACACCACGAGTTACCCTCTCCATCCTGAAAATTTACCATTTATTCCTACCCTTTGTTCCCTGTCTTTTAATCAGTTCTCAATTCATGAAAGGATCTTCCCTCTTATCCCATGACAACTTAATTTATGTAAGTGTTTTTGGTGAGGGACCTTGTCAAAGGCTTTTTGGAAATCTAAGTACACTATTTCCACTGGATCCCCCTCGTCCACATGTTTGTTGACCCCCCCCCAAAGAACTCTAATAGATTAGTAAGGCATGATCTCCCTTTACAGAAACCATGTTGACTTTTGCTTAACAATTTATGTTCTTCTATGTGTCTGACAATTTTATTCTTCACTAGTGATTCAACTAATTTGCCTGATACTGACGTTAGACTTACCGGTCTCTAATTTCCAGGATCACCTCTAGAGCCCTTCTTAAATATTGGTGTTACATTAGCTATCTTCCAGTCATTGGGTACAGTAGCTGATTTAAAGGACAGGTTACAAACCACAGTTAATAGTTCCGCAATTTCACATTTGAGTTCTTTCAGAACTCTTGGTGAAAGCCATCTAGTCCCGGTGACTTGTTACAGTTAAGTTTATCAATTAATTCCAAAACCTCCTCTAGTGACACTTCAATTTGTGATAATTCTTCAGATTTGTGGAAGAATTTCAATGTCATTTTCAGATATGATCACAATTGAATTCATACCGAAGACACACCCAATGAAGACCCAATGGAGTGGGTGATTAAGGTGCTTGTTCTTGTGTAGTGTCTTTTTGGATGGGGGGGTTTAGTTTGTCTAAAAAGCCTTTGGAAACCCTTACAGACAGAGGCGACACCATGTGCTTCCCCAGAGTTCTGCCAGGGCTTATATTTTTATTTGTATTTCTTTTTTTGCAGGGAGTGGGTTCTAAAGATGTGATTGCACAGTAGTTTATTTCAATAACAATAGCGAGCTGTCTCCCTTTACCCTTTGTCATCCTGGTGCTGACCTACAGCGACTCTCCAGCCACCTCAATGGGGCTGTGCATGGGAGGCAAATGCTGCACTTCCAGAGGCTTGCAGGAGCCCGTGAGGCCGGGCGCCTACCCCGATGTATGTTCGTGTCTCGCACAGAGACCTGGGGAGGATTTAACCAGGGCCACAGGGTGGCTAATGCACAAGAGTCCCTGGTGGGGGGAAAGACAGCAGGGCTTGGAAGCCACATCTGGAAATCATCCAGCCTCCAAGGGCTTGGGGCGGGGCTGAGGCTGACCAATTCCTGTGTATGGGTTTCTTGTTGACTCGGAGCCAGCCCTACGTACCAGCAAGTGGAGCTGAGCCAGTCATGTGACCTTGGAGGATGAGCAAACTGTGAGTTGTGCCCTGCGGGGAGAGGCAGGAGCAATGTCTGGATGTTGCAGGGAGTTGCTGCTGCTTTCTGGGAGTAGAGAGTGAGAGTAAGGGGGATCTGCCTAGGGCAGGCCATGACTCAAGCTGTTCAGGGTTGGCTGAACCTTTAAATTGTGCCCCCCCACACACTATCAAGAGTTACACATCATCTCTGCATAAAGAATGCAAGGTTGTGCTATCAAGAATTTCAAGACTTCCATATGTTTAATCCCTGTAACAGAAATAGCTCTATATACCATCTGAAATTGGTCTTTCGACAGCATTGTGAGACATTGCAACAGAGACCTGGCTTGAAAAAGAACAAGATTCTGGATTCAGAAACATCACTAGACATAATAGAGATTAGTCAGTGCTGCATAAACAAGGACAGATAGATAATGGCTTAATAGAAAAATCGGCAGTAGTGTTAACTTGTACACTAATATGTAGTGGAGTACCAATAGATGATCATAGTGACTGATCACTAGAACAAAATTATCCATTCTAAACCACACCAAAAAATTCTGGGGATACCTAGAGTAGCTTTACTATGCATTAGGCTGGCCAGTTGACATTGTTTACACTAGGGATAGAAGTAATAATCTGGTGTGCAAGCTTTCTGAAGTGGGCCAACTCATGGCTTTTGATTTACAGTGTAAGGCAAATACTCTTAATATTAAGTTTTTGTCACAGTCATAGGAACAACAGTGTCCTGATGACTGTGAACCTGAGAGTCCGTTGAACAAGAAAGCAAGAACTTTACTTTTTTCCATGTATTTTTTTCACAGATTCATAGGCAACGACGCTGGGAAAGACCATTCAGTTGAACAAATTGAATGTGGCAGAGCTACTTTTTGATGAATGTGGGAGTGTTTGTTAATATATATTGGTCTATATCCCAAAATGTGTTATAGGATTTCTGAGATGACCAGGTGGAATGTCAGGAGGAGCATCGTTTCAACACACTTCCCCTCCACCTACAATCATAAGACCAGTGATTGCAAGCTATTAGGGCTGAATTAGTCTAACTTCCAAACAATGGAGCAACTATCACAAAGGCATTCTCTTAGATGGCGTGGCAGGTAGAGTGGGGAAAAAACAATCTGAGGTAAAAGAAAGACTTCATACCTAGGCCCTGTAATGAAAGCCATTGAGAAATATGAAAGAGACAAGGTGGTTCTGTTATTGAACCAAAATCTGTTAGTGGGAGAGACAAGAAGTTGGTCTAATAGAAGATATTACCTCACCCACATCTATCTATTGTCCTGGGACCAACACAACTACAACAACATTCCATATTTTGAGAAATATAATTGCGCACAGGCACACACAAAGATGAGAAAGATGAGTTTTCATGAGAGTGGGTGTCAGGGACCACAGCCGGACAGTCATGTCCATAGATGGACTGGAGAAGGAGGTCGAGCCACAGTCAATAACCTGGATCCAGAGCTGAAGGGGTGGGGTCAAGCCATAGTCTGGAACCAGGACCTGGGGCCCAGGGTCAAGTCACAGAAAATACTCAGGAGCCAGGGGCAGGCTGAACAATCTGCTTGTTGATATCCACATTTCCATGGCAGGTCCATAGCTGTGCTTGCACAGCCTCTTCTCACTACAGGCCCAAAAGATCCAATATCTCTTGTCTCCTCCAGGCTGGAGCGTGTCTGGAGCATGTAGCTGGCATGGTCAGCTGGGCAGATGCACACAACAATGGAGAGCTGCTAGACAGGAAATCAGGAAAAGGTATTTCAAAAAAATTGTGGGTCTTTAAAGGAGAGAGATAGCTTCCAGTCTCCATAACCCCTAGGCAGTAGAGTTCACAATGGTGACCAGAGCAGTCAGTGTTGGGCATTGTGGGACAGCTTCTGGATGATTATTAGGCTTGGCACAGGTAACACAGTGTCTACGTATCTACGTGTTGATCTCTGTACCTTGACCTTGGCTCAATGCTGCTTGGGGAGGTGATATTACTATATTGGCCTAATAGGCCACTTACAGCAGTGGAAGACAAATTTAAGTGTGGACACGAGCAGAACTAGATACTTAAGATCTTGCACTTAGCACACTTGAGTATAGAGGCATAAGTTGCTTTCTACTGGCTTTCCAGATTTTGATGCTAGGAGCAGTCATGAACTTATCTGGTCCTCAGTACAAGTTGAGCTGCCAGGAGAAGCTGATGAAGAGCTAGCAATGCTAGCTTTCTGACAATGATATAAGGATAATCCCAGCAGGCTTTTAAAGATAAATTTCTATCCCTTTTTGCATTGCTGTAAGAGGGCTGAGGACCTGACCCATTATGAACAGAGGGAGTTGCTAAAGTGCCAGAAGCAAAATGATGTGAAAACTGGATTCTTTTCTTTTATAAGGTGTAAGGGCACTGGAACCGGAAGGGCCATGGCCCTCTCACTTTTTGAAAGTGGACAGGCCTGGCCCGTCCACTTTTTGCCATGGGCCATCCCACCTTGCCCGCAGCTGGAGCCCAACCAGGGATTCTTGGCAGCATGGGGCACTGCAGACCCTCCACCTGTAGTGGCTGAAGTGGAAGGGCAGAGAGCACCCCGTATCTCTGCCCCCCGGACCCCTCACCCATTTACCATGGACAGGCTGTGGCTCCAAGGCCCCATCCCTTGGCTGGAGCCTGGTTGGGGAGAGCTGTGCAGGAGCCACAAACACTGAGCAGGAGGGGCTGCTTGGCATGGACAAGAGCTGGGGGATGCTCTTGTCCTCCCTACCCCAGGCTGGTGGAGGGTCCGTGACTCCCAGCCTGCTCCAGCTTCCATCTTGGCTGGGGGGGCGGGGCCCTGGGTGGAAGGGATGGGGTGGGGCCCACCCAGGGACCCACACACTTTTGGGAAGGCTCCACCACCATTGCTAAGGTGATTCTTGTTGCATCAGTTAACTGGATAGTTTTGTCTGAGATTGATATCAGTCTAAAGAATGCTGCAAACATCTTGACTTTTTTTTTCAGTTTTGTTCATTTTATGCACTTGGCAGTACTTTGAGTGTGGTCACTCTCACTATTTCTCTGTAGTCAGTTTCACTTGTGTAGCCTTTTGGTCAGTTTGCCCCAATATTTGTGTGGGAATCTCATACCCCAATGGGTAAGAAATACTTTAAAAAAAGAAAGCATGTGACTTATAAACCTCAGATGTCGTTAGGAGGGCTCAGGAGCAGTTGGGAGTACCTAAAAGTAATTGTGACTCCACTTTCAGGAAATGGCTGGATTTCAGGTAGGCAATGTCCCTTTAGTGGGAAGAGAAGTAGCTGTTTAAAAAATTCAGTATTAGAATTCTATTTTTATTGACCAAGAAAAATCCTGAGAACAGGCTCTAAACCTTGAAAGGTTTCTAATAACAGAAATCTATACAGGGCAAACATTTGTAATTAAATACAAAACAACTCCAAATATTTTTACGGTGTTGAAAATAGGCCCATTTCCATAGCAAATTTCATGAATTTTATGGCAAAAATAAGCATATTTTCTACATGAAATTATACATTATTCAGCGACCAATTAACCCACTGCCCTGTACAATCAATATGAGTGGCAGGAAGCCCACGACATTTTAGGAATCAAAATCCCATGAAACAAAATGTGAATTTCATGCAGCTGTACTTGACCCACCAAAACAAGGAACTTTACAAACAGTCTATTGAAAATCTGGAGAACACATCTGGTCATAGCACATAATAAAGGACAAAGAGAATGTGGCAGAAAATAGTCTCCCATTGCCCTGCTTCCAAGGTGTGTATCTGAATCCCATGAAAATCAAAGCATTTCTTCCCAGTGAGTCAAACAGAAGGACTCACCCCCTGCTTACTTCCAATTAGCAATGTTGAATGCTACTCTGTGTGTGACTGACACTGATTTTTCTATTGCTAATGTATTTTAATACAATTATTTGTTGCATGATATAATTTTATATACTGATTGGTATGAGAGACAAGTAAAATCTTTTGCTTCTGTGTGGATGGCTAAATACATCTTCCCAGTTTTGTGGATAGTAGCCTCTGAACAAAATTTGAGTTACTGTCAAAATTCTTATATAGTTTTGGTGCCTAGATTGGAGTATATTTTATCTATTTTTTTTATCAAAGGCAGTTTAGGAACTATTTACTGCAGGATTATTTTGATAATCTTTAATCTTTATCCAAGTGATAAAGGAAAAAAAATCACTACCTAGCATAACTGGTATTTCTGGCTGAAGAGTTGTGTAAAGAGTTCTTGATGTAGTTTATGACATCTTGTCACCATTCAAAGCTTTTGAAGATTATTATCTAGTATTTCCTTTCCTCCTGCTCCAGAGAGAGAGATCTTCCATTGTTCATTTAGTGCATATTATACTGGGTTTTTCTGAATGTTGTTCTCACAACCATTTAGATATCCAACACGATCTACTTCATATGCTTTCCCCCATTTAATTAAGGTCATCTATATTTCTTTCATGTTATAGTATTATTTGTCTATTTAGATTCTGAACCCCTAATCTTAAATCAATGGCAGACAGGCACCTTTGAAAAACCTCATTAGCCATGTATCTGCATCCTTAGGTGCCTAAACACCTTTAAAATTATAGGCCCAACTTTTCTATCCATAGTGAAAAGTACCTGAGATTTCATACTTCCAAGGCTACAAATCCTCCAAAGCCACATCTGTTTAAACTACATCTTCATTCCCGCACCAATAAATAACCAGATCGCTAGCTTGGGTGGGGTTTAGAGAAGTCTGGGAAGAGAGAAAGCCAATCCTTCTCTAGAATGATCCTCCCACCTGTATTTTGGCTGTAGTCCTGGTGCCAGATTGTGGGGGTTTTCTCCGCATCACTGGCATCCAAGTGCCCTGTGGTGAAGTTGAGAGGGGATCAAGTATGGGTGCAACTTATTTTCCCACACCTCTGTCCATGGATTGTTGATAAATAATTTAATAAATTCTGACCCATAATCACACACTGAGAACTAACCTACACCTCAGTTAGTTAATTTGGGTTCCCTCCACTCAGTCAAACCCATGATTTCTGAGCTCTAAATCTTATTCCTAATTAATGAGCCTGGGAGTTTATCCTCCCTCCTATCTTGTAGTGAATTAATTTTGGGTTCCCCTTCATTTATTAAATTCTGGCACCTTCCTGCCCTTCAATTATTGGATTCTGCGCTTCCTCCCTTCCCACCATTAATTAATGCATTTTCCCCCCTTCCTTCTTTGCGGAGCCTCTCTGGAGACAACAGGTGTCACTAATTGAGCACCCCAAATTAGTGGATACTTTTGACCATAATCTCTATATGCTTCAGCTCCCATTTGTAAAATGGGATTGTCATAAATTTAAAGGGAAGGATAAACACCTTTAAATCCCTCCTGGCCAGAGGAAAAACCCTTTCACCTGTAAAGGGTTAAGAAGCTAAGATAACCTCGCTGGCACCTGACCAAAATGACCAATGAGGAGACAAGATACTTTCAAAGCTGGGGGAGGGGGAACAAAGGGTGTCTCTTTCTCTGTGATCCTTTTGTCAGGACCAGAGCAGGAATGCAGGTCAGAACTCCTTTAAAGAGTCAGTAAGCAATCTAGTTAGATATGTGTTAGATTCTGTTTTGTTTAATGACAGGTTTCAGAGTAGCAGCCGTGTTAGTCTGTATTCGCAAAAAGAAAAGGAGTACTTGTGGCACCTTAGAGACTAACAAATTTATTAGAGCATAAGCTTGCATCAGATGAAGTGAGCTGTAGCTCACGAAAGCTTATGCTCTAATAAATTTGTTAGTCTCTAAGGTGCCACAAGTACTTCTGTTTTGTTTAAATGGCTGATAAAATAAGCTGTGCTGAATGGGATGTATATTCCTGTTTTTGTGTCTTTTTGTAACTTAAGGTTTTGCCTAGAGGGATTCTTTATGTTTTGAATCTGATTACCCTGTAAGGTATTTACCATGCTGATTTTACAGAGGTGATTCTTTTACTTTTTCTTTCATTAAAATTCTTCTTTTAAGAACCTGATTGTTTTTTTCATTGTTCTTAAGATCCAAGGCTTTGGGTCTGTGTTCACCTATGCAAATTGGTAAGGATTTTTATCAAGCTTTCCCTAGGAAAGGGAGTTAGTGGGCTTGGGGGGATATTTTGGGGGAGAGACGTTTCCAAGTGGGCACTTCCCCTGTTCTTTGTGTAACACTTTGGTGGTGTCAGCGTTTAATCTAAGCTGGTAAGAATAAGCTTAGGGGGTCTTTCATGAAGATCCCCACATCTGTACCCTAGAGTTCAGAGTGCGGAAGGAACCTTGACAGGGATAATACCATCCCCTCACCTCACGGAGATGAATATTAAATGAACTGTTATGAAGTACTCAGATATTATGGTGATGAGCGCCATAAAAAAAACTGAAGAAATGAACAATTATGTCTTCAGAGCAGTGTTTGATTAGTGTGCAGTACATAAGATCTAGGGCCACATGTTGAACAATGAAGATAAAACAAAATATTGAATAGCTGTTTGTTCAATGAGCAATGTCCATTCTGTGCACAGAGACAGGGGTCTTGTGGAATATATAGTATGTGCTCATGTAATTAAAGACTGTATCATAATGACAGGTTTCAGAGTAGCAGCCATGTTAGTCTGTATTCGCAAAAAGAAAAGGAGTACTTGTGGAACCTTAGAGACTAAAAAGTTTATTTGAGCATAAGCTTTCGTAAGCTGCAGCTCACTTCATCATAATGGATACTCACAAGGGGGCTAATTAAGGTCGCACAGGTAACCTTAATTCTGCATTTCCTAACTTTCGAGTGCTTGACTTTATGACTTTAATCTAAGTCTACATGAAAAACTTTTGCCGGTATAGTAACGTCAGTTAGGGTTTGGTTTTGTTTTTTTAACAGCATTACTATAGTGGCAAAAATCCTAGTGTAGACACAGCAAAAGCAGAGATTTTTTTTGTCGGTAGAGCTTATTTTATTTGGGGAATAGTAGGTTTCAGAGTAGCAGCCATGTTAGTCTGTATTCACAAAAAGAACGGGAGTACTTGTGGCACCTTGTGGCACTAACAAATTTATTTGAGCATAAGCTACAGCTCACTTCATTGGATGCATTCAGCAAAGGAACCTTTTTGCCAGGATCAGTGTATATTCACTAGGACGGTTTGCCAGTGGAGATTAGGTCTCAGTAATGTTCTTTTAACATAGTTCTTCTGTGCATAGAAAAGGTCTCCAGAATTTTGTTGTTATGGGTAAAATCCTTAGCATCTTTTTTTATAAATGGCTGAACTGTTTTGGCTGAAAATTTTCAAAACAATTCAGCATGAGGGAGACACCTGGCCTAGAAAATTTCAGCCTAAATGGTTGAAGTTTCACAAAGTTATGAGGAACTAAAATCAGGGCCTTGTAATGGGAAATGCTACTTAATAGGCAGTACTAGTAATACTCGTATTTTTCTGGGTATTTTTCTCTCATTTAGTGTTAATTGAAGTAATCCATGTGAATTAAAGAATGGGAAAATATATATTGCATTGTTTATGCAATTAATTTATTATATTATGGCTAATTTCTTCTTGTTAAGTTTTTCCTGGACCTTCTCAATTTTTGGATCCATAGTTAAAGTTCGAATCATGGCTTTCTAGTTCTGACAAGGACAGCACTGGAGCTGCCAATTCCACTTTAAAAATAAATGACACAGTGTCAATATGAAGGTGTATGGTGTTAATTGGTACAATGAATTGGCTGCTTCCCTTGGCTAATAAGATACTGCTATTTCTTTAACAGCAACATACTGGCTACAAATTCTGCAACAGATTTGCCAATTTGTATGTTCACAAAAGTTTGTTGTATTATAGGGAGAGTGCAAAGCCAGTCTAGAGGAAAAAGAATAGGTTAATACTTTTTCATGCACATTCTCATAAAATGAAAGAAAAAATAAGACCATATATTTTTGACAGAAGATAAATTCTGTAGACCATTCTGCAGGTGTTGACTTGACACACTTGTATATTGTTTCTGAGCTACAATAAAATGAATTCAGATGGCTTTTTGACAATGTGGTGATTGTAGTGAAAACTGACCATCTGGGGTGAGTGTTCTGTACTATTTATACACTAGTCTAAAATATGTTTCTCTTCACTTCAAGGTAACTGAGCTTCACAACATCAAAAACATAACCAGACTGCCTCGAGAGACAAAGAAGCATGCAGTGGCAATTATTTTTCATGATGAGACATCAAAGACATTTGCCTGTGAGTCAGGTAAGCAATTACTACCACATCTCCAGCTTCAGGAAATCAAGCTGTATATGAAACAATGATTCAGAAGATGGATTAAGATACAGCAATAAATAGTAAGCGTTATCTTAATGGGAATGTGTTGTATTTTTTTTTTAAGTAACCAATACTGGAAGTTTTGATTGTGGTGTTGTTTGTAGAGGTTTTGGTAATGATTTATTATTTGTCTTTATATGGGTTTTGTGCCCAGATGGTCCAGAGACTCTTGAGGTTTTCAGCTAAGCTTGTAGAACAAGTAAACATACCTATGGGACATTATTAAGGCAAGCAGTGACACGAATTCTGTTTTGGCCAAGTGTTGCTGTAAGCATTTGCTAGGGGAGTGATGCTGTCATGGGAAAGAGAGAGGCAAAAAACAATTAAAATCTCAAGACACTTTAAAGCCGAACTTCAAGCAATTTATGTATTGAACAGTTACCTGGCATGATGAATGAATAAAGTTCTGAGTGTATTTGGGTGTTGTGATTCATAAAATCACCTATCATTAGTGAGACACCAAATGCTTTGTATTTTTAAAGTACACTAGCTTTCTTGTTTTGAAACCGCACAAGTATATGACTATATTCATTGGTGCCTTACACTTCAAAAAAAAAATGATTTTAGTCTTTAAAGTTGAACATTTCTTATTAATTGATAACATACATTTGTTTAAGTTGAACTAGATTGTTTAAAGCTATACATTTCCTTAATTATTATTAAACAATATACAGTACCATGAATGCACGTAACAGAGCATTACAGACAAATAAAATGACATTCTGTAAGAGCAGACAGTCTAAATTAGACGTAACACCACAAAGGATAACAATAAATATTGGGAAGGGAGATTGCAAAAAGGCAATATATCATTGGATATGCACATTTAGGCCCCAGTCATGCAAACATTTATCCATGTGCTTAACTCCATTCACATGAGTAGTATCCGTAAAACTACTCAAAATCGGAGGGATAACCTGACAGAGAAGTGAATTTTGAGGTAAAAGGAAAAAAAATGCAGTTGCTTTCTAGGATCCAGTTCAGGGGTATCAGCAGCAAAGGTAGGTAGGTGATATGTGTCAGTGAGTCTATTAGTTTTATGTATCTATTTTAGAGTTAAAAAAATAACAGGCACCTATCCCAGACTCTAGGCCAGTGATGGGCAACCTGCGGTCTACGGGCCGCATGCAGCCCATCAGGGTAATCTGATTGCTGGCGTGAGATATTTTGCTGACATTGACCGTCTGTAGGCACAGCCCCCCACAGCTCCCAATGACCACGGTTCTCCGTTCCCGGCCAATGGGATCTGCGGGAAGCGGCAGGCCCCAGGGACGTGCTGGCTGCTGTTTCCTGCAGCTCATGCTGGTCGGGAACAGTGAACCGCGGCAATTGGGAGCTCCAGTGGAGGCCATGCCTGCGGACGGCCAATGTCAGCAAAATGTCTTGCAGCCCACAATCCGATTACCCTGATGGGCCGCAGGTTGCGCACCATGGCACCCTAACGTAATCATACATTGAATTCAATTACATTAAATCTCAGCAACATTAAAATCAGTTCCACAGGAACTTGGCTCTTTGATTCTCTACTGCAGCTGGAAAGCATACCCTCAGCCTGTGGAGAACTGGGAAACCAATGGTTTATTTTCATGGGGGAAAAATGTGACTGAGTTTCTGTTCACTTATCTTGTTATCCATGGGGTGTGAATGAGATAATTTGTGTCTTGAAACAGGACAAGCTATGCAGTGACTGGGAAAAAGTAATAAATTGAACTATCAGGGACTGTCAACCTGTGACCTGAGTTATAGAATCATGGAATATTCAAAGACCATTGTATCAGCTTCATAAGTGTTATATGTATCTGCATGGGCTGGGGGAGAGCTACAGTAGTTTCTTGCAGGAACTAAAATCACTGGGGAGTGATTAAAGCAAATCCAGAGGAGCCTCAACCCCTCTGAGGGAAACTGCATATTCTAATTTGACGTGGTTCAAAAGACTGCCAAACACAAACAAATTGAAAATGATATAATATGACCACCCTGATGTGGAAAGAAGGGCACTCTCACTCGTTCCAGATTTACCTGTCTAGCGCCCAAACCAAACGTGTTGTCTGAGATTTTTGTGAATGTCTTGGTGACAAATGAAACCAGAGGGAAGATAGATAGAGCGTTGGTGCTAGACATCTCATGCTGAGACTGGTTGGTTGCAGTGTAAAGATTTTTATGGTTGTGTGGGAGGCAAAGTGGGAAAATAGTGGCAATTAGGAGTTGTTTTTTAAGTCACCTTATGTAACTACATTGTCAAGTCAATTATTTATCATTTTATAGTCTTATTAATATATATGGTTGAAGAGCCACACCAACACAAAATGGGTATAAAGTCTCCAGGCATGTGGCCAGACAGGGAAATTTGAAATTAAGGGAAAAAAGCTTTTTTAAAAATGTTACCAGTACTTCATAATACAATATTATTATCATATTTAATGTCCTGAAGCCACAAAAGATAATTCTATTCTGATGATACAAAGCTCTAAGAGGGCATAAGTGACAGACCTTTATTAAGTCTTTTGAGAAAGATTTACATAATTCTTCCTATCATATAAAAGATAAAAGTGACTTGAAGGATCATCCTGGTGTTATTACTGTGTTCAATAAAATAAAAAAATTGTTGGATGAATCAATTCTCAAGACTACTGTATCAAACTACTCCAAATGGCATCAATTTTATTGTATTTTCAGTGCTCACTAAGTGTGGTATTTTAAAACAAGTAGAAAAGCTGTTGTAGGAAATCTTCATAAGTTGTAGGAATCTTCATTTTTTTAAATGAAAAAAAAAACCCTGCATCATGGAATCCTGAATTTAATGTGTAGAAGCACTGGATTTAAAACTATTTATTATGGGCAGAGCTGATAATATTTTCCCATTATAAAACCCTGTTTAGAGTTACAAATGACTTTGCCAAACTTTAACTATTCAAGCTGAAATTTTCCATGTTGGGTGTCTGCATCAGACTAAAGTCTGTTGGCAAGTTTCATCAGAAATAGTTCAGACCATATTTGGGGGTAGGGAGGAAGATTATGACAAATGTTTTGTTGAGAAGCTGAACTTTCCTGTGAAAAACCACCCAAAACTGGCCAAGTTATGAGCCTCTGAAAATCTGTTTGTACAATCTCAGTAGAGATTTGTTACAGTTTGTAGGTTCTTTCTTTGACATTTCTGTCTATAATTAGCACACTCAATCCTAGGGCTGCAGGTGCTGAGCAGAACTATCCTGGTTGCTGCTCCTGGCTGCTGTTGGACTCCCCACAAAAACTGAGAGCAGGAAGACTCTCTCTCTCCTGTGCTTTCTGTGCTCCCCCTACTGGGTCCAGGCAGCATCGCGAGGAAGAATGCAGAGTCAACAGCCAGATTTCCAGCAGCATCTACTATTGTTATCAGTTACTGCATTAACTCAAGATTCAGAGGTCTGAATGAATCTAAATGTTCCAACTATGCTTATGACCCCTTTGGGTGTCAAGGTGATGCCACATGATGGAATATCCATTTGTACAGCTTCATAAAAAAACCCTAGAAAATTACATGCAAGAACATAAGAATGGCCACACTGGATCAGACCATTTAGCCCAGTATCCTGTCTTCTGACAGTAGCCAATGCCAGGTGCTCCAGATGGAGGCACCCATCTGTCGGCCTGACATTGCATCCCAGGAAGTATGCTGCCTGTCAGGAACCCATGTCCTAGATGTTACAGACCAATTGTCAAGGATCATCCAGCCCTCTGAATACTATCCCATGCTGCTCATCCATGTGGGCACTAATGATACTGCAAGATATGACCCTAAAAAGATCAGAAGTGACTACAGGGCTCTGGGAGTAAAGGTGAAGGAGTTGGGGGAGCAGGTGGTGTTCTCTTCAATCCTTCTAGTCAAGGGTAGGGGCCCAGGCAGAGACAGATGCATCCTGGAGATAAATGCCTGGCTGCAGTGATAGTGCCACCAGGAGGGTTTCAACTCTCTTAATCACGGGATGCTGTTCCAGGAAGTAGGACTGCTAAGCAGTGATGGGGTCCACCTATCAAGGAATGGGGAAGAGTATATTTGGATACATACTGGCTAACCTCATGAGGATGGCTTTAAACGAGATTCAAAGGGGACAGGTTACCAAAGCTCACAGGTAAGTCAAAAACATGGAGACCTGGGAGAAGGGTTGGAATTTGGTGGGAACACAGGCTGTTATAGCAGGGATAAAGGAGAGACAAGACACAACTGGAGTGTGGGAATCAAATCAGTATCTTAGATGTCTATAAAAAGAAAAGGAGTACTTGTGGCACCTTAGAGACTAACAAATTTATTTGAGCATAAGCTTTCGTGAGCTACAGCTCACTTCATCGGATGCATTTGGTGGAAAAAACAGAGGAGAGATTTATATACACACACACAGAGAACATGAAACAATGGGTTTATCATACACACTGTAAGGAGAGTGATCACTTAAGATAAGCCATCACCAACAGCAGGGGGGGGAAAGGAGGAAAACCTTTCATGGTGACAAGCAGGTAGGCTAATTCCAGCAGTTAACAAGAATATCAGAGGAACAGTGGGGGGTGGGGTGGGAGGGAGAAATACCATGGGGAAATAGTTTTACTTTGTGTAATGACTCATCCATTCCCAGTCTCTATTCAAGCCTAAGTTAATTGTATCCAGTTTGCAAATTAATTCCAATTCAGCAGTCTCTCGTTGGAGTCTGTTTTTGAAGCTTTTTTGTTGAAGTATAGCCACTCTTAGGTCTGTGATCGAGTGACCAGAGAGATTGAAGTGTTCTCCAACTGGTTTTTGAATGTTATAATTCTTGACGTCTGATTTGTGTCCATTCATTCTTTTACGTAGAGACTGTCCAGTTTGGCCAATGTACATGGCAGAGGGGCATTGCTGGCACATGATGGCATATATCACATTGATAGATGCGCAGGTGAACGAGCCTCTGATAGTGTGGCTGATGTGATTAGGCCCTATGATGGTATCCCCTGAATAGATATGTGGACAGAGTTGGCAACGGGCTTTGTTGCAAGGATAGGTTCCTGGGTTAGTGGTTCTGTTGTGTGGTGTGTGGTTGCTGGTGAGTATTTGCTTCAGATTGGGGGGCTGTCTGTAAGCAAGGACTGGTCTGTCTCCCAAGATCTGAGAGAGCGATGGCTCGTCCTTCAGGATAGGTTGTAGATCCTTGATGATGCGTTGGAGGGGTTTTAGTTGGGGGCTGAAGGTGATGGCTAGTGGCGTTCTGTTGTTTTCTTTGTTGGGCCTGTCCTGTAGTAGGTGACTTCTGGGTACTCTTCTGGCTCTGTCAATCTGTTTCTTCACTTCAGCAGGTGGGTACTGTAGTTGTAGGAATGCATGATAGAGATCTTGTAGGTGTTTGTCTCTGTCTGAGGGGTTGGAGCAAATGCGGTTATATCGTAGCGCTTGGCTGTAGACAATGGATCGAGTGGTATGATCTGGATGAAAGCTAGAGGCATGTAGGTAGGAATAGCGGTCAGTAGGTTTCCGATATAGGGTGGTGTTTATGTGACCATCGCTTATTAGCACCGTAGTGTCCAGGAAGTGGATCTCTTGTGTGGACTGGTCCAGGCTGAGGTTGATGGTGGGATGGAAATTGTTGAAATCATGGTGGAATTCCTCAAGAGCTTCTTTTCCATGGGTCCAGATGATGAAGATGTCATCAATGTAGCGCAAGTAGAGTAGGGGCATTAGGGAACGAGAGCTGAGGAAGCGTTGTTCTAAGTCAGCCATAAAAATGTTGGCATACTGTGGGGCCATGCGGGTACCCATCGCAGTGCCGCTGATTTGAAGGTATACATTGTCACCAAATGTGAAATAGTTATGGGTCAGGACAAAGTCACAAAGTTCTGCCACCAGGTTAGCCGTGACAGTATCGGGGATACTGTTCCTGACGGCTTGTAGTCCATCTTTGTGTGGAATGTTGGTGTAGAGGGCTTCTACATCCATAGTGGCTAGGATGGTGTTTTTAGGAAGATCACCAATGGACTGTAGTTTCCTCAGGAAATCGGTGGTGTCTCGAAGATAGCTGGGAGTGCTGGTAACGAAGGGCCTGAGGAGGGAGTCTACATAGCCAGACAATCCTGCTGTCAGGGTGCCAATGCCTGAGATGATGGGGCGTCCAGGATTTCCAGGTTTATGGATCTTGGGTAGCAGATAGAATACCCCAGGTCCTGGCTCCAGGGGTGTGTCTGTGCGGATTTGTTCTTGTGCTTTTTCAGGGAGTTTCTTGAGCAAATGCTGTAGTTTCTTTTGGTAACTCTCAGTGGGATCAGAGGGTAATGGCTTGTAGAAAGTGGTGTTGGAGAGCTGCCTAGTAGCCTCTTGTTCATACTCTGACCTATTCATGATGACGACAGCACCTCCTTTGTCAGCCTTTTTGATTATGATGTCAGAGTTGTTTCTGAGGCTGTGGATGGCACTGTGTTCTGCATGGCTGAGGTTATGGGGTAAGCGATGCTGCTTTTCCACAATTTCAGCTCGTGCACGTCGGCGGAAGCAGTCTATGTAGAAATCCAGGCTACTCTCATAAAGAACCAACCTTCCACACAAACTTCCTCATGGCTGGACTTTACAAAAACTAGACAAGCCATTTACAAAACACACTTTGATTCTCTACAAAAGAAAAAGGACACTAAGCTATCTAAACTACTATATGCCACAAGGGGCCACAACAATGGTTCCCGTAACCCACCCAGCAATATTGTTAATCTATCCAACTATACTCTTAGCCCAGCGGAAGAATCTGTCCTATCTCGGGGCCTCTCCTTTTGCCCCTCCACCCCCACGAACATGATACAGTTCTGTGGTGACCTAGAATCCTATTTTCGACGTCTCAGACTCAAGGAATATTTCCAACACACCTCTGACCAACATATTAACCCACAGAGACCTTCCTGCCAACACTACAAAAAGAAGGATTCTGGGTGGACTCCTCCTGAAGGTCGAAACAGCAGCCTGGATTTCTACATAGACTGCTTCCGCCGACGTGCACGAGCTGAAATTGTGGAAAAGCAGCATCGCTTACCCCATAACCTCAGCCATGCAGAACACAGTGCCATCCACAGCCTCAGAAACAACTCTGACATCATAATCAAAAAGGCTGACAAAGGAGGTGCTGTCGTCATCATGAATAGGTCAGAGTATGAACAAGAGGCTACTAGGCAGCTCTCCAACACCACTTTCTACAAGCCATTACCCTCTGATCCCACTGAGAGTTACCAAAGAAACTACAGCATTTGCTCAAGAAACTCCCTGAAAAAGCACAAGAACAAATCCGCACAGACACACCCCTGGAGCCAGGACCTGGGGTATTCTATCTGCTACCCAAGATCCATAAACCTGGAAATCCTGGACGCCCCATCATCTCAGGCATTGGCACCCTGACAGCAGGATTGTCTGGCTATGTAGACTCCCTCCTCAGGCCCTTCGTTACCAGCACTCCCAGCTATCTTCGAGACACCACCGATTTCCTGAGGAAACTACAGTCCATTGGTGATCTTCCTAAAAACACCATCCTAGCCACTATGGATGTAGAAGCCCTCTACACCAACATTCCACACAAAGATGGACTACAAGCCGTCAGGAACAGTATCCCCGATACTGTCACGGCTAACCTGGTGGCAGAACTTTGTGACTTTGTCCTGACCCATAACTATTTCACATTTGGTGACAATGTATACCTTCAAATCAGCGGCACTGCGATGGGTACCCGCATGGCCCCACAGTATGCCAACATTTTTATGGCTGACTTAGAACAACGCTTCCTCAGCTCTCGTCCCCTAATGCCCCTACTCTACTTGCGCTACATTGATGACATCTTCATCATCTGGACCCATGGAAAAGAAGCTCTTGAGGAATTCCACCATGATTTCAACAATTTCCATCCCACCATCAACCTCAGCCTGGACCAGTCCACACAAGAGATCCACTTCCTGGACACTACGGTGCTAATAAGCGATGGTCACATAAACACCACCCTATATCGGAAACCTACTGACCGCTATTCCTACCTACATGCCTCTAGCTTTCATCCAGATCATACCACTCGATCCATTGTCTACAGCCAAGCGCTACGATATAACCGCATTTGCTCCAACCCCTCAGACAGAGACAAACACCTACAAGATCTCTATCATGCATTCCTACAACTACAGTACCCACCTGCTGAAGTGAAGAAACAGATTGACAGAGCCAGAAGAGTACCCAGAAGTCACCTACTACAGGACAGGCCCAACAAAGAAAACAACAGAACGCCACTAGCCATCACCTTCAGCCCCCAACTAAAACCCCTCCAACGCATCATCAAGGATCTACAACCTATCCTGAAGGACGAGCCATCGCTCTCTCAGATCTTGGGAGACAGACCAGTCCTTGCTTACAGACAGCCCCCCAATCTGAAGCAAATACTCACCAGCAACCACACACCACACAACAGAACCACTAACCCAGGAACCTATCCTTGCAACAAAGCCCGTTGCCAACTCTGTCCACATATCTATTCAGGGGATACCATCATAGGGCCTAATCACATCAGCCACACTATCAGAGGCTCGTTCACCTGCGCATCTACCAATGTGATATATGCCATCATGTGCCAGCAATGCCCCTCTGCCATGTACATTGGCCAAACTGGACAGTCTCTACGTAAAAGAATGAATGGACACAAATCAGACGTCAAGAATTATAACATTCAAAAACCAGTTGGAGAACACTTCAATCTCTCTGGTCACTCGATCACAGACCTAAGAGTGGCTATACTTCAACAAAAAAGCTTCAAAAACAGACTCCAACGAGAGACTGCTGAATTGGAATTAATTTGCAAACTGGATACAATTAACTTAGGCTTGAATAGAGACTGGGAATGGATGAGTCATTACACAAAGTAAAACTATTTCCCCATGGTATTTCTCCCTCCCACCCCACCCCCCACTGTTCCTCTGATATTCTTGTTAACTGCTGGAATTAGCCTACCTGCTTGTCACCATGAAAGGTTTTCCTCCTTTCCCCCCCCTGCTGTTGGTGATGGCTTATCTTAAGTGATCACTCTCCTTACAGTGTGTATGATAAACCCATTGTTTCATGTTCTCTGTGTGTGTGTATATAAATCTCTCCTCTGTTTTTTCCACCAAATGCATCCGATGAAGTGAGCTGTAGCTCACGAAAGCTTATGCTCAAATAAATTTGTTAGTCTCTAAGGTGCCACAAGTACTCCTTTTCTTTTTGCGAATACAGACTAACACGGCTGCTACTCTGAAACCTTAGATGTCTATATAATAATGCAAGAAGTATGGGGAATAAACAGGAAGAATTTGAAATGCTAGTTAATAAACACAACTATGACGTAGATGGTATCACAGAGACTTAGTGGGATAATATGTATGACTGGAATATTGGTATAGAAGGGTACAGCTTGCTCAGAAAGGACAGGCAGCGGAAAAAGGGAGAAGGTGTTACCTTCTATGTTAAAAATGTGTACATTTGGACTGAGGTTGAGATGGAAATAGGAAACAGACTTATTGAAAGTATCTGGGTAAGAATAAAAGGGATAAAAACAAGGATATGTCATGGTAGGGGTTACTACAGACCATCTAACCAGGAATAATAGGTGGGTGAAGCTTTTTTTAAACAACTAACAAAATTATTCAAAGCACAAGACTTGGTGGTCATGGGGGACTTCAACTACCCAGACATCTGTTGGAAAAATAATTCAGCAGGGTACAGATTATCCAGCAAACTCTTGGAATGTATTGGAGACTGTTTTTATTTCAGAAAGTGGGGTAAGATACTAGGGCTGAGACTGTTCTAGATCTGATTTTGACAAATAAGGAGGAACTGGATGAGAATTTGAAATTGGAATGCACCTTAGGTGAAAGTGATCATGAAAGGGTAGAGTTCATGATTCTAAGGAATGGTAGGAGAGAAAACAACACAATAAGACTTGAAGAAGGAAGACTTTAGTGAACTCAGGGAGTTAGGTAGGATCCGATGGGAAGCAAATCTAAGGGGGAAAACAGTTCAAAAGAGTTGGCAGTTTTTCAGAGAGACATTGTTAAGGACACGAGCAAACTATCCCACTACAGAGGAAAGATAGGAATTATGTCAAGAGACTACCCTGTCTAAACCAGGAAAACTTCAGTCATCTGAAACTCAAAAAAGAGTCCAACAAAAAGTGGAAACTAGGTTATATTGCAAAGGATGAATATAAACAAATAACACAAATATGTAGGGACAAAATTAGAAAGGCCAAGGCTCAAAATGAGATTAAACTAGTTAGAGACATAAAGGGTAACCAGAAAACATTCTACATTAGAAGCAAGAGCAAGACCCAAAGACAGGGCAGGCCCCATTACTCAATGGGGGAGGGGGGAACAATAACAGAAAATGTGGAAAGGCAGAGGTGCTTAATCACTTCTTTGTTTCGGTTATCACCAACAAAGTATAGTAGTGATTGGATGTCTAACATAGTGAATGCCAGTTAAAATGAGGTAGGAGCAGAGGCTAAAATAGGGAAAGAACAAGTTAAAAATTACTTAGAAAAGTTAGATGTCTTCAAGTCACCAGGGCCTGATGAAATGCATCCTAGAATACTTAAGGAGCTGACTGAGGAGATATCTGAGCCATTAACGATTATCTTTGAAAAGTCATGGAAGATGGGAGAGATTCCAGAAGACTGGAAAAGGACAAATATAGTGCCAATCTATAAAAAGGGAAATAAGGACAACCCGGGGAATTGCAGACCAGTCAGCTTAACTTCTATACCTGAAAAGTCAATGGACCAAATAATTAAGCAATCAATTTGCAAACATCTAGAAGATAATAAGATGATAAGTAACAGTCAGCATGGATTTGTTAAGAACAAATTGTATCAAACCAACCTGATAGCTTTCTTTGACAGAGTAACCAGCCTTGTGGATAGGGGGAAGTGGTTGACGTGGTATATCTTGACTTTAGTAAAGCTTTTGATACTGTCTTGCATGACCTTCTCATAAACAAAGTAGGGAAATACAACCTAGATGAAACTACTATAAGGTGGGTGTGACATTCTGGACCTCGGGGGAACACCCAGCACCCCCATGTTCATCCTTATAATACGATTGTGTGGTATCTAATGCAAAGTTTGTCATGTCAGAAATCTTCAGAAGGCTCATGATGTACTGAGCATTCTTGTTATGGTAACGTCATAGTAATCGTTGTTATACTAATGTTATAGTAATGTTCTAGGTTGTAATTTCATGTATATAGTTATGATACATGTGTCCTCATGGCTTAAAGCAAGTCCAGACAAAAACTCTCCAGAAGCAGAGGGGCAGTTCGCACCTCATCAGGTCATGTATGGGACAAACCCAGCCCAGCTTCAGAGGAACAAAGGACACTGGCCTAGGCAACAACAAAGGCTCTATTGAACTCTTGAGTGAGTCTCCCCTCGTTCCTTTGGTCAATTTGGGACTGACACTGAAGGGGAGGGGCAAAGCCAAGAGGGAAGAAAGGACATGATAAAAGGGAGAGTCATTTGCCATGCTCTTCCTCTCTCTTCTACCTACATCTACAGACACCACACCAAGCGACTGAAGTGCTGATCAAAGGGGAGAGCCTGGCTGAAGGGCAATCAGCCAGCCTGTGGTGAGACGCAGCTAAATTTGTAAGGGCATTGAAAGTGTTAAGATCAACTTAGAATGATTTTGCTTTTATTTCATTTGACTAAATCTGACTTGTTATGCTTTGACTTATACTTACTTAAAATCTACCTTTGCAGTTAATAAATCTGTTTGTTTATTTTACCTGAAGCAGTGTGTTTGGTTTGAAGTGTGTCAGAGACTCCCCTTGGGATAACAAGCCTGGTGCGTATCAATTTCTTTCTTAAATTGATAAACTCATATAAGTTTGCAGCATCCAGGGGGAATAACTAGACAGTGCAAGACGGAGGTTCCTAGGATTGTGTCTGAGGCCAGAGATATTGACTAGTGTCATTTGGTTGCACAATCCAAGGAGCAGTTTACATGTTACAGGCTGTGCGTGAACAGGCCAGGCGTGGAAGTTCTCACATCAGAATAGGGTAAGGCTGGCTTCCAGAGTCAAGGACTGGAGTGACCTAGAAGATCACTGGCCTGGATAAAACCAGAGGGAAATGTCACAGTGGGTCCATAATTGGTTGAAAAACCATTCCCAGAGAGTAGCTATCAGTGCTTCACAACCCATCTGGAAGGGCAAATCGAGTGAGGTCCCACAGAGATCAGTTCTGGGTCCAGTTCTGTTCAATATGTTCATCAATGATTTTGACAATGGCATAAAAGGTACACTTACCAAGTTTGTGGAAGATACCAAATTGGGAGGTGTTGCAAGTGTTTTGGAGGATAGAATTGAAATTGAAAATGATCGAGACAAACTGGAGAACGGTCTGAAGTAAATAGGATGAAATTCAATAAGGACAAATGTGAAGTACTCCACTTAGGAAGGAACAATCAGTTGCGCACTACAAAATAGGAAATGAGTTCCTAGGAAGGAGTACCACAGAAAAGGGATCTGGGGGTCATAGTGTATCACAAACTAAATATGAGTCAATAGTGTAACACTGTTGCAAAAAAAGCAAACATCAATCTGGGATGCATTAGCAGGAGTTTTCTAAGCAAGACATGAGAAGTGATTCTTCCACTCTACTCTGTTGATTAGACCTCAAGTGGAGTATTGTGCCCAGTTCTGGGCATCACATTTCAGGAAAGATGTGGACAATTTGGAGAAAGTCCAGAGAAGAGTAATACAAATGATTAAACATCTACAAAATATGACCTCTGAGGGAAGACTGAAAAGATTGACTTTGTTTAGTCTGGAGTAGAGAAGATTGAGAGGGAACATGAGAACAGTTTTCAAGTGCTTAAAAGGTTGTTACAAGGAGGAGGGAGAAAAATTGTTCTGCTCAACCTCTGAGGATAGGATAAGATGCAATGGGCTAAATTGCAGCAAGGGTCGTTTAGGTGTCTTCATGCTGTATATCTCAGGATGTCAGCATACTTTTCATACACTGTAGGATAATCTGTGGTAGACCATAATAATATGGCTATGCAGAAAAATAATAGATTCATAGATACTAAGGTCAGAAGGGACCATTCTGATCATCTAGTCCGACCTCCTGCACAGCGCAGGCCACAGAATCTCACCCACCCACTCCTACAAAAAACCTCACCTATATCTGAGCTATTGAAGTCCTTAAATCATGGTTTAAAGACTTCAAGGAGCAGAGAAGCCTCCCTCAAGTCAGCCATGCCCCATGCTACAGAGGAAGACGAAAAACCTCCAGGGCCTCTCCAATCTGCCCTGGAGGAAAATTCCTTCCCGACCCCAAATATGGCAATCAGCTAAACCCTGAGCATATGGGCAAGATTGACCAGCCAGATACTACAGAAAATTCTTTCCTGGGTAACTCAGATCCCATCCATCTAATATCCCATCTCAGGGGATTTGGCCTATTTACCCTGAATATTTAAAGATCAATTACTTACCAAAATCCCATTATCCCATCATACCATCTCCTCCATAAACTTATAGAGTAGAATCTTAAAACCAGATAGATCTTTTGCCCCCACTGCTTCCCTTGGAAGGCTATTCCAAAACTTCATTCCTCTGATGGTTAGAAACCTTCGTCTGATTTCAGGTCTAAACTTCCTGGTGGCCAGTTTGTACCCATTTGTTCTTGTGTCCACGTTGGTGCTGAGCTGAAATAATTCCTCTCCCTCTCATGTATTTATCCCTCTGATATATTTATAGAGAGCAATCATATCTCCCCTCAACCTTCTTTTAGTTAGGCTAAACAAGCCAAGCTCCTTAAGTCTCCTTTCATAAGACAAGTTTTCCATTCCATTCCTCGGATCATCCTAGTAGCCCTTCTCTGTACCTGCTCCAGTTTGAATTCATCCTTTTTAAACATGGGAGACCAGAACTGCACACAGTATTCTAGGTGAGGTCTCACCAGTGCCTTGTATAACGGTACTAAAACCTCCTTATCCCTACTGGAAATGCCTCTCCTGATGCATCCCAAAACCACATTAGCTTTTTTCACAGCCATATCACATTGGCAGCTCATAGTCATCCTATGATCAACCAATACTCCAAGGTCCTTCTCCTCTTCCGTTACTTCTGATTGATGCGTCCCCAACTTATAACTAAAATTCTTGTTATTAATCCCTAAATGCATAGCCTTACACTTTTCACTATTAAATTTCATCCTATTACTATTACTCCAGTTTACAAAATCATCCAGATCCTCCTGTATAATATCCCGATCCTTCTCTGAATTGGCAATACCTCCCAGCTTTCTATCATCTGCAAACTTTATTAGCACACTCCCACTTTTTGTGCCAAGGTCAGTAATAAAAAGATTAAATAAGATTGGTCCCAAAACTGATCCCTGAGGAACTCCACTGGTAACCTCCCTCCAACCTGACAGTTCTCCTTTCAGTAGGACCCGTTGCAGTCTCCCCTTTAACCAATTCCTTATCCACCTTTTCATGTTCATATTGATCCCCATCTTCTCCAATTTAACTAATAATTCCCCATGTGGCACGGTATCAAATGCCTTACTGAAATCTAGGTAAATTAGATCCACTGCATTTCCTTTATCTAAAAAACCTTTTCAAAAAAGGAGATTAGGTTGGTTTGGCACGATCTACCTTTTGTAAAACCATGTTGTATTTTGTCCCATTCACTATTGACTTCAATGTCCTTAACTGATTTCTCCTTCAAAATTTTTTCCAGGACCTTGCATACTACAGATGTCAAACTAACTGGCCTGTAGTTACCCGGATCACTTTTTTTTCCTTTCTTAAAAATAGGAACTATATTAGCAATTCTCCAATCATTCGGTACTACTCCTGAGTTTACAGATTCATTAAAAATTCTTGCTAATGGGCTTGCAATTTCAGGTGCCAATTCCTTTAATATTCTTGGATGAAGATTATCTGGGCCCCCCGATTTAGTCCCATTAAGCTGTTTCAGTTTTGCTTCTACCTCAGGTATGGTAATATCTACCTCCATATCCTCATTCCCATTTGTCATGCTACCATTATCCCTAAGATCCTCTTTAGCCTTATTAAAGACTGAGGCAAAGTATTTGTTTAGATATTGGGCCATGCCTAGATTATCTTTAACCTCCACTCCGTCCTCAATGTTTAGCGGCCCCACTTCTTCTTTCTTAGTTTTCTTCTTATTTATATGGCTATAGAACCTTTTACTATTGGTTTTAATTCCCTTTGCAAGGTCCAACTCTACTCGACTTTTAGCCTCTCTCACTTTATCCCTACATGTTCTGACCTCAATTTGGTAGCTTTCCTTGCTGATCTCTCCCATCTTCCACTCCCTGTATGCTTTCTGCTTCTTCTTAATCACCTCTCTAAGATGCTTGCTCATCCAGCTTGGTCTACAACTCCTTCCTATGAATTTTTTCCCCTTTCTTGGGAATAATAATAAAATAATAACTTTGTTTTTGTCTTTTTTAGTGCCTTCCATCTAGGAATCTCAATAAGGTTTTATAAACATTGTCTCAAAACATTCTTGTGAGGTATTTGGAGGTATTTCCCCCCCACACTTTACAGATGAGGAAACAGAAACGCAAGTAGTTTAACTGAATTTCCCTGATCTCACAGAAAGACTGGCAACAGAATCCATATGCCCAAGTATCAATTTCCATGTCTTAGTCGTATGACTTCCCTTCACAAAATATAAATCTGGATACCCAGGGGAGCAGATGTCCCAATTTTATAGGGACAGTCCCGATATTTGGGATTTTGTCTTATATAGGTGCCTATTACCCTCCGCCCACTTCCCGATTTTTTCACACTTGCTGTCTGGTCACCCTAATATACACATGGATATTTGCATACAAGGTGAACATTTGCAGTCACTAGTGTTGGTAAGAAAAATTGAAATACTTAGAAAATTTTATTAAAATATGTGTGGGGGAAACGGGGGGATTATGTGTATTGTCCACTTTTGCTTCTCATCCTTTTCTAGATGCTCATATTTTGTGGATGCAAAAAAATAACAGGAAACTATTTCTGTATTCTGACCTTCTATGTGCATGTAGTTATTATTTTGGGGGATGTTCTAACGCCTGTGTTATATAGAATGTCAGACTAGGTGATTGCAATGGTTCCTTCTGGCCTTGGGATCTGTGGAGTAGCTGGCTTTCCACACTATGTGAAAATAGACAATCGGTGTTGGAGGTGAGGAACAAATCCATGAATTTCACTTTTCCTCTGCTCCTTCCTAAACAATCTTGAAAATATTCATACTGTTGCTTATTTTATATAATTCATAAACTGGCATACACATTTTCTGTATTGTATATTTTTTAATTGAGATGCATTGCTACAGGTGGAAATTTGGTGGCAGTTAATCAGGAGAGAAGCAGATTATTCTGAGGCAAAGCTATTGGCTAAAAGGATGAGGGCTGTACACAACTTGAGTTCTTTTGTTTAAAAATACTTCTGAAACATCTGTGTTAACAGTCACTAAAGAGCTCTCGGAATTACACAGAACATTTCTACAGCTCATGCTAAATCCTGTGCTCCAAGTGGTTATATTAAAATCAACACTTACCAGCTTTCCACTATGAATTAGGAATTCATATTCATACATTTATCTTTATGGATATTCTGGTGTTTTTATTCTTCTTATGTCATCTGGTTCCTTGCTATAGTAACTTGATGCTGTTATGCTTGCTATCTTAGTTAATTCCAGCAAACTATTGTATTTGAAATGGTGATCAGAATAACTACCATGCGTGGCAGTTATCAAACATAACCTTATGTTGTTTTAGCAGAAAATAGAGAATTATTAATGTGTGATATGTAAAGTAAGTCAAGTATATATTATTATTATTATTATTAGATCCAAAAAATGTGTATGAAAAGAGTGTTGAGGGTACAAAGTCAAGCACTCAAATTAGGAAATGCCTGAATTAAAACTGCCCATTCAACCTTAATTCACACCCTTTCTGTTATGCATTATTGCAGTCTTTAATTATATAGCCATATGCTATTTTTTCTATAGGACTTCTTCCTAATTCAGTGCATGGGAAGAGCTGTGAATGCTGCAGGGCACTGCAGGAGGAGAGAGAATATTCTCTTGTGTTGAAAGCACTGGACTGGGATCCAAGTGAGCTGGATTCTGTTCCTGTCCTTGACATAGATTTCTTGTGTGATGCTGGGCAAAATTATCACAATGTATACATGCAAAGGAGTTCAATGTATTTGGCATTTCCAAACTTTGGAGTCCTTAGTTTTCAGGTTGCAAAGTACTTTTAACATAGTTTTGGTTTTTCTATGTCATAATAATTAGAAACGTTATTTTAATTTACAGTATACAGTTCTCTGGAATGAATTACTTAGGGGCAGATCCTCAACTGATATAAATTGTCTTAGGCCTATTGAAGTCAGTTATCCTATGGCAATTAACACTAGGTGTTAATTAGAAGGTTGTAGAAAACTTGTGAGATATTAAGACACATTGTTATGAAGAACACTAATTTTTGTGAGTGCTGAAGTGAAGGATGAGTTGACAAGGAAATCGAGAGTATCATCCACATTTACTTTTTGGGAGCTGGAACCAAATCCTTCTCACCTTACTCACGTGAGTAGTACCACTTATATATGTAGTAAAAGGAAATAGAATTTACCGATACATCTGTTTCCGGAAGCTTCATAAAGGAAGTGTTTGTGGCAGGATTTGTTGATACCTGAGGGCAATCTTAGAAAACAATCTATTTTGAGATAATCCTGCTTATATTGCATATCACTTATTTTATGTCTCTTCTCATTTTTTTATTATTCTTGAGGATATTTGTATTAAAACAGCATTTCTGTTTTTAAGTTACTCTCTTTACTCTGTTTATCACTCATCCAAACTCCTAATCCTTCTACTATGTTGTCATGAACTCGCTATTAGGACTTCAGATGAGGAATAAGTAGCAGGAGCAAATTCTTAAAAAATATTGTTTCCATACAAACATGCCTAATAATAGCAGTCCGATAGAAATACATAACTCTGTCTGTGTCTGTCTGAGAACTTACCTCATTTCTGGGCTGAAGCACATTTGCAAGTTCTACTAGATTCAGCACATCAGAATCTGGTATTAGGTAACCAGACAAGACAGCACATGTGGTATGATAACAATGGAGAGGAACTTAGAAAACCAGACATCAGCTAAGGCATGAGGTCTCTACTCATCTTCCTGGAGTATGGGTTAGCACTTTCAGAGTTTGTGAAAATGTGCATCATATTGTTAAACCATGTAACTTCTGCAGCTCCTGGCCTCCCTTGAAAATAGTGTACATTTAGAGGCAGCATAAAAAACCCTTGACATTAATTTATAGATGGAATTTGGGGTATTGACAGATGATGTATGACTAGAGAGATTTAAATGAATAACATGGTAATTTACTGCACCTAACCTGAAACACCAGGTCTATTTTTCATTTTCTGTCACTATTCAGTCTCAGTTGCATTTGACTACTTACATAGCATGCAGTGCCTGGTGCTATAAATAGATTAACCATTTAAAGACTTTTCTGAAAGTCTGAATCTGTCATTGAATGAAGGTGTTTTGAACTGACCAGTATGTTTATATGGGCATTGAAAATAATGTATACAAGTTATGTGTACTTACCTGGAGCCTGGGGCATTCCTATATCATGTAATATCTAGTGATATGGCTAGAGAGGAGGATACTGGTTTGGAATGAAAGCTTGCCAGACAGAAATGTCATGTGTTCTGTTTTTCAATAAGAAACAGAATGTGGTAAGAAATTTCATTCAGTGCAAAAGTTCATTATGGGTGATGAATATAGCAATATGTTCAATAGCCATCTAATCCCACCAGGTTTTAGGTAGATTGCCTGAAGTCACTTGTTAATTTGAATATTACTGTCAAAATAAAAGCCCCAGTGGGCTAGTGCACACAAGATTCATAATAGCAACACCTCTTGATGTTTACCTGTAAAGCTTTGGAACTTGCTGCTCTTTGTTTGTCAGATTTGAGAACTATAGAAGTTTTGGAAGCTGTCAGTATCATACTGGTGCTATAGTGCTTTGAGAGTGCTGGATGAAGAGGTACTTTCATTAAAATTCCATTTTTTGTCTCTCTCTCTCTTTTTTTTTTTTTAATTTATCCTTGTTCTGAGATTCTCATGCTTTTTCTCAGATCAAAGGTAAAACTTTTTTGGAAAGATCTGTTAAAATGTGTTAGGCTGTTTTGGCAGTATTACAGTGGGAAAACATGGTGGGCTATTGTTTAATGTTAAGACTACTATTAGGTAGGACTTGTTTGGCCTGTAATGAGTTATTTCTGAAACTTCAATCTTCTTATGAATTGAGGGCCAGATCATCATCAGGTGTAAACTGGCATACCTTCTGTGATGGGTTGGATCAGAGAAACCCCCTTTGGGACTGCCACCTGATGTGCTTTGACTACCTCTGAGTCTGTTTTCCCTGCCATCTTAGGACTTCAGTACCATGCCTGGTTTGAGCCAGACACGCTTGCCTAATGCAAAACCCAGAGTCAGGTCTGAACCACGTCCCCTAAAAGCTGCAAGCTTAACTGAAAACAGCTTAAGAAGTGCTCCTGGCTCCAACACTCAGATGCCCAGCTCCCAAAGTTAGGGATCCAAACCCTAAATAAATCTGTTTACCCAGTATAAAACTTATACAGGGTAAACTCATAAAGGTTTGCCCTCTATAACACTGATAGAGAGATATGCACAGCTGTTCCCCCTCCAGGTATTAATACATACTCTGGATTAATTAATAAGTAAAAAGTGATTTTATTAACCACAAACATTAATATTTAAGTGGTTCCAAGTAATAACAGACAGAACAAAGTGAATTACCAAGTAAAATAAAATAAAACACGCAAGTCTAAACCTAATACAGTAAGAAAGTGATTACAGATGAAATCTCACCCTCAGAGATGCTCCAGTAAGCTTCTTTTACAGACTATGCTCCTTCTAGTCTGGGTACAGCAATCACTCACACCCCTGTAGTTACTGTCTTTTGTTCCAGTTTCTTTCAGGTATCCTTTGGGGGTGGAGAGGCTGCCTCTTGAGCCACTTGAAGACAAAATGGAGGGGGTCCTGGGGCTTACATAGACTCTCTCTTGTGCGTGGTTCCCTTCCCTCCCCCATTGTTCACATGCTTGAACATCCTCAGGTAGACTTCTTATGTGGATTGGAGTCTTCCAAGATCCATTGTCCATTAAGTGTTTATTGATTGGGCACTTAACTTCAAATTCCTTTCTAAGAAGCTGACCAAACACCTTACTAAGGCTACTTAAAATCAAACAAGTACACAGCCAATATTCCTAACTTCAAATACAAAAATGATGCATGCATACAAATAGGATGAATATTTTCAGTGGATCATAACCTTTGCAGAGATATGTTACATGGCATACATAGCATAAAACATATTCCAGTTACGTTATATTTACATTCATAAGCATATTTCCATAAAGAATTATGGGGTGCAACGTCACACCTTCATTTACTTCAGTGCAGCTATGCTGATTTGCACCAGCTGATGATCTGATGCTTAGCCCTTAATAACAGCATTTGAGATAAGATTTTCTTTAGAAATAATGAAATTATAACTTGAAAATTGTGAATGAAATCCTGGTCCCACTGAACTCAGGCAAAACTCCCATTGACTTCAGTAGGGCCAGGATGTTATCCATGTGTTGTACATGTAAATTGTGCCTTTTTCAATCAACTTTTGACAATGTGCCATATTCTAGGTTTCCAAGCTATTTATAGCTGCATTGATTTCAATGCGCGAGCCTATGGAAAATATCCCAATGAATGCCTGGCTGCATTTAACATCTATGTCCAAATTGATACCAAGTATTGCTATTGCCATCTTGAAAGAAAACTGAAATTAGTCAATAGATTGAGCATCTCCTGGCTGCACAGTTCATATTGGATTGCATAAAGAGTTGTACATGCATCAGTACACTTTAGTCTAAGGAAAACAATGCAAATAACTTTGAATACACAAAAACACACATACCAGTCGTAAAAAGACCATACATTTTGGTCTGGAAATATAAGTGGTAAACTTACATTTTATATTTAGATATAGATGTGATTGTAAGGGAAAGTTATTTCAAATTCAGTTTTTACTGGTATTCCAAATCTGGAGAGCAGAATCTATGCAATAATAAGTTAGGTTTAATTTGTTAGGGTTTAAATGTTACAAGTGCTTAATTCATTAAACTGTGTTTTGCCATTAATCGTTACTGTGACAAGTCCACAGTCAGTGAAAGGATGGTCCAGCTGTTAGGAATTCACCTGTGACTTGGGAGACTCCAGTTTAATTCACTGCTCTTCTAGAGACTTGCCCATTCTGATTCCTTGAATTCAGTGTGGTTGTGGCACTTTTATTTAAAAGAAATGTATTCACACTTTTCTTTGCAGGTGTAATATACTAACGATCCTCAAATGTGCACAAGTCTGCCCATCCTTAAGGAACTGTTTTCATGCTGGAGTGCCTGCTAATTAGTGTTAGGGATAAGGTGATTTGAGAAATCAGAGGGTTTTGATCTCCACATTCACATGAATCCCAATGAGCGATTCCACTCTTCTGACCTCTTGGCTAGGTGCAGACCTTCCTTTGGAGCTGAGTCAGCAGAGTGCTAAAAAAACAACTCTGATTTGCAGTTTCATTTTTTGCCAAATCGGCGTTTGTTTGACTTGAAAACACTTTGTTGAAAAACTTCCAGATGGCTCTAGTACAGAAACACAGAGATGCATCTGAAAAGAAGATGAGCTCAGCCAGCTCTCCACTGACCACCAAGTGTTCACGAACCATACTTAGAAGACACTATCCTAGAGCTTTAAAGACCACCCCACACACATCTAAAGAACTTCTTGTCTCAGTTAACAGATTTTTTTTTAAATCCAAAGATTTTAATAAAAAAGTAAAATATTTGTATTCCTAAAGGTGAGATCCAGACATAGCACTTCTATTTTACTGTCCCATTTAAATGTACTGTAGGGCCTGGGTTTCCTAAAAACAGCTCTTGGTACCTAAAGTACAAAAGAGGTAACTGAAAATTAACCTAAGACTGAGGAAAATAATAAGGAAGTCAGCTGTAAATTCATAATTGTAACAGCTAAAACAGAGTGAAACTGGGCTATAAATCCAAAAATCTCAACAATTCCAAGTGGAAGAGAGAACTTGATCCTTTAAGCATATAATTTTAACAGTCCTGACTTTAGGAGGAGCTGAGTGATTTGCAGCTCTTTGACCAAATGAAGGCATGCTCCTCCTAAGGAACCTTCCTATCCTCCTTCACAGTTCTCAGTTGATCTAACTCTTTGACTAGCACAATGTTTATTTTGAGTAAAAATGTATCTTGTAATTAAATTTAAGTTCTATAAATAAAAAGGGAAGCAGAGATTACAAGTGGTTCCGCTACTGTGCTATGGATTGTTTTTGCTGGACTTAGCAATTAGAATAGCACATTTAGAGAATTTGTATTGAGTGTGTGAGATGGATGTGGCTAATAAATGTAAATTGAGAGACCATTTGAGTATGTTAATGGTAAAACCTCTAGGTAATTAAAACTGCATTGGAAACCAGACATATTAGTGTTAATTGAGCTCCTATGAACATTCATTCACAGACCATTACAGTCAGTATGGCAAACTATCTATGTAGTTTCTATTTTACATTCTAAATATGAAAGTCCTGATTGTGTCCAGTCCTGCATCAGTGTGATGGTTAGTGTGCAAGGAGCCTTTCCTTCCACTTACATCCTCCTGACATAAAAATAAAAGGGATGGGGCAGCATAAAAATACTGGCAGGAAAGGGTGTGTACTGTACCTTCTCAGTGTGGTTCAGCATCCAGGATGTCCCTGTGCTTCAAGAGGCTGTACCTCCCTGATATTTCACTGGATATACCCAACCTGCACTGCCCAGTCCCACTTTATAATCCTCCCCTTCCCCCCCCCCCAGTTGGTACAGGTTAGCTCTAACATACAAATAAGTAATATCCACATATTATTTAATAATCTCTTTATAGTACCTTTATTTATCTGCTGTCTTAGGCAGAGGTAGATTTTATATCTCTGTTTTTACTACTTCTTTTTTTGGTATGCCCATTAAACCAGACTTTGTAATATTGTGCTCAATGAGTGGTGAGCACAACTAGTTTACTTTCAAGAAAAGTGCTTTACATTGGGAAAGAAATCTAGCTACCTACAAAAACATAAATTAGGTAAAAAGCATAGTTAACTATGATTCTACAGGACACACAATAAATAATTTTGAAGATCCTCTAAGAATCCTGTAGTTCCAGGAGTATGTGTACTCACACTTCAAACTGTTGCTTAGTACTTGCTCTCTGGAGCTTTCCTCAAGTTTATACAGCTATTGAGAAAATTATGTTCATAGCTGAAACTCATATACATAATTGCAAGATAACAGATAAGGCAGGGCATTTTTTAAAACATATTTTTGGTTTCTTTTTTTAAATTGCCAAGGCACAACTGAAAATGTATTAGCATTTAGCTCTGAAAAAACAGCCACTATTAGCAAGAGGTTAAAAAGATGGGTGCACATTTCTCTGTGTGGTCAGGGCAAGCTGCTTCACCAACCAGTATTTCCTGAGTTTCTTTGAATGTTTCATCAAGGGAACAGAGGTAAAGAGCTATATGCTTTGGAGGTTTTAGTCATTCTAATTTTACTTTTTTGTTTAATCATCTGCATTTTTGGCCTCCTCATCATCATAATCTATTTATTTTCGAGTGTGGAAAAGCAATCAATCAGTTTATAGATGCGTTCCAGTTTTAATATTGGAGAATTAAATACTCTAGTCCAAATGTTTAGAGCACAATTCCTTAGGTAGGACTCTACCAATTTCATGGCCATGAAAAACGTACCATGAAATAATCCCTTCCCCATGAAATCTGATGTCCCCTTGTTCCTAGGAGCATCCCAGCAAAGAGGTCTTCTAGCGTCAGCTGTGCTGGGGACGAACAGGATTTATCCGTCCCCTGCACGGATGCTCTTGGGGGGAGGGGGAGACCAGACCCACCTCAGGGTGCCTCCCCCTGCTGCAGATGCTCTGGGACTGGGCAGCAGCCCCAGAGGTTCCTGCAGCTGGGTGAGGCTTGTGGAGTTGGATCCAATCTTCCCTGTGCTGCTGGAGCACTTCAGCAGGGGACTAGCTGCAAGTCTGGGCAGGGCTGGGGCGGGACAGGACTTGCTCTTTTATCTACAGGGCTGTTATTGGGTATCTCTAGTGACTGCAGACAGCTTCTCACCCCTTCCTCCCCACTTGCTTCCTGTCCCCTTCCCTTTGCACCTGCCTGGAGAGGGGACATTGTACAGGGAACTGCCTCTCGCCCTCCAGGTGCAATCATTATCTCATTTCAATAAAAATAAAGGTGAGGCACTTGGCAGATTTTTTTTATTAATACTTTACAGCAGCAGCTCACACTCAGGGTTCAACTCACTGATTCGTTGATATGGATATTGGGAAGATTTTGTAGTGTAGTGATCTCAATTGGCAGCCTACCAGAAGACACATGCAATTACTATAAAATGAGTGTCCAAAGTAAATCAAAAACCTCAAAAATTATTACTGCAGCAAATCATGTTAAAGAATTGGAAGCCAAATTCTACATGCCGATGGTGACAAACTATTTTGTACAAGCTGCAGTGTTTCACTGGATCACACATGCCGGGCAATGGTTCAGCGCCACTTAGACTCAGAAACCCATAGAAGCAGAAAGAGGGCTTCAGATAGTGCATTGCTGGTAAACGAAAAGTAAAAAATCCAAAATATAATTTATTCTCTTTTTAAGAAGATGACAGAGAACTCTGAGACCCATCATTTATCTAGAATGGAACTTGTGGATGCATTTGCAAGTGCTAATATAACGTTGGAAAAATTTGATCACCCAAAGCTGCGTGAGTTAATTCAGTCGAATATACAAAATGCCAGTTGCGTACCAAGTGAATAAGCTCCGACAGGACTACCTTCCGAAGGTTTTTGCTACACATTTTGAGGATATGAAGTCTCAAATTAATTCATGTAAGTCTTTTGCAGTTATTTCAGCTGAGTCAACAGATGAGCAAGAGAACTATGTACTGCATGTTCTTTTTTATTTTACTTCTGACAAGGCCAAAGGTGTACAGACAGGGAAGCCAACAACAGTGTTCACAAACTGCATTTATTTGGATGTTGGTAACTACACTAGAGTTTCTCAAGCAATAATTAAAACCGTTTCAAAATGAAGTGGAAACTTTGACAAAGTTTGACAATGCAACTTACATGATGAAATCTTTCAAATCAGTTCTCCAAGGTCTAATGCCAAATGCTGTCCATATTACACATAATGCACATATAATTTCTCTTGTTAGAGAGCTGTGGAGATGCGAGTTTGATAAACTGGCCAGCTACATTACCAGATCTTTAAACACTGCCCAAGCCCGAAACTTCGTTACAAGAAGCACATTGCAAACATGACAGAAATGAGGAACAAAAAACTGCACTTCCCCCAGAGCCAGTAATTACTTGTTGGAATTACTGGTTTCAGGCTATACAATACTTTGCAGCTCACTTGAAGCACTACTCTGAGTTTGTCTCAGAAGAGCTGACACACAGACTGAAAAGGCAGGTTTTAACAGAACTGTCAACCCTTCTAAACGATGCTCAGCTGAATGAGGAAGTTCAGTTCATTGCCAAAAATGCCACAGGACTCATGGACTTAATCACTTGGTTTGAAGCTCGGCATGTCACAATCCACTAACTAAAGTAATGGATGTAATGTTCTGGACTGGAAGGCAAAATCCCACATCTTGCAAAGCTAGTTCGGCGCTGTCTGACAATTCTAATGAACTTCATGGATGAAAGCAGTGTCTAAACATGGACAGGTGTTTTCAGCGACAGGGAATGAAGAAAGATACCACACGGTTGCTGGATGCTACATGCTGACATTCTATTAATGACATTTGAAACCAGAACTTTTTTTTCACTTTTTTTTGTTAACTTAAGGCTGTGGCTCTCAAGTTTGAGGCTACCAATTGAGATTGCTACCCTAAAAGACTTTCTCAGATGCCCATATCTACTAATCAGGGAGTTGAGCCCTGAGTATTATTTGCTGCTATAAAGTATCAATCAATAAAGGCTGTCAAGTTCACATGACTTTATTTTATTGAAACAAGCTAATATTGCATCTTGAATGGGGAAGTGCCACTCCTCCTGTAGCTGTGGAGCGATGGGGGCAAGAAGTGAGTGTGTGTCTGTGTGTGCGGGCCGGGGAGGTGCAGAGTTCTCTGCAGCCAGGAGAACCGAGAGCAGCCGTGCACAGGAAGAGCAAATCTTGTCCCTCCCAACCAGCCAGGACTATCAGCTAGGAGCCCCTGGGTGGGACACTTCTAGCAACATAGAGATCAGACCCACTTCCACCTCCAGGAACCTCCTGCGGCTTCAGGAAGCTCTGCGGTTTCTGGCTTCAGAGTCCAGCTCTGAAGGCAGCACAGAAGTGAGGGTGGCAATCCCATGAGCCCCCTACAACAGGTTTGCAATCCCCATCCCATTTTGGGTCAGGACCCTCATGGCTACAACGCCATGAAATTTCAGATTTAAACATCTGAAAAAGTGAAAATTATCAATTTTCAAATCCTATGGCCATGAAATTGACCATAATGGACCATGAATTTGGTAGAGACCTATCCATAGGCCTATGTTTTCGATAGACTTCCATTTAAAGAAAATAAAATTTGTGTTTGTATCAGTTTATGTATGCAAAATCCTATGTTTCCTTAAAGCAATTGAGTTATTGTGCACACACACATTTCCCTCTTTATTAGGGTGACCAGATGTCCCGATTTTATAGGGACAGTCCTGATTTTTCACACTTTGTCTGGTCACCCTACTCTTTATACACTAGTACCTGGTTTATGAATGCAAATCTGGGTGCTTTGTCAGGGACTAAATTAAGGGGGAACAGGAGGGCATGCAGTACCCAATCCCTTCCCTGGCCTGGGTAAGCAGTGCTCCCCCAAAATTCTATTGTCTTTGGTGCAGTGTGAGTTCCCCCCCTCCTGTGTGAATCTACTTTAACAATGGGTTTGTGCATGCAAGATGAGGAGTGCTCAAATTTTACAATTTAATTAATGAACGGTCCCTGAAAACATGGCACTTAGAGTGAGTAGGGCCAATCATTTAGTCATACAATATGGTTAATTTAAAGATTTTGCTCCAGATGACCAAATGGGGGTCGGTCTCTCTCTGTGTACATAGTTTTCTATTTCCATTACATTAAACACAAAATAAGTGCAATACTTATTCTCATGTAGATTACTTTTTATATTATCCTTCTCTTTATTAAATTCATGTAGATATATTTAATATTCTAATCCACTATCTCCTGTCAAATGAGATTAATAGATTTTTGGTTTTCTAGAGGATAAGAGAACATTCAGTGGTGTTCCATTTTCCCAAATGAGGACATACTGCTCATCCCTATAAGAGATGTCTTAATCAGGTCAAATCAGAACAGCTGGCTTGCCATCCTGCCAAGAGATCACATCCTATACTAAAAATTCTTTGTGTATCAAGGATAGAACTATTGCTGCTATCATGCTTATCGTACTCAAGAGGCATGAGTTTATTTGCTTGGCAAGTGAGAAGAAGGTGTTTTATTTTTAATTTTATCATCAACAGCAGCAGTTAAACTACATTTGATTTCAAAGGCCTCTGTTGCCTGACTGCTCTTCTTCCAATACTCTTTTTAAGTACCACTGGAAATAGTACTATATAAATTATCAACTTAATAAAAAGTTGTTTTCCATTAGGTTATCTGTTCATATTCCAGCTTTATGTAAACAGTGTGAACGCTTTCAAAATTGTATCTACATATTTAATTTTGTGTGCGTCATATTGGACTAGCATTTTGTAGTCATGTCCTCTTTCAGAAACTAAAGACTATGTTCACCTAAGTTTTCTGTCTAGTTTTGGTAACACACAGTAGGAGAAAAAGATTAGAAGAAAAAAAAAATCTTCTCTTCAAGGTCCTGGGTATATTGTGGAGAGAACAGGTTGAAACATTTCTGACAGAACAGTTTTTCATCAGAAAATGCAGTTTTGTCAAAATCAAAACATTTAATGGGAATGTGTCTTATTCTGATGAATCTGGACTCGGTAAAAGCTAAAATAAAACACTTCAACTTTCTTCTTATGTTTAAATAATATTAAAATGCTTTGTTTTGAGAAGATATTTCATTTTGACATAATTTCTATTGATTTTGTTTTGACTTTTATATTTTAAATATTTATATATGTTAAATATATGTATTATTTAATATTTTAATATACAAGTCAAAACAAAATATATTGATGGTTCCATGTAGGATTTCAGCAATGCACTGTGACTGGGGCTGGAAGTGAATGTCACCTGGAAGCTTCAGTTGACTCATTCTACAAATGGCCTATAAAGGTCAGGGACCTAGCTATTGTAGAGTTTGCCTCTCATGTAATCAAGCAACATTCCTTAGCAATGCTGTGGCTGAAAGAACTTGGGATGAAGCTTTCAGGATATGTTTGCAGCTGAAGTGTTGTGTTTAATACAATCAAGAGACCTCAACTAGCTATGAACTGGCTGGAATATTTCCATTTATCAGTCAATTGCTAAATTATAACCATCAGTGTGGCATTTGTGAAGAGAGAAGGGAGAATGGACAGCAATCTGAGCCTCTTACTGAAGATTAAAGGGGATAGGCTGTTTAGCAAGGAGATAGAAAACTAAGAGCTCATCGCTATACCAACCACTTGTGTCAATAGGTCACATAAATCTGTTTATATATTTCTTTTTGGTCAATGTATACTCCACTGCAAGCCACTTCCCCCTTTCCCCCCCTTTTATAATAGGTTCCTTAAGAAGCTGTGGAAGAACAAAGATAGGCTGTAGTTGGCACAAAAATAAATAGTAAACCTTGGAAAGCTTTTGAATAATTATTGTTGATTAATGGAGTCTACAAAACAAAATCTTTTAAGGGCAGTGGAACATGGAACAGGTCTTAACTTCTTGTGAAGCAGTAGGTCTGAGAATTTCTGAAATTCATAGTTTTACTAAATAGTATTGGAGCACTTTTGTTCTCGATATGTTTGGAAGGAAGATTCCTGTAGATGATACCCCAGTTCTTTTTTTGCCTCGGAGAAAAGTTCAAATCCTGGTAGGGTCATCTCAGCTCTTCACTCTTCTGCTGTGGTTCAGATAAGCAATGCTATATTTCAGTTGGAATATTTATCTGAATACGGTGACCACAGTTAGTCCCATTGTGGGGTAGAGGAGGTGAGATATGTCAGATAAATTTCAAAAATTATGCTATCTAGAACTGGTTGAAATATAGGTTTCTTTTCTTCAGTAGAACATTTTTCTGTTTTTGCTTTTAAAAAAAACTTTTTTAGTTTTCATTAAACAAAACCCAACTTTTTTTTTTGGCTGATTAACTTTTCTTCCAAAAAATTGAAAATTTTCAAGTTAACCAGACACTTTCTACAAAAAAATTCATTTAGTTGAAAATCTAATTTTCCATAGGAAAAAAATGTAGAGAAAATTATTGACAAGTCCTAGTGTTGTCTGTTTTTCATAGTATTGAAGAGCACAGGCTTGCTTCAATTTTGTTGGCCAAAATTTCCCCTTTCCCAACTTGTATAGCATGCTTTCCACTTCTCTTAGCTGTTATCCTCAATTTAGGCATGGGTTTTGAGCAGGATGGGCGGGGTGTGTGTGTGTGTGTGTGTGTGTGTGTGTGTGTGTGTGTGTGCGCGCGCGTGTGTGTGTGTGTGTGTGTGTGTACACAGAAAGACACATGTATGGTTATTTTTTGTGGGGGAGTAAATTTGTAAAGATAGGTGAACATGCTTGCATGCAAATGCACACCAATGTTTATTTTTATCTATTTAAATATTAAAATATAAATATTAAATATTTATAAATATGTATATATTTGTCTTTGGGATATGAGACAATATCAAATTATTTATTATTAACAAAACATTGATTGTATAGGGAATATTTTAAATGAATAAATTATAAAAACTCTGAGCAATATCTTAAGCAAATGTGACTTCCTCCTACCTCCTAGTTAAATAAGTATCAGGGAATAGCCGTGTTAGTCTGTATCCACAAAAACAACAAGGAGTCCGATGGAAGGACTTTAATCCTCAGGGAAATTGCATGTGCCAGTAATGAAAGTAGTTCACAAATATACATGCATTGTATTATGCAGATATCTTAAATCAATGAAGATTATGATTTGTTAGAGACTAAACATTAGCCATCTTTTAAGATATTACTGTTTTACATCCACATCAAACCCACAAACAGTGAGTGAGGTAGGCAAACAGCATGCAAATGTATTTTATATACAAATCTTTGAAACAGCTCCTTAGTCAGTTTTGTGGGCACCTAATGGCCCTTTCTGCACTTGCAGTAGCTATTTAACAAGATCTTCTTTCAACACATAGAAATTAAACCACTTGGTTTCTCTCTATTCCTAGAGTCCAATGATTCTATGCCAAGGCATGTTTCAAGATTATTTCTGAGAATGAGAAGAAAGATTTGTGTGTGCAAGCCCTTATCTGACTCTGAAAAAAGAAGAGAACCCTGCTGCTCACTCACCTTCGGTAATCTAGGAGCTGCTGTTGCTGCAGCTATTTCTAATGCCATGAGCCAAAGAAAACCTAGATGCCCAATATATATCTTATAAATAGGTCAACAAAACCCGAGTTACCCTCACATATTTCAAAATCAAGAAGTGATTATTTGTTGCAGGGTGTTTTTTTTCTTCTTCTTTCTTATTTTCCCCCCGAAGACAGAACTAGGCCATGCTTGACAAGCAGACAGGAGAAAAGCATTGAGAGCCATTTTCCTATTTAAGAGTATTAATGCAGAGAGCAAACAAAAGCATTACAAACAATGGGTTTATTGTCCTTCCACTCATCTGTCAAGTGTATACTGAGACTCAGTGCAGCCAAAGGTCTGTGTTTCATAAATGGCAATGTTCAATTTTCTCACCACTTGTTTTTGTTAAATTAAAACACATTTCAAGATGTTATGTTAGCTGAATATACCATCTCCAGAATGTTGTTTTCTGTACTGCAAAGAGTTGGGAGAATATAGACTTGCATTTCACTAACAGAAAATTGTTTATATTCTAGACTGTCACCCCTTTTTTCAGGTCTTAAGTCTTTAAACAATTCAGCCTGAAATCCAAATGAGCAACATGAAAGGAGATTATTTAGGGCCAGATTGTGAATCCTTTACTCATATTGGAAACGTTTCAGAAAAGCAGCCGTGTTAGTCTGTATTCGCAAAAAAGAAAAGGAGTACTTGTGGCACCTTAGAGACTAACATTTATTTGAGCATAAGCTTTCGTGAGCTACAGCTCACTGTAGCTCACGAAAGCTTATGCTCAAATAAATTTGTTAGTCTCTAAGGTGCCACAAGTACTCCTTTTCATATTGGAAAGCAGTTGCTCACATGACTAGTCTCATTGACTTCAGTGGCCAGTTCTGGGTTACATCGTGCATTACCGTGAGACCTATGGAAGGGACAGTGCACAGTTGCATTACTCCAAAAACACACTAGAGACACAGTTGGAACTCTCAGTCACAGTTCAGTCCCTGTTTCTCCCTTGCTCCAGGAGAAATAAGCTATGTCATCACTATACCTGGTGCAACATATATTCCACTCAGCACCAGCTCAGTTTCATTGGCCAATACTCTGCCCGTTTCCCTGCCCGTCCACCTTATGCCAGAAGGGAGCCAGAGGCCTTGTGATGGCTGCTCTCTCCCCCAGGAACAGATCAGCAATGCAGATAGCCCAGAAGTGGGAGTAAGGAGGTATTTTACACTCTTCCTGTGGGTTCATAAGGCAGTTCACTATTAAGCCCTTTTCACCAGTTTAAAGGGTTCACAGTGTGGCCCATGGATATTGTCTTTCATTGTAGCCCTCACCACTGACTTCTGCATTTCAATTCAATCCTCTTTTTCTTTGAGTGCCTGTCCCTATGTGAAGTACACTCCAGGAGCACCCACTCAGTCCACACATGCACGCTTCATCTCCTTGTGCTCACCACCAAGCATCTAAAGGGGGCTGCCAAACTGCTGCCAGACTCTGTACACCCTGGGCAGACACAGCCTCGAATCGCTAGTTTTGGTTCCTCAAAGTGTCCTGGAGTCTCTTGGCTTGTGGGAGGACAAGGGAAAGGTGTGCATCGGGCTCCAGTTCAGTCCCCCACTGCTAATGAGGACTCTGACCACACAGACACATCCTTGATAGAGTGGGGAACCCACCTGGAAGGGGTAGGTGGTCCAAGCAATGTGGTCCCCTCAGGAGTTAATGCTTCACATCCACATGCTAGAGTGTACCATAGTCCACCTGGCCTGCGAGTATTTCTTGCCTTGCATTTGCATCCAGTCAGTCTTGGTGCCACCGGACAATGTGACAGCGATCTGTTACATAAACAAGCAGGGAGGGGCATGTTCCTTGCAACTCTGTGCAGAGATCATCACCCACTGGAACATGTGCATACCTCTGAAAGTTCCTCAGACTGCCATCCACCTGCCAGGGGTTCAAAATATCCTTACAGATTCCCTCAACAGAAAAGTCTCCAGAGAGCACAGGTGGGAACTTTACAGCCTGATGCCTGTGGGAGTTATTTCATGAGTAAGGTCAATTGACCACAGGCTTGTTTGCATTCGGAAGTGAACAGAAAGTGCAAGGATTTCAGCTTGTGATGGGTTGTTGATGCTCCTGTCAGCCCAGCTTTCTAACTGCCTTCTCCTGGTATGAGACTGTTACCTGGGGTCCACACGCCTTCCCAGTCTCATGAATCTGTCACTTCATCTGTTCTTATTAGCCACACTGCAGCTGTGCAGCAGTTTCATCTTTCTTAGCAAAGGCCAATGTATTTCTAACTATTTGGTGTTCTCTCTTCCAGTTAATGGTGGCTGAATCCTTAACACTGAGAATGGAGTGGAGGTTAAAGATAATCTAGGCATGGCCCAATATCTAAACAAATACTTTGCCTCAGTCTTTAATAAGGCTAAAGAGGATCTTAGGGATAATGGTAGCATGACAAATGGGAATGAGGATATGGAGGTAGATATTACCATACCTGAGGTAGAAGCAAAACTGAAACAGCTTAATGGGACTAAATCGGGGGGCCCAGATAATCTTCATCCAAGAATATTAAAGGAATTGGCACCTGAAATTGCAAGCCCATTAGCAAGAATTTTTAATGAATCTGTAAACTCAGGAGTAGTACCGAATGATTGGAGAATTGCTAATATAGTTCCTATTTTTAAGAAAGGAAAAAAAAGTGATCCGGGTAACTACAGGCCAGTTAGTTTGACATCTGTAGTATGCAAGGTCCTGGAAAAAATTTTGAAGGAGAAATCAGTTAAGGACATTGAAGTCAATAGTGAATGGGACAAAATACAACATGGTTTTACAAAAGGTAGATCGTGCCAAACCAACCTAATCTTTTTTGAAAAGGTTTTTTAGATAAAGGAAATGCAGTGGATCTAATTTACCTAGATTTCAGTAAGGCATTTGATACCGTGCCACATGGGGAATTATTAGTTAAATTGGAGAAGATGGGGATCAATATGAACATGAAAAGGTGGATAAGGAATTGGTTAAAGGGGAGACTGCAACGGGTCCTACTGAAAGGAGAACTGTCAGGTTGGAGGGAGGTTACCAGTGGAGTTCCTCAGGGATCAGTTTTGGGACCAATCTTATTTAATCTTTTTATTACTGACCTTGGCACAAAAAGTGGGAGTGGGCTAATAAAGTTTGCAGATGATAGAAAGCTGGGAGGTATTGCCAATTCGGAGAAGGATCGGGATATCATACAGGAGGATCTGGATGACCTTGTAAACTGGAGTAATAGTAATAGGATGAAATTTAATAGTGAGAAGTTTAAGGTTATGCATTTAGGGATTAATAACAAGAATTTTAGTTATAAGTTGGGGACGCATCAATCAGAAGTAACGGAAGAGGAGAAGGACCTTGGAGTATTGGTTGATCATAGGATGACTATGAGCTGCCAATGTGATATGGCTGTGAAAAAAGCTAAGGCGGTTTTGGGATGCATCAGGAGAGGCATTTCCAGTAGGGATAAGGAGGTTTTAGTACCGTTATACAAGGCACTGGTGAGACCTCACCTAGAATACTGTGTGCAGTTCTGGTCTCCCGTGTTTAAAAAGGATGAATTCAAACTGGAGCAGGTACAGAGAAGGGCTACTAGGATGATCCGAGGAATGGAAAACTTGTCTTATGAAAGGAGACTTAAGGAGCTTGGCTTGTTTAGCCTAACTAAAAGAAGGTTGAGGGGAGATATGATTGCTCTCTATAAATATATCAGAGGGATAAATACAGGAGAGGGAGAGGAATTATTTCAGCTCAGCACCAATGTGGACACAAGAACAAATGGGTATAAACTGGCCACCAGGAAGTTTAGACTTGAAATCAGACAAAGGTTTTTAACCATCAGAGGAGTGAAGTTTTGGAATAGCCTTCCAAGGGAAGCAGTGGGAGCAAAAGATCTATCTGGTTTTAAGATTCTACTTGATAAGTTTATGGAGGAGATGGTATGATGGGATAATGGGATTTTGGTAAGTAATTGATCTTTAAATATTCAGGGTAAATAGGACTAATCCCCTGAGATGGGATATTAGATGGATGGGATCTGAGTTACCCAGGAAAGAATTTTCTGTAGTATCTGGCTGGTGAATCTTGCCCATATGCTCAGGGTTTAGCTGATTGCCATATTTGGGATTGGGAAGGAATTTTCCTCCAGGGCAGATTGGAGAGGCCCTGGAGGTTTTTCGCCTTCCTCTGTAGCATGGGGCATGGTTGACTTGAGGGAGGCTTCTCTGCTCCTTGAAGTCTTTAAACCATGATTTAAGGACTTCAATAGCTCAGACATAGGTGAGATTTTTTGTAGGAATGGGTGGTTGAGATTCTGTGGCCTGCGCTATGCAGGAGGTCGGAGTAGATGATCAGAATGGTCCCTTCTGACCTTAGTATCTATGAATACACAAAATGGCTGTGGTCATGTCAAGGCCAATTCTCTCGTAACAAGATCTCTTGACATAATATGAGGGGAGGACTCATCATCCCAGCCAATCCAAAGAAATCTCCTAAACTCTGTTTTGTTTGTGGAGAGGATGAACGGAAGATGCTGTTTCTACCCAGAGGATGTCAAAGTGGATCTTGGGTCACATAGTACTCTGCTACAAACTGAACAATGGCCCTCTTGGGGGAAGTGTGAGAGCGTGCTTGACAAGAGCCAGGCAGCCTTAATAGTCTCACTCAAGGATATCCCTAGTACTGACATCTGCAAAGCAGCAGGCTGGGTCTCTGTGCACACTTGCATGAGACATCATTCACTGGTGCAAGCATCTGCCTTAGATGCCTCCCTGGGCAGGGCAGTCCAGCATTCTATAGTGGCACAGGGCTCCAGGCACTCATCTCCTCAAGAGGGGCATGGCTTGTGAATTGCCTGAAGTCTACTACATGTAGGGACAAGCACTTGAAGAAGAAGGAATGGTTACTCACCTTATAGTAACTGGTTTCATAGTTTTCAGAGTAGCAGCCGTGTTAGTCTGTATTCGCATCCGATGAAGTGAGCT